>NW_027363670.1:0-550914 GCF_046119375.1 Phyllobates terribilis | reverse complement strand
CCACTTTTCCAAGGGGCATTAAAAGCGTCTTTTTAAGCTTCTGCGACCTCCACCACTTTACCAAGGGGTATTAAAACCGTCTTGTTAAGCTACTGTGACCTCCACGTCTCTTCTGAGGGGCATTAAAACCGTCTTGTAAAGCTACTGTGACCTCCACATCTCTTCCGAGGGGCATTAAAACCGTCTTGTTAAGCTACTGTGACCTCCACCACTTTACCACGGGGCATTAAAACCATCTTGTTAAGCTACTGTGACCTCCACGTCTCTTCCAAGGGGCATTAAAACCGTCTTGTTAAGCTACTGTGACCTCCACGTCTCTTCCGAGGGGCATTAACACCGTCCTGTTAAGCTACTGTGACCTCCACGTCTCTTTTGAGGGGCATTAAAGCCATCTTGTTAAGCTACTGTGACCTCCCCGTCTCCTCCGAGGGGCATTAAACCATCTTGTTAAGCTACTGTGACCTCCACCACTTTACCAAGGGGCATTAAAACCTTCTTGTTAAGCTACTGTGACCTCCACGTCTCTTCCGAGGGGCATTAAAACCATTTTGTTAAGCTACTTTGACCTCCACGTCTCTTCCGAGGGGCATTCAAACCATCTTGTTAAGCTACTGTGACCTCCACGTCTCTTCCGAGGGGCCTTAAAACCGTCTTGTTAAGCTACTGTGACCTCCACGTCTCTTCCGAGGGGCATTAAAACCGTCCTGTTAAGCTACTGTGACCTCCACGTCTCTTTCGAGGGGAATTAAAACCATCTTGTTAAGCTACTGTGACCTCCACCACTTTTCCAAGGGGCATTAAAACCATCTTGTTAAGCTAATGTGACCTCCACGTCTCTTCCGAGGGGCATTAAAACCGTCTTGTTAAGCTACTGTGACCGCCACGTCTCTTCCGAGGGGCATTAAAACCGTCTTGATAAGCTAATGTGACCTCCACGTCTCTTTCGAGCGGCATTAAAACCGTCTTGTTAAGCTACTGTGAACACCACTTTTCCAATTGGCATTAAAACCGTCTTGTTAAGCTACTGGGACCTCCACGTTTCTTCCGAGGGGCATTAAAACTGTCTTGTTAAGCTCCTGTTACCTCCACCACTTTTCCGAGGGCATTAAAACCGTCTTGTTAAGCTTCTGCGACCTCCACCACTTTACCAAGGGTCATTAAAACCGTCTTGTTAAGCTACTGTGACCTCCACGTCTCTTCCGAGGGGCATTAAAACCGTCTTGTTAAGCTACTGTGAGCTCCACATCTCTTCCGAGGGGCATTAAAACCGTCTTGTTAAGCTACTGTGACCTCCACATCTCTTCCGAGGGGCATTAAAAGCGTCTTGTTAAGCTACTGTGACCTCCACGTCTCTTCCAAGGGGCATTAAAACCGTCCTGTTAAGTTACTGTGACCTCCACGTCTCTTTCGAGGGGAATTAAAACTGTCTTGTTAAGCTACTGTGAACTCCACCACTTTTAAAAGGGGCATTAAAACCATCTTGTTAAGCTACTGTGACCTCCACGTCTCTTCCGAGGGGCATTAAAACCGTCTTGTTAAGCTACTGTGACCTCCACATCTCTTCCGAGGGGCATTAAAAACGTCTTGTTAAGCTACTGTGACTTCCACGTCTCTTCTTAGGGGCATTAAAACCGTCTTGTTAAGCTAGTGTGACCTCCACGTCTCTTCCAAGGGGCATTAAAACCATCTTGTTAAACTACTGTGACCTCCATGTCTCTTCTGAGGGGCATTAAAACCATCTTGTTAAGCTACTGTGTCCTCCACGTCTCTTTCGAGGGGAATTAAAACCGTCTTGTTAAGCTACTGTGACCTCCACCACTTTTCAAAGGGGCATTAAAACCATCTTTTTAAGCTACTGTGACCTCCACGTCTCTTCCGAGGGGCATTAAAACCGTCTTGTTAAGCTACTGTGACCTCCACGTCTCTTCCGAGGGGCATTAAAACCGTCCTGTTAAGCTACTTTGACCTACACGTCTCTTTCGAGGGGAATTAAACCGTCTTGTTAAGCTACTGTGACCTCCACCACTTTTCCAAGGGGCATTAAAAACATCTTGTTAAGCTACTATGACCTCCACGTCTCTTCCGAGGGGCATTAAAACCGTCTTGTTAAGCTACTGTGACCTCCACCACTTTTCCAAGGGGCATTAAAACCATCTTGTTAAGCTACTGTGACCTCCACGTCTCTTCCGAGGGGCATTAAAACCGTCTTGTTAAGCTACTGTGACCTCCACGTCTCTTCCGAGGGGCATTAAAACCGTCCTGTTAAGCTACTGTGACCTCCACGTCTCTTTCGAGGGGAATTAAAACCATCTTGTTAAGCTACTGTGACCTCCACCACTTTTCAAAGGGGCATTAAAACCATCTTGTTAAGCTACTGTGACCTCCACGTCTTTTCCCAGGGTCATTAAAATCGTCTTGTTAAGCTACTGTGACCTCCACGTCTCTTCCGAGGGGCATTAAAACCGTCTTGTTAAGCTACTGTGACCTCCACGTCTCTTCCGAGGGGCATTAAAATCGTCTTGTTAAGCTACTGTGACCTCCAAGTCTCTTCCGAGGGGCATTAAAACCGTCTTGTTAAGCTACTGTGACCTCCACGTCTCTTCCGAGGGGCATTAAAACTGTCTTGTTAAGCTACTGTGACCTCCACGTCTATTTTGAGGGGCATTAAAGCCGTCTTGTTAAGCTTCTGTGACCTCCACGTCTCTTCCGAGGGGCATTAAAACCGTTTTGTTAAGCTACTGTGTCCTCCACATCTCTTTCGAGGGGCATTAAAACAGTCTTGTTAAGCTACTGTGACCTCTACCACTTTTCCAAGGCCATTAAAACCGTCTTGTTAAGCTTCTGCGACCTCCACCACTTTACCAAGGGTCATTAAAACCGTCTTGTTAAGCTTCTGTGACCTCCACGTCTCTTCCGAGGGGCATTAAAACCGTCTTGTTAAGCTACTGTGAGCTCCACATCTCTTCCGAGGGGCATTAAAACCGTCTTGTTAAGCTACTGTGACCTCCACCACTTTACCACGGGGCATTAAAACCATCTTGTTAAGCTACTGTGACCTCCACGTCTCTTCCAAGGGGCATTAAAACCGTCTTGTTAAGCTACTGTGACCTCCACGTCTCTTCCGAGGGGCATTAACACCGTACTGTTAAGCTACTGTGACCTCCACGTCTCTTTTGAGGGGCATTAAAGCCATCTTGTTAAGCTACTGTGACCTCCCCGTCTCCTCCGAGGGGCATTAAACCGCCTTGTTAAGCTACTGTGACCTCCACCACTTTACCAAGGGGCATTAAAACCTTCTTGTTAAGCTACTGTGACCTCCACGTCTCTTCCGAGGGGCATTAAAACCATTTTGTTAAGCTACTTTGACCTCCACGTCTCTTCCGAGCGGCATTGAAACCGTCTTGTTAAGCTACTGTGACCTCCACGTCTCTTCCGAGGGGCCTTAAAACCGTCTTGTTAAGCTACTGTGACCTCCACGTCTCTTCCAAGGGGCATTAAAACCGTCCTGTTAAGCTACTGTGACCTCCACGTCTCTTTCGAGGGGAATTAAAACCGTCTTGTTAAGCTACTGTGACCTCCACCACTTTTCCAAGGGGCATTAAAACCATCTTGTTAAGCTAATGTGACCTCCACGTCTCTTCCGAGGGGCATTAAAACCGTCTTGTTAAGCTACTGTGACCGCCACGTCTCTTCCGAGGGGCATTAAAACCGTCTTGATAAGCTAATGTGACCTCCACGTCTCTTTCGAGGGGCATTAAAACCGTCTTGTTAAGCTACTGTGAACACCACTTTTCCAAGGGGCATTAAAACCGTCTTGTTAAGCTACTGGGACCTCCAAGTTTCTTCTGAGGGGCATTAAAACTGTCTTGTTAAGCTACTGTGACCTCCACCACTTTTCCGAGGGGCATTAAAACCGTCTTGTTAAGCTTCTGCGACCTCCACCTCTTTACCAAGGGGCAATAAGACTGTCTTTTTAAGCTACTGTGACCTCCACGTCTCTTCCGAGAGGCATTAAAACCGTTTTGTTAATCTACTGTGACCTCCACGTCTCTCCGGAGGGGTATTAAAACCATCTTGTTAAGCTACTGTGACCTCCACCACATTTCCAAGGGGCATTAAAACCGTCTTGTTGAGCTACTGGGACCTCCACGTCTCTTCCGAGGGGCATTAAAACCGTCTTGTTAAGCTACTGTGACCTCTACGTCTTTTCAAAGGGGCATTAAAACCGTCTTGTTAAGCTACTGTGACCTCCACCACATTTCCAAGGGGCATTAAAACCGTCTTGTTAAGCTTCTGCGACCTCCACCACTTTACCAAGGGGCAATAAAACCGTCTTGTTAAGCTACTGTGACCTCCGCGTCTCTTCCGAGGGGCATTAAAACCGTCTTGTTAAGCTACTGTGACCTCCACCACTTTTCCAAGGGGCATTAAAACCGTCTTGTTAAGCTTCTGCGACCTCCTCCACTTTACCAAGGGGCATTAAAACCGTCTTGTTAAGCTACTGTGACCTCCACGTCTCTTCCGAGGGGCATTAAAACCGTTTTGTTAAGCTACTGTGACCTCCACGTCTCTTCCGAGGGCATTAAAATCGTCTTGTTAAGCTACTGTGACCTCCATGTCTCTTCCGAGGGGCATTAAAACCGTCTTGTTAAGCTACTGTGACCTCCACGTCTCTTCCGAGGGGCATTAAAACCGTCTTGTTAAGCTACTGTGACCTCCACGTCTCTTCCGAGGGGCATTAAAACCGTCTTGTTAAGCTACTGTGACCTCCACGTCTCTTCCGAGGGGCATTAAAACCGTCTTGTTAAGCTACTGTGACCTCCACGTCTATTTTGAGGGGTATTAAAGCCGTCTTGTTAAGCTACTGTGACCTCCACGTCTCTTCCGAGGGGCATTAAAACCGTCTTGTTAAGCTACTGTGTCCTCCACATCTCTTTCGACGGGCATTAAAACAGTCTTGTTAAGCTACTGTGACCTCTACCACTTTTCCAAGGGGCATTAAAACCGTCTTGTTAAGCTTCTGCGACCTCCACCACTTTACCAAGGGGCATTAAAACTGTCTTGTTAAGCTACTGTGACCTCCACGTCTCTTCCGAGGGGCATTAAAACGGTCTTGTTAAGCTACTTTGACTTCCACATTTCTTCCGAGGGGCATTAAAACCGTCTTGTTAAGCTACTGTGACCTCCACGTCTCTTCCGAAGGGCATTAAAAACGTCTTGTTAAGCTACTGTGACCTCCACGTCTCTTCCAAGGGGCATTAAAACCATCTTGTTAGACTACTGTGACCTCCACGTCTCTTCTGAGGGGCATTAAAACCATCTTGTTAAGCTACTGTGTCCTCCATGTCTCTTCCGAGGGGCATTAAAACCGTCTTGTTAAGCTACTGTGACCTCCATGTCTCTTCTGAGCGGCATTAAAACCGTCTTGTCAAGCTACTGTGACCTCCACCACTTTTCCAAGGGGCATTAAAACCGTCTTGTTAAGCTTCTGCGACCTCCACCACTTTACCAAGGGGCATTAAAACAGTCTTGTTAAGCTACTGTGACCTCCAAGTCTCTTCCGAGGGGCATTAAAACCGTTTTGCTAAGCTACTGTGACCTCCACGTCTCTTCCGAGGGGCAGTAAAACCGTCTTGTTAAGCTACTGTGACCTCCACGTCTATTTTGAGGGGCATTAAAGCCGTCTTGTTAAGCTACTGTGACCTCCACGTCTCTTCCGAGGGGCATTAAAACCGTCTTGTTAAGCTACTGTGACCTCCACGTCTCTTCCAAGGGGCATTAAAACCATTTTGTTAAACTACTGTGACCTCCACGTCTCTTCTGAGGGGCATTAAAACCATCTTGTTAAGCTACTGTGACCTCCACCACTTTTCCAAGGTGCATTAAAACCATCTTGATAAGCTACTGTGACCGACACGTCTCTTCCGGGGGGCATTAAAACCGTCTTGTTAAGCTACTGTGTCCTCCACGTCTCTTTCGAGGGGCATTAAAACCGTCTGGTTAAGCTACTGTGACCACCACTTTTCCAAGGGGCATTAAAACCATCTTGTTGAGCTACTGGGACCTCCACGTCTCTTCCGATGGGCATTCAAACCATCTTGATAAGCTACTGTGACCTCCACGTCTCTTCTGAGGGGCATTAAAACCGTCTTGTTAAGCTACTGTGACCTCCACCACTTTTCCAAGGGGCATTAAAAGCGTCTTGTTAAGCTTCTGCGACCTCCACCACTTTACCAAGGGGCGTTAAAACCGTCTTGTTAAGCTACTGTGACCTCCACGTCTCTTCCGAGGGGCATTAAAACCGTTTTATTAAGCTACTGTGACCTCCACGTCTCATCCGAGCGGCGTTAAAATCGTCTTGTTAAGCTACTGTGACCTCCACGTCTCTTCCGAGGGGCATTAAAACCGTCTTTTTAAGCTACTGTGACCTCCACGTCTCTTCCGAGGGGCATTAAAACTGTCTTGTTAAGCTACAGTGACCTCCACGTCTCTTCCGAGGGGACTTAAAACCGTCTTGTTAAGCTACTGTGACCTCCACGTCTCTTCCGAGGGGCATTAAAACCGTCTTGTTAAGCTACTGTGACCTCCACGTCTCTTCCGAGGGGCATTAAAACCGTCTTGTTAATCTACTGTGTCCTCCATATCTCTTTCGAAGGGCATTAAAACAGTCTTGTTAAGATACTGTGACCTCTACCACTTTTCCAACGGGCATGAAAACCGTCTTGTTAAGCTTCTGTGACCTCCACCACTTTACCAAGGGGCATTAAAACCGTCTTGTTAAGCTACTGTGACCTCCACGTCTCTTCTGAGGGGCATTAAAACCATCTTGTTAAGCTACTTTGACCTCCACATCTCTTCCAAGGGGCATTAAAACCGTCTTGTTAAGCTACTGTGACCTCCACGTCTCTTCCGAGGGGCATTAAAACCGTCTTGTTAAGCTACTGTGTCCTCCACATGTTTCGACGGGCATTAAAACAGTCTTGTTAAGCTACTGTGACCTCTACCACTTTTCCAAGGGGCATTAAAACCGTCTTGTTAAGCTTCTGCGACCTCCACCACTTTACCAAGGGGCATTAAAACTGTCTTGTTAAGCTACTGTGACCTCCACGTCTCTTCCGAGGGGCATTAAAACCATCTTGTTAAGCTACTTTGACCTCCACATTTCTTCCGAGGGGCATTAAAACCGTCTTGTTAAGCTACTGTGACCTCCACGTCTCTTCCGAAGGGCATTAAAAACGTCTTGTTAAGCTACTGTGACCTCCACGTCTCTTCCAAGGGGCATTAAAACCATCTTGTTAGACTACTGTGATCTCCACGTCTCTTCTGAGGGGCATTAAAACCATCTTGTTAAGCTACTGTGTCCTCCATGTCTCTTCCGAGGGGCATTAAAACCGTCTTGTTAAGCTACTGTGACCTCCATGTCTCTTCTGAGCGGCATTAAAACCGTCTTGTCAAGCTACTGTAACCTCCACCACTTTTCCAAGGGGCATTAAAACCGTCTTGTTAAGCTTCTGCGACCTCCACCACTTTACCAAGGGGCATTAAAACAGTCTTGTTAAGCTACTGTGACCTCCAAGTCTCTTCCGAGGGGCATTAAAACCGTTTTGCTAAGCTACTGTGACCTCCACGTCTCTTCCGAGGGGCAGTAAAACCGTCTTGTTAAGCTACTGTGACCTCCACGTCTATTTTGAGGGGCATTAAAGCCGTCTTGTTAAGCTACTGTGACCTCCACGTCTCTTCCGAGGGGCATTAAAACCGTCTTGTTAAGCTACTGTGACCTCCACGTCTCTTCCAAGGGGCATTAAAACCATTTTGTTAAACTACTGTGACCTCCACGTCTCTTCTGAGGGGCATTAAAACCATCTTGTTAAGCTACTGTGACCTCCACCACTTTTCCAAGGTGCATTAAAACCATCTTGATAAGCTACTGTGACCGACACGTCTCTTCCGGGGGGCATTAAAACCGTCTTGTTAAGCTACTGTGACCTCCACGTCTCTTTCGAGGGGCATTAAAACCGTCTGGTTAAGCTACTGTGACCACCACTTTTCCAAGGGGCATTAAAACCATCTTGTTGAGCTACTGGGACCTCCACGTCTCTTCCGATGGGCATTCAAACCATCTTGATAAGCTACTGTGACCTCCACGTCTCTTCTGAGGGGCATTAAAACCGTCTTGTTAAGCTACTGTGACCTCCACCACTTTTCCAAGGGGCATTAAAAGCGTCTTGTTAAGCTTCTGCGACCTCCACCACTTTACCAAGGGGTGTTAAAACCGTCTTGTTAAGCTACTGTGACCTCCACGTCTCTTCCGAGGGGCATTAAAACCGTTTTATTAAGCTACTGTGACCTCCACGTCTCTTCCGAGCGGCGTTAAAATCGTCTTGTTAAGCTACTGTGACCTCCACGTCTCTTCCGAGGGGCATTAAAACCGTCTTTTTAAGCTACTGTGACCTCCACGTCTCTTCCGAGGGGCATTAAAACTGTCTTGTTAAGCTACAGTGACCTCCACGTCTCTTCCGAGGGGACTTAAAACCGTCTTGTTAAGCTACTGTGACCTCCACGTCTCTTCCGAGGGGCATTAAAACCGTCTTGTTAAGCTACTGTGACCTCCACGTCTCTTCCGAGGGGCATTAAAACCGTCTTGTTAATCTACTGTGTCCTCCATATCTCTTTCGAAGGGCATTAAAACAGTCTTGTTAAGATACTGTGACCTCTACCACTTTTCCAACAGGCATGAAAACCGTCTTGTTAAGCTTCTGTGACCTCCACCACTTTACCAAGGGGCATTAAAACCGTCTTGTTAAGCTACTGTGACCTCCACGTCTCTTCTGAGGGGCATTAAAACCATCTTGTTAAGCTACTTTGACCTCCACATCTCTTCCGAGGGGCATTAAAACCGTCTTGTTAAGCTACTGTGACCTCCACGTCTCTTCCGAGGGGTATTAAAACTGTCTTGTTAAGCTACTGTGACCTCCACATCTCTTCCAAGGGGCATTGAAAGCATCTTGTTAAACTACTGAGACCTCCACGTCTCCTCTGAGGGGCATTAAAACCATCTTGTTAAGCTACTGTGTCCTCCACGTATCTTTCGAGGGGAATTAAAACCGTCGTGTTAAGCTACTGTGACCTCCACCACTTTTCCAAGGGGCATTAAAACCATCTTGTTAAGCTACTGTGACCTCCTCGTCTCTTCCGAGGGGCATTAAAACCGTCTTGTTAAGCTACTGTGTCCTCCACATCTCTTTCGAGGGGTATTAAAACAGTCTTGTTAAGCTACTGTGACCTCTACCACTTTTCCAAGGGGTATTAAAAGCGTCTTGTTAAGCTTCTGCGACCTCCACCACTTTACCAAGGGGCATTAAAACCGTCTTGTTAAGCTACTGTGACCTCCACGTCTCTTCTGAGGGGCATTAAAACCGTCTTGTTAAGCTACTGTGACCTCCACATCTCTTCCGAGGGGCATTAAAACCGTCTTGTTAAGCTACTGTGACCTCCACGTCTCTTCCGAGGGGCATTAAAACCGTCTTGTTAAGCTACTGCGACCTCCACGTCTCTTCCAAGGGGCATTAAAACCATCTTGTTAAACTACTGTGACCTCCACGTCTCTTCTGAGGGGCAATAAAACCATCTTGTTAGGCTACTGTGTCCTCAACGTCTCTTTCGAGGGGAATTAAAAACGTCTTGTTAAGCTACTGTGACCTCCACCACTTTACCAAGGGGCATTAAAACCATCTTGTTAAGCTACTGTGACCTCCACGTCTCTTCCAAGGGGCATTAAAACCGTCTTCTTAAGCTACTGTGACCTCCACGTCTCTTCCGAGGGGCATTAAAACCGTCCTGTTAAGCTACTGTGACCTCCACGTCTCTTTTGAGGGGCATTAAAGCCATCTTGTTAAGCTACTGTGACCTCCACGTCTCCTCCGAGGGGCATTAAACCGTCTTGTTAAGCTACTGTGACCTCCACGTCTCTTCCGAGGCTCATTAGAACCGTCTTGTTAAGCTACTGTGATCTCCACGTCTCTTCTGAGGGGCATTAAAACCATCTTGTTAAGCTACTGTGACCTCCACCACTTTTCCAAGGGGCATTAAAACCGTCTTGTTAAGCTTCTGTGACCTCCACCACTTTACCAAGGGGCATTAAAACCGTCTTGTTAAGCTACTGTGACCTCCACGTCTCTTCCGAGGGGCATTAAAACCATTTTGTTAAGCTACTGTGACCACCACATCTCTTCCGAGGGGCATTAGAACCATCTTGTTAAGCTACTGTGACCTCCATGTCTCTTCCGAGGGGCATTATAAACGTCCTGTTAAGCTACTGTGACCTCCACGTCTCTTTCGAGGGGAATTAAATCCGTCTTGTTAAGCTACTGTGACCTCCACCACTTTTCCAAGGGGCATTATAACCATCTTGTTAAGCTAATGTGACCTCCACGTCTCTTCCGAGGGGCATTAAAACCGTCTTGTTAAGCTACTGTGAACACCACGTCTCTTCCGAGGGGCATTAAAACCATCTTGTTAAGCTACTGTGACCGCCACGTCTCTTCCGAGGGGCATTAAAACCGTCTTGTTAAGGTACTGTGACCTCCACATCTCTTTTGAGGGGCATTAAAACCGTCTTGTTAAGCTACTGTGACCACCACTTTTGCAAGGGGCATTAAAACCGTCTTGTTAAGCTACTGGGACGTCCATGTTTCTTCCGAGGGGCATTAAAACTGTCTTGTTAAGCTACTGTGACCTCCAACACTTTTCCGAGGGGCATTAAAACCGTCTTGTTAAGCTTCTGCGACCTCCACCACTTTACCAAGGGGCATTAAAACCGTCTTGTTAAGCTGCTGTGACCTCCAAGTCTATTCCGAGGGGCATTAAAACCGTTTTGCTAAGCTACTGTGACCTCCATGTCTCTTCGGAAGGGCATTAAAACCGTCTTGTTAAGCTACATTGACCTCCACGTCTCTTCCGAGGGGCAGTAAAACCGGCTTGTTAAGCTACTGTGACCTCCACGTCTTTTTTGAGGCGCATTAAAGCCGTCTTGTTAAGCTACTGTGACCACCACTTTTCCAAGGGGCATTAAAACCGTCTTGTTGAGCTACTGGGACCTCCACGTCTCTTCCGAGGGGCATTAAAAATGTCTTGTTAAGCTACTGTGACCTCCACGTCTCTTCTGAGGGGCATTAAAACCGTCTTGATAAGCTACTGTGACCTCCACCACTTTTCCAAGGGGCATTAAAACCGTCTTGTTAAGCTTTTGCGACCTCCACCACTTTACCAAGGGGCAATAAAACCATCATGTTAAGCTACTGTGACCTCCGCGTCTCTTCCGAGGGGCATTAAAACCGTTTTGTTAAGCTACTGTGACCTCCACGTCTGTTCCGAGGGGCATTAAAATCATCTTGTTAAGCTACTGTGACCTCCACGTCTCTTCCGAGGGGCATTAAAACCGTCTTGTTAAGCTACTGTGACCTCCACGTCTCTTCCGAGGGGCATTAAAACCGTCTTGTTAAGCTACTGTGACCTCCACGTCTCTTCTGAGGGGCATTAAAACCGTCTTGTTAAGCTACTGTGACCTCCACCACTTTTCCAAGGGGCATTAAAACCGTCTTGTTAAGCTTCTGCGACCTCCACCACTTTACCAAGGGGCATTAAAACCGTCTTGTTAAGCTACTGTGACCTCCACGTCTCTTCCGAGGGGCATTAAAACCGTTTTGTTAAGCTACTGTGACCTCCACGTCTCTTCCGAGGGGCATTAAAATCGTGTTGTTAAGTTACTGTGACCTCCACGTCTCTTCCGAGGGGCATTAAAATCGTCTTGTTAAGCTACTGTGAACTCCACGTCTCTTCCGAGGGGCATTAAAACCGTCTTGTTAAGCTACTGTGACCTCCACGTCTCTTCCGAGGGGCATTAAAACCGTCTTGTTAAGCTACTGTGACCTCCACGTCTATTTTGAGGGGCATTAAAGCCGTCTTGTTAAGGTACTATGACCTCCACGTTTCTTCCGAGGGGCATTAAAACCGTCTTGTTAAGCTACTGTGACCTCCACGTCTCTTCCAAGGGGCATTAAAACCATCTTGTTAAACTGCTATGACCTCCACGTCTCTTCTGAGGGGCATTAAAACCATCTTGTTAAGCTACTGTGACCTCCACCACTTTTCCAAGGGGCATTAAAACCATCTTGTTAAGCTACTGTGACCGCCACGTCTCTTCCGAGGGGCATTAAAACCGTCTTGTTAAGCTACTGTGACCTCCACGTCTCTTTCGAGGGTCATTAAAACTGTCTGGTTAAGCTACTGTGACCACCACTTTTCCAAGGGGCATTAAAACCATCTTGTTGAGCTACTGGGACCTCCACGTCTCTTCCGAGGGGCATTCAAACCGTCTTGATAAGCTACTGTGACCTCCACGTCTCTTCTGAGGGGCATTAAAAGCGTCTTGTTAAGATACTTTGACCTCCACCACTTTTCCAAGGGGCATTAAAAGCGTCTTTTTAAGCTTCTGCGACCTCCACCACTTTACCAAGGGGTATTAAAACCGTCTTGTTAAGCTACTGTGACCTCCACGTCTCTTCTGAGGGGCATTAAAACCGTCTTGTAAAGCTACTGTGACCTCCACATCTGTTCCGAGGGGCATTAAAACCGTCTTGTTAAGCTACTGTGACCTCCACCACTTTACCACGGGGCATTAAAACCATCTTGTTAAGCTACTGTGACCTCCACGTCTCTTCCAAGGGGCATTAAAACCGTCTTGTTAAGCTACTGTGACCTCCACGTCTCTTCCGAGGGGCATTAACACCGTCCTGTTAAGCTACTGTGACCTCCACGTCTCTTTTGAGGGGCATTAAAGCCATCTTGTTAAGCTACTGTGACCTCCCCGTCTCCTCCGAGGGGCATTAAACCGTCTTGTTAAGCTACTGTGACCTCCACCACTTTACCAAGGGGCATTAAAACCTTCTTGTTAAGCTACTGTGACCTCCACGTCTCTTCCGAGGGGCATTAAAACCATTTTGTTAAGCTACTTTGACCTCCACGTCTCTTCCGAGGGGCATTCAAACCGTCTTGTTAAGCTACTGTGACCTCCACGTCTCTTCCGAGGGGCCTTAAAACCGTCTTGTTAAGCTACTGTGACCTCCACGTCTCTTCCGAGGGGCATTAAAACCGTCCTGTTAAGCTACTGTGACCTCCACGTCTCTTTCGAGGGGAATTAAAACCGTCTTGTTAAGCTACTGTGACCTCCACCACTTTTCCAAGGGGCATTAAAACCATCTTGTTAAGCTAATGTGACCTCCACGTCTCTTCCGAGGGGCATTAAAACCGTCTTGTTAAGCTACTGTGACCGCCACGTCTCTTCCGAGGGGCATTAAAACCGTCTTGATAAGCTAATGTGACCTCCACGTCTCTTTCGAGCGGCATTAAAACCGTCTTGTTAAGCTACTGTGAACACCACTTTTCCAATTGGCATTAAAACCGTCTTGTTAAGCTACTGGGACCTCCACGTTTCTTCCGAGGGGCATTAAAACTGTCTTGTTAAGCTCCTGTTACCTCCACCACTTTTCCGAGGGCATTAAAACCGTCTTGTTAAGCTTCTGCGACCTCCACCACTTTACCAAGGGTCATTAAAACCGTCTTGTTAAGCTACTGTGACCTCCACGTCTCTTCCGAGGGGCATTAAAACCGTCTTGTTAAGCTACTGTGAGCTCCACATCTCTTCCGAGGGGCATTAAAACCGTCTTGTTAAGCTACTGTGACCTCCACATCTCTTCCGAGGGGCATTAAAAGCGTCTTGTTAAGCTACTGTGACCTCCACGTCTCTTCCAAGGGGCATTAAAACCGTCCTGTTAAGTTACTGTGACCTCCACGTCTCTTTCGAGGGGAATTAAAACTGTCTTGTTAAGCTACTGTGAACTCCACCACTTTTCCAAGGGGCATTAAAACCATCTTGTTAAGCTACTGTGACCTCCACGTCTCTTCCGAGGGGCATTAAAACCGTCTTGTTAAGCTACTGTGACCTCCACATCTCTTCCGAGGGGCATTAAAAACGTCTTGTTAAGCTACTGTGACTTCCACGTCTCTTCTTAGGGGCATTAAAACCGTCTTGTTAAGCTAGTGTGACCTCCACGTCTCTTCCAAGGGGCATTAAAACCATCTTGTTAAACTACTGTGACCTCCATGTCTCTTCTGAGGGGCATTAAAACCATCTTGTTAAGCTACTGTGTCCTCCACGTCTCTTTCGAGGGGAATTAAAACCGTCTTGTTAAGCTACTGTGACCTCCACCACTTTTCAAAGGGGCATTAAAACCATCTTTTTAAGCTACTGTGACCTCCACGTCTCTTCCGAGGGGCATTAAAACCGTCTTGTTAAGCTACTGTGACCTCCACGTCTCTTCCGAGGGGCATTAAAACCGTCCTGTTAAGCTACTTTGACCTACACGTCTCTTTCGAGGGGAATTAAACCGTCTTGTTAAGCTACTGTGACCTCCACCACTTTTCCAAGGGGCATTAAAAACATCTTGTTAAGCTACTATGACCTCCACGTCTCTTCCGAGGGGCATTAAAACCGTCTTGTTAAGCTACTGTGACCTCCACCACTTTTCCAAGGGGCATTAAAACCATCTTGTTAAGCTACTGTGACCTCCACGTCTCTTCCGAGGGGCATTAAAACCGTCTTGTTAAGCTACTGTGACCTCCACGTCTCTTCCGAGGGGCATTAAAACCGTCCTGTTAAGCTACTGTGACCTCCACGTCTCTTTCGAGGGGAATTAAAACCATCTTGTTAAGCTACTGTGACCTCTACCACTTTTCCAAGGGGCATTAAAACCATCTTGTTAAGCTACTGTGACCTCCACGTCTTTTCCCAGGGTCATTAAAATCGTCTTGTTAAGCTACTGTGACCTCCACGTCTCTTCCGAGGGGCATTAAAACCGTCTTGTTAAGCTACTGTGACCTCCACGTCTCTTCCGAGGGGCATTAAAATCGTCTTGTTAAGCTACTGTGACCTCCACGTCTCTTCCGAGGGGCATTAAAACCGTCTTGTTAAGCTACTGTGACCTCCACGTCTCTTCCGAGGGGCATTAAAACTGTCTTGTTAAGCTACTGTGACCTCCACGTCTATTTTGAGGGGCATTAAAGCCGTCTTGTTAAGCTTCTGTGACCTCCACGTCTCTTCCGAGGGGCATTAAAACCGTTTTGTTAAGCTACTGTGTCCTCCACATCTCTTTCGAGGGGCATTAAAACAGTCTTGTTAAGCTACTGTGACCTCTACTACTTTTCCAAGGCCATTAAAACCGTCTTGTTAAGCTTCTGCGACCTCCACCACTTTACCAAGGGTCATTAAAACCGTCTTGTTAAGCTTCTGTGACCTCCACGTCTCTTCCGAGGGGCATTAAAACCGTCTTGTTAAGCTACTGTGAGCTCCACATCTCTTCCGAGGGGCATTAAAACCGTCTTGTTAAGCTACTGTGACCTCCACCACTTTACCACGGGGCATTAAAACCATCTTGTTAAGCTACTGTGACCTCCACGTCTCTTCCAAGGGGCATTAAAACCGTCTTGTTAAGCTACTGTGACCACCACCACTTTTCCAAGGGGCATTAAAACCATCTTGTTTAGCTACTGTGACCTCCACGTCTCTTTTGAGGGGCATTAAAGCCATCTTGTTAAGCTACTGTGACCTCCCCGTCTCCTCCGAGGGGCATTAAACCGTCTTGTTAAGCTACTGTGACCTCCACCACTTTACCAAGGGGCATTAAAACCTTCTTGTTAAGCTACTGTGACCTCCACGTCTCTTCCGAGGGGCATTAAAACCATTTTGTTAAGCTACTTTGACCTCCACGTCTCTTCCGAGGGGCATTGAAACCGTCTTGTTAAGTTACTGTGACCTCCACGTCTCTTCAGAGGGGCCTTAAAACCGTCTTGTTAAGCTACTGTGACCTCCACGTCTCTTCCAAGGGGCATTAAAACCGTCCTGTTAAGCTACTGTGACCTCCACGTCTCTTTCGAGGGGAATTAAAACCGTCTTGTTAAGCTACTGTGACCTCCACCACTTTTCCAAGGGGCATTAAAACCATCTTGTTAAGCTAATGTGACCTCCACGTCTCTTCCGAGGGGCATTAAAACCGTCTTGTTAAGCTACTGTGACCGCCACGTCTCTTCCGAGGGGCATTAAAACCGTCTTGATAAGCTAATGTGACCTCCACGTCTCTTTCGAGGGGCATTAAAACCGTCTTGTTAAGCTACTGTGAACACCACTTTTCCAAGGGGCATTAAAACCGTCTTGTTAAGCTACTGGGACCTCCACGTTTCTTCCGAGGGGCATTAAAACTGTCTTGTTAAGTTCCTGTTACCTCCACCACTTTTCCGAGGGGCATTAAAACCGTCTTGTTAAGCTTCTGCGACCTCCACCACTTTACCAAGGGGCATTAAACCGTCTTGTTAAGCTACTGTGACCTCCAAGTCTCTTCCGAGGGGCATTAAAACCGTTTTGCTAAGCTACTGTCACCTCCACGTCTCTTCGGAGGGGCATTAAAACCGTCTTGTTAAGCTACTTTGACCTCCACGTCTCTTCCGAGGGGAAGTAAAACCGTCTTGTTAAGCTACTGTAACCTCCATGTCTCTTCCGAGGGCCATTAAAGCCGTCTTGTTAAGCTACTGTGAGCACCACTTTTCCAAGGGGCATTAAAACCGTCTTTTTGAGCTACTGGGACCTCCACGTGTCTTCCGAGGGGCATTAAAAATGTCTTGTTAAGCTACTGTGATCTCCACGTCTGTTCCGAGGGGCATTAAAATCATCTTGTTAAGCTACTGTGACCTCCACGTCTCTTCCGAGGGGCATTAAAACTGTTTTGTTAAGCTACTGTGACCTCCACGTCTGTTCCGAGGGGCATTAAAATCATCTTGTTAAGCTACTGTGACCTCCACGTCTCTTCCGAGGGGCATTAAAACTGTCTTGTTAAGCTACTGTGACCTCCACGTCTCTTCCGATGGGCATTAAAACCGTCTTGTTAAGCTACTGTGACGTCCACGTCTCTTCTGAGGAGCATTAAAACCATCTTGTTAAGCTACTGTGACCTCCACCACTTTTCCAAGGGGCATTAAAACCGTCTTGTTAAGCTTCTGCGAACTCCACCACTTTACCAAGGGGCATTAAAACCGTCTTGTTAAGCTACTGTGACCTCCATGTCTCTTTCGAGGGGAATTAAAACCATCTTGTTTAGCTACTGTGACCTCCACCACTTTTCCAAGTGGCATTTAAACCATCTTGTTAAGCTACTGTGACCTCCACGTCTCTTCCGAGGGGCATTAAAACCGTCTTGTTAAGCTACTGTGTCCTCCACATCTCTTTCGAGGGGCATTATAACAGTCTTGTTAAGCTACTGTGACCTCTACCACTTTTCCAAGGGGCATTAAAAGCGTCTTGTTAAGCTTCTGCGACCTCCACCACTTTACCAAGGGGCATTAAAACCGTCTTGTTAAGCTACTGTGTCCTCCACGTCTCTTTCGAGGGGAATTAAAACCGTCTTGTTAAGCTACTGTGACTTCCACCACTTTTCCAAGGGGCATTAAATCCATCTTGTTAAGCTACTGTGACCTCCACGTCTCTTCCGAGGGGCATTAAAACCGTCTTGTTAAGCTACTGTGACCTCCACGTCTCTTTCGAGGGGAATTAAAACCGTCTTGTTAAGCTACTGTGACCTCTACCACTTTTCCAAGGGCCTTAAAACCGTCTTGTTAAGCTTCTGCGACCTCCATCACTTTACCAAGGGGCATTAAAACCGTCTTGTTAAGCTACTGTGACCTCCACATCTCTTCCGAGGGGCATTAAAACCGTCTTGTTAAGCTACTGTGAGCTCCACATCTCTTCCGAGGGGCATTAAAACCGTCTTGTTAAGCTACTGTGACCTCCACGTCTCTTCCGAGGGGCATTAAAAGCGTCTTGTTGAGCTACTGTGACCTCCACGTCTCTTTCAAGGGGCATTAAAACCATGTTTTTAAACTACTGTGACCTCCACGTCTCTTCTGAGGGGCATTAAAACCATCTTTTAAGCTACTGTGTCCTCCACGTCTCATTTGAGGGGAATTAAAACCGTCTTGTTAAGCTACTGTGACCTCCACCACATATCCAAGGGGCATTAAAACCGTCTTGTTAAGCTTCTGCGACCTCCACCACTTTACCAAGGGGCATTAAAACCGTCTTTTAAGCTTCTGTGACCTCCACGTCTCTTCCGAGGGGCATTAAAACCGTCCTGTTAAGCTACTGTGACCTCCACGTCTCTTTCGAGGGGCATTAACACCGTCTTGTTAAGCTACTGTGACCTCCACCACTTTTCCAAGGGGCATTAAAACCATCTTGTTAAGCTACTGTGACCTCCACGTCTCTTCCGAGGGGCATTAAAATCATCTTGTTAAGCTACTGTGACCTCTACCACTTTTCCAAGGGCATTAAAACCGTCTTGTTAAGCTTCTGCGACCTCCACCACTTTACCAAGGGTCACTAAAACCGTCTTGTTAAGCTACTGTGACCTCCACGTCTCTTCCGAGGGGCATTAAAACCGTCTTGTTAAGCTACTGTGAGCTCCACATCTCTTCCGAGGGGCATTAAAACCGTCTTCTTAAGCTACTGTGACCTCCACATCTCTTCCGAGGGGCATTAAAAGCGTCTTGTTAAGCTACTGTGACCTCAACGTCTCTTCCAAGGGGCATTAAAACCGTCCTGTTAAGTTACTGTGACCTCCACGTCTCTTTCGAGGGGAATTAAAACTGTCTTGTTAAGCTACTGTGAACTCCACCACTTTTCCAAGTGGCATTAAAACCATCTTGTTAAGCTACTGTGACCTCCACGTCTCTTCCGAGGGGCATTAAAACCGTCTTGTTAAGCTACTGTGACCACCACATCTCTTCCGAGGGGCATTAAAACCGTCTTGTTAAGCTACTGTGACCTCCACGTCTCTTCCAAGGGGCATTAAAACCATCTTGTTAAACTACTGTGACCTCCATGTCTCTTCTGAGGGGCATTAATACCATCTTGTTAAGCTACTGTGTCCTCCACGTCTCTTTCGAGGGGAATTAAAACCGTCTTGTTAAGCTACTGTGACCTCCACCACTTTTCAAAGGGGCATTAAAACCATCTTTTTAAGCTACTGTGACCTCCACGTCTCTTCCGAGGGGCATTAAAACCGTCTTGTTAAGCTACTGTGACCTCCACGTCTCTTCCGAGGGGCATTAAAACCGTCCTGTTAAGCTACTGTGACCTCCACGTCTCTTTCGAGGGGAATTAAACCGTCTTGTTAAGCTACTGTGACCTCCACCACTTTTCCAAGGGCATTAAAAACATCTTGTTAAGCTACTATGACCTCCACGTCTCTTCCGAGGGGCATTAAAACCGTCTTGTTAAGCTACTGTGACCTCCACCACTTTTCCAAGGGGCATTAAAACCATCTTGTTAAGCTACTGTGACCTCCACGTCTCTTCCGAGGGGCATTAAAACCGTCTTGTTAAGCTACTGTGACCTCCACGTCTCTTCCGAGGGGCATTAAAACCGTCCTGTTAAGCTACTGTGACCTCCACGTCTCTTTCGAGGGGAATTAAAACCATCTTGTTAAGCTACTGTGACCTCCACCACTTTTCCAAGGGGCATTAAAACCATCTTGTTAAGCTACTGTGACCTCCACGTCTTTTCCCAGGGTCATTAAAATCGTCTTGTTAAGCTACTGTGACCTCCACGTCTCTTCCGAGGGGCATTAAAACCGTCTTGTTAAGCTACTGTGACGTCCACGTCTCTACCGAGGGGCATTAAAATCGTCTTGTTAAGCTACTGTGACCTCCACGTCTCTTCCGAGGGGCATTAAAACTGTCTTGTTAAGCTACTGTGACCTCCACGTCTATTTTGAGGGGCATTAAAGCCGTCTTGTTAAGCTACTGTGACCTCCACGTCTCTTCCGAGGGGCATTAAAACTGTTTTGTTAAGCTACTGTGTCCTCCACATCTCTTTCGAGGGGCATTAAAACAGTCTTGTTAAGCTACTGTGACCTCTACCACTTTTCCAAGGGCATTAAAACCGTCTTGTTAAGCTTCTGCGACTTCCACCACTTTACCAAGGGTCATTAAAACCGTCTTGTTAAGCTTCTGTGACCTCCACGTCTCTTCCGAGGGGCATTAAAACCGTCTTGTTAAGCTACTGTGAGCTCCACATCTCTTCCGAGGGGCATTAAAACCGTCTTGTTAAGCTACTGTGACCTCCACATCTCTTCCGAGGGGCATTAAAAGCGTCTTGTTAAGCTACTGTGACCTCCACGTCTCTTTCGAGGGGAATTAAAACTGTCTTGTTAAGCTACTGTGAACTCCACCACTTTTCCAAGGGGCATTAAAACCATCTTGTTAAGCTACTGTGACCTCCACGTCTCTTCCGAGGGGCATTAAAACCGTCTTGTTAAGCTACTGTGACCTCCACATCTCTTCCGAGGGGCATTAAAACCATCTTGTTAAACTACTGTGACCTCCATGTCTCTTCTGAGGGGCATTAAAACCATCTTGTTAAGCTACTGTGTCCTCCACGTCTCTTTCGAGGGGAATTAAAACCGTCTTGTTAATCTACTGTGACCTCCACCACTTTTCAAAGGGGCATTAAAACCATCTTGTTAAGCTACTGTGACCTCCACGTCTCTTCCGAGGGGCATTAAAACCGTCTTGTTAAGCTACTGTGACCTCCACGTCTCTTCCAAGGGGCATTAAAACCGTCCTGTTAAGCTACTGTGACCTCCACGTCTCTTTCGAGGGGAATTAAACCGTCTTGTTAAGCTACTGTGACCTCTACCTCTTTTCCAAGGGGCATTAAAACCATCTTGTTAAGCTACTGTGACCTCCACGTCTCTTCCGAGGGGCATTAAAACTGTCTTGTTAAGCTACTGTGACCTCCACCACTTTTCCAAGGGGCATTAAAACCATCTTGTTAAGCTACTGTGACCTCCACGTCTCTTCCGAGGGGCATTAAAACCGTCTTGTTAAGCTACTGTGACCTCCACGTCTCTTCCGAGGGGCATTAAAACCGTCTTGTTAAGCTTCTGCGACCTCCACCACTTTACCAAGGGGCATTAAAACTGTCTTGTTAAGCTACTGTGACCTCCACGTCTCTTCCGAGGGGCATTAAAACGGTCTTGTTAAGCTACTTTGACTTCCACATTTCTTCCGAGGGGCATTAAAACCGTCTTGTTAAGCTACTGTGACCTCCACGTCTCTTCCGAAGGGCATTAAAAACGTCTTGTTAAGCTACTGTGACCTCCACGTCTCTTCCAAGGGGCATTAAAACCATCTTGTTAGACTACTGTGACCTCCACGTCTCTTCTGAGGGGCATTAAAACCATCTTGTTAAGCTACTGTGTCCTCCATGTCTCTTCCGAGGGGCATTAAAACCGTCTTGTTAAGCTACTGTGACCTCCATGTCTCTTCTGAGCGGCATTAAAACCGTCTTGTCAAGCTACTGTGACCTCCACCACTTTTCCAAGGGGCATTAAAACCGTCTTGTTAAGCTTCTGCGACCTCCACCACTTTACCAAGGGGCATTAAAACAGTCTTGTTAAGCTACTGTGACCTCCAAGTCTCTTCCGAGGGGCATTAAAACCGTTTTGCTAAGCTACTGTGACCTCCACGTCTCTTCCGAGGGGCAGTAAAACCGTCTTGTTAAGCTACTGTGACCTCCACGTCTATTTTGAGGGGCATTAAAGCCGTCTTGTTAAGCTACTGTGACCTCCACGTCTCTTCCGAGGGGCATTAAAACCGTCTTGTTAAGCTACTGTGACCTCCACGTCTCTTCCAAGGGGCATTAAAACCATTTTGTTAAACTACTGTGACCTCCACGTCTCTTCTGAGGGGCATTAAAACCATCTTGTTAAGCTACTGTGACCTCCACCACTTTTCCAAGGTGCATTAAAACCATCTTGATAAGCTACTGTGACCGACACGTCTCTTCCGGGGGGCATTAAAACCGTCTTGTTAAGCTACTGTGTCCTCCACGTCTCTTTCGAGGGGCATTAAAACCGTCTGGTTAAGCTACTGTGACCACCACTTTTCCAAGGGGCATTAAAACCATCTTGTTGAGCTACTGGGACCTCCACGTCTCTTCCGATGGGCATTCAAACCATCTTGATAAGCTACTGTGACCTCCACGTCTCTTCTGAGGGGCATTAAAACCGTCTTGTTAAGCTACTGTGACCTCCACCACTTTTCCAAGGGGCATTAAAAGCGTCTTGTTAAGCTTCTGCGACCTCCACCACTTTACCAAGGGGCGTTAAAACCGTCTTGTTAAGCTACTGTGACCTCCACGTCTCTTCCGAGGGGCATTAAAACCGTTTTATTAAGCTACTGTGACCTCCACGTCTCTTCCGAGCGGCGTTAAAATCGTCTTGTTAAGCTACTGTGACCTCCACGTCTCTTCCGAGGGGCATTAAAACCGTCTTTTTAAGCTACTGTGACCTCCACGTCTCTTCCGAGGGGCATTAAAACTGTCTTGTTAAGCTACAGTGACCTCCACGTCTCTTCCGAGGGGACTTAAAACCGTCTTGTTAAGCTACTGTGACCTCCACGTCTCTTCCGAGGGGCATTAAAACCGTCTTGTTAAGCTACTGTGACCTCCACGTCTCTTCCGAGGGGCATTAAAACCGTCTTGTTAATCTACTGTGTCCTCCATATCTCTTTCGAAGGGCATTAAAACAGTCTTGTTAAGATACTGTGACCTCTACCACTTTTCCAACGGGCATGAAAACCGTCTTGTTAAGCTTCTGTGACCTCCACCACTTTACCAAGGGGCATTAAAACCGTCTTGTTAAGCTACTGTGACCTCCACGTCTCTTCTGAGGGGCATTAAAACCATCTTGTTAAGCTACTTTGACCTCCACATCTCTTCCAAGGGGCATTAAAACCGTCTTGTTAAGCTACTGTGACCTCCACGTCTCTTCCGAGGGGCATTAAAACCGTCTTGTTAAGCTACTGTGTCCTCCACATCTGTTTCGACGGGCATTAAAACAGTCTTGTTAAGCTACTGTGACCTCTACCACTTTTCCAAGGGGCATTAAAACCGTCTTGTTAAGCTTCTGCGACCTCCACCACTTTACCAAGGGGCATTAAAACTGTCTTGTTAAGCTACTGTGACCTCCACGTCTCTTCCGAGGGGCATTAAAACCATCTTGTTAAGCTACTTTGACCTCCACATTTCTTCCGAGGGGCATTAAAACCGTCTTGTTAAGCTACTGTGACCTCCACGTCTCTTCCGAAGGGCATTAAAAACGTCTTGTTAAGCTACTGTGACCTCCACGTCTCTTCCAAGGGGCATTAAAACCATCTTGTTAGACTACTGTGATCTCCACGTCTCTTCTGAGGGGCATTAAAACCATCTTGTTAAGCTACTGTGTCCTCCATGTCTCTTCCGAGGGGCATTAAAACCGTCTTGTTAAGCTACTGTGACCTCCATGTCTCTTCTGAGCGGCATTAAAACCGTCTTGTCAAGCTACTGTAACCTCCACCACTTTTCCAAGGGGCATTAAAACCGTCTTGTTAAGCTTCTGCGACCTCCACCACTTTACCAAGGGGCATTAAAACAGTCTTGTTAAGCTACTGTGACCTCCAAGTCTCTTCCGAGGGGCATTAAAACCGTTTTGCTAAGCTACTGTGACCTCCACGTCTCTTCCGAGGGGCAGTAAAACCGTCTTGTTAAGCTACTGTGACCTCCACGTCTATTTTGAGGGGCATTAAAGCCGTCTTGTTAAGCTACTGTGACCTCCACGTCTCTTCCGAGGGGCATTAAAACCGTCTTGTTAAGCTACTGTGACCTCCACGTCTCTTCCAAGGGGCATTAAAACCATTTTGTTAAACTACTGTGACCTCCACGTCTCTTCTGAGGGGCATTAAAACCATCTTGTTAAGCTACTGTGACCTCCACCACTTTTCCAAGGTGCATTAAAACCATCTTGATAAGCTACTGTGACCGACACGTCTCTTCCGGGGGGCATTAAAACCGTCTTGTTAAGCTACTGTGACCTCCACGTCTCTTTCGAGGGGCATTAAAACCGTCTGGTTAAGCTACTGTGACCACCACTTTTCCAAGGGGCATTAAAACCATCTTGTTGAGCTACTGGGACCTCCACGTCTCTTCCGATGGGCATTCAAACCATCTTGATAAGCTACTGTGACCTCCACGTCTCTTCTGAGGGGCATTAAAACCGTCTTGTTAAGCTACTGTGACCTCCACCACTTTTCCAAGGGGCATTAAAAGCGTCTTGTTAAGCTTCTGCGACCTCCACCACTTTACCAAGGGGCGTTAAAACCGTCTTGTTAAGCTACTGTGACCTCCACGTCTCTTCCGAGGGGCATTAAAACCGTTTTATTAAGCTACTGTGACCTCCACGTCTCTTCCGAGCGGCGTTAAAATCGTCTTGTTAAGCTACTGTGACCTCCACGTCTCTTCCGAGGGGCATTAAAACCGTCTTTTTAAGCTACTGTGACCTCCACGTCTCTTCCGAGGGGCATTAAAACTGTCTTGTTAAGCTACAGTGACCTCCACGTCTCTTCCGAGGGGACTTAAAACCGTCTTGTTAAGCTACTGTGACCTCCACGTCTCTTCCGAGGGGCATTAAAACCGTCTTGTTAAGCTACTGTGACCTCCACGTCTCTTCCGAGGGGCATTAAAACCGTCTTGTTAATCTACTGTGTCCTCCATATCTCTTTCGAAGGGCATTAAAACAGTCTTGTTAAGATACTGTGACCTCTACCACTTTTCCAACAGGCATGAAAACCGTCTTGTTAAGCTTCTGTGACCTCCACCACTTTACCAAGGGGCATTAAATTCGTCTTGTTAAGCTACTGTGACCTCCACGTCTCTTCTGAGGGGCATTAAAACCATCTTGTTAAGCTACTTTGACCTCCACATCTCTTCCGAGGGGCATTAAAACCGTCTTGTTAAGCTACTGTGACCTCCACGTCTCTTCCGAAGGGTATTAAAACTGTCTTGTTAAGCTACTGTGACCTCCACATCTCTTCCAAGGGGCATTGAAAGCATCTTGTTAAACTACTGAGACCTCCACGTCTCCTCTGAGGGGCATTAAAACCATCTTGTTAAGCTACTGTGTCCTCCACGTATCTTTCGAGGGGAATTAAAACCGTCGTGTTAAGCTACTGTGACCTCCACCACTTTTCCAAGGGGCATTAAAACCATCTTGTTAAGCTACTGTGACCTCCTCGTCTCTTCCGAGGGGCATTAAAACCGTCTTGTTAAGCTACTGTGTCCTCCACATCTCTTTCGAGGGGTATTAAAACAGTCTTGTTAAGCTACTGTGACCTCTACCACTTTTCCAAGGGGTATTAAAAGCGTCTTGTTAAGCTTCTGCGACCTCCACCACTTTACCAAGGGGCATTAAAACCGTCTTGTTAAGCTACTGTGACCTCCACGTCTCTTCTGAGGGGCATTAAAACCGTCTTGTTAAGCTACTGTGACCTCCACATCTCTTCCGAGGGGCATTAAAACCGTCTTGTTAAGCTACTGTGACCTCCACGTCTCTTCCGAGGGGCATTAAAACCGTCTTGTTAAGCTACTGCGACCTCCACGTCTCTTCCAAGGGGCATTAAAACCATCTTGTTAAACTACTGTGACCTCCACGTCTCTTCTGAGGGGCAATAAAACCATCTTGTTAGGCTACTGTGTCCTCAACGTCTCTTTCGAGGGGAATTAAAAACGTCTTGTTAAGCTACTGTGACCTCCACCACTTTACCAAGGGGCATTAAAACCATCTTGTTAAGCTACTGTGACCTCCACGTCTCTTCCAAGGGGCATTAAAACCGTCTTCTTAAGCTACTGTGACCTCCACGTCTCTTCCGAGGGGCATTAAAACCGTCCTGTTAAGCTACTGTGACCTCCACGTCTCTTTTGAGGGGCATTAAAGCCATCTTGTTAAGCTACTGTGACCTCCACGTCTCCTCCGAGGGGCATTAAACCGTCTTGTTAAGCTACTGTGACCTCCACGTCTCTTCCGAGGCTCATTAGAACCGTCTTGTTAAGCTACTGTGATCTCCACGTCTCTTCTGAGGGGCATTAAAACCATCTTGTTAAGCTACTGTGACCTCCACCACTTTTCCAAGGGGCATTAAAACCGTCTTGTTAAGCTTCTGTGACCTCCACCACTTTACCAAGGGGCATTAAAACCGTCTTGTTAAGCTACTGTGACCTCCACGTCTCTTCCGAGGGGCATTAAAACCATTTTGTTAAGCTACTGTGACCACCACATCTCTTCCGAGGGGCATTAGAACCATCTTGTTAAGCTACTGTGACCTCCATGTCTCTTCCGAGGGGCATTATAAACGTCCTGTTAAGCTACTGTGACCTCCACGTCTCTTTCGAGGGGAATTAAATCCGTCTTGTTAAGCTACTGTGACCTCCACCACTTTTCCAAGGGGCATTATAACCATCTTGTTAAGCTAATGTGACCTCCACGTCTCTTCCGAGGGGCATTAAAACCGTCTTGTTAAGCTACTGTGAACACCACGTCTCTTCCGAGGGGCATTAAAACCATCTTGTTAAGCTACTGTGACCGCCACGTCTCTTCCGAGGGGCATTAAAACCGTCTTGTTAAGGTACTGTGACCTCCACATCTCTTTTGAGGGGCATTAAAACCGTCTTGTTAAGCTACTGTGACCACCACTTTTGCAAGGGGCATTAAAACCGTCTTGTTAAGCTACTGGGACGTCCATGTTTCTTCCGAGGGGCATTAAAACTGTCTTGTTAAGCTACTGTGACCTCCACCACTTTTCCGAGGGGCATTAAAACCGTCTTGTTAAGCTTCTGCGACCTCCACCACTTTACCAAGGGGCATTAAAACCGTCTTGTTAAGCTGCTGTGACCTCCAAGTCTATTCCGAGGGGCATTAAAACCGTTTTGCTAAGCTACTGTGACCTCCATGTCTCTTCGGAAGGGCATTAAAACCGTCTTGTTAAGCTACATTGACCTCCACGTCTCTTCCGAGGGGCAGTAAAACCGGCTTGTTAAGCTACTGTGACCTCCACGTCTTTTTTGAGGCGCATTAAAGCCGTCTTGTTAAGCTACTGTGACCACCACTTTTCCAAGGGGCATTAAAACCGTCTTGTTGAGCTACTGGGACCTCCACGTCTCTTCCGAGGGGCATTAAAAATGTCTTGTTAAGCTACTGTGACCTCCACGTCTCTTCTGAGGGGCATTAAAACCGTCTTGATAAGCTACTGTGACCTCCACCACTTTTCCAAGGGGCATTAAAACCGTCTTGTTAAGCTTTTGCGACCTCCACCACTTTACCAAGGGGCAATAAAACCATCATGTTAAGCTACTGTGACCTCCGCGTCTCTTCCGAGGGGCATTAAAACCGTTTTGTTAAGCTACTGTGACCTCCACGTCTGTTCCGAGGGGCATTAAAATCATCTTGTTAAGCTACTGTGACCTCCACGTCTCTTCCGAGGGGCATTAAAACCGTCTTGTTAAGCTACTGTGACCTCCACGTCTCTTCCGAGGGGCATTAAAACCGTCTTGTTAAGCTACTGTGACCTCCACGTCTCTTCTGAGGGGCATTAAAACCGTCTTGTTAAGCTACTGTGACCTCCACCACTTTTCCAAGGGGCATTAAAACCGTCTTGTTAAGCTTCTGCGACCTCCACCACTTTACCAAGGGGCATTAAAACCGTCTTGTTAAGCTACTGTGACCTCCACGTCTCTTCCGAGGGGCATTAAAACCGTTTTGTTAAGCTACTGTGACCTCCACGTCTCTTCCGAGGGGCATTAAAATCGTGTTGTTAAGCTACTGTGACCTCCACGTCTCTTCCGAGGGGCATTAAAATCGTCTTGTTAAGCTACTGTGAACTCCACGTCTCTTCCGAGGGGCATTAAAACCGTCTTGTTAAGCTACTGTGACCTCCACGTCTCTTCCGAGGGGCATTAAAACCGTCTTGTTAAGCTACTGTGACCTCCACGTCTATTTTGAGGGGCATTAAAGCCGTCTTGTTAAGGTACTATGACCTCCACGTTTCTTCCGAGGGGCATTAAAACCGTCTTGTTAAGCTACTGTGACCTCCACGTCTCTTCCAAGGGGCATTAAAACCATCTTGTTAAACTGCTATGACCTCCACGTCTCTTCTGAGGGGCATTAAAACCATCTTGTTAAGCTACTGTGACCTCCACCACTTTTCCAAGGGGCATTAAAACCATCTTGTTAAGCTACTGTGACCGCCACGTCTCTTCCGAGGGGCATTAAAACCGTCTTGTTAAGCTACTGTGACCTCCACGTCTCTTTCGAGGGTCATTAAAACTGTCTGGTTAAGCTACTGTGACCACCACTTTTCCAAGGGGCATTAAAACCATCTTGTTGAGCTACTGGGACCTCCACGTCTCTTCCGAGGGGCATTCAAACCGTCTTGATAAGCTACTGTGACCTCCACGTCTCTTCTGAGGGGCATTAAAAGCGTCTTGTTAAGATACTTTGACCTCCACCACTTTTCCAAGGGGCATTAAAAGCGTCTTTTTAAGCTTCTGCGACCTCCACCACTTTACCAAGGGGTATTAAAACCGTCTTGTTAAGCTACTGTGACCTCCACGTCTCTTCTGAGGGGCATTAAAACCGTCTTGTAAAGCTACTGTGACCTCCACATCTCTTCCGAGGGGCATTAAAACCGTCTTGTTAAGCTACTGTGACCTCCACCACTTTACCACGGGGCATTAAAACCATCTTGTTAAGCTACTGTGACCTCCACGTCTCTTCCAAGGGGCATTAAAACCGTCTTGTTAAGCTACTGTGACCTCCACGTCTCTTCCGAGGGGCATTAACACCGTCCTGTTAAGCTACTGTGACCTCCACGTCTCTTTTGAGGGGCATTAAAGCCATCTTGTTAAGCTACTGTGACCTCCCCGTCTCCTCCGAGGGGCATTAAACCGTCTTGTTAAGCTACTGTGACCTCCACCACTTTACCAAGGGGCATTAAAACCTTCTTGTTAAGCTACTGTGACCTCCACGTCTCTTCCGAGGGGCATTAAAACCATTTTGTTAAGCTACTTTGACCTCCACGTCTCTTCCGAGGGGCATTCAAACCGTCTTGTTAAGCTACTGTGACCTCCACGTCTCTTCCGAGGGGCCTTAAAACCGTCTTGTTAAGCTACTGTGACCTCCACGTCTCTTCCGAGGGGCATTAAAACCGTCCTGTTAAGCTACTGTGACCTCCACGTCTCTTTCGAGGGGAATTAAAACCGTCTTGTTAAGCTACTGTGACCTCCACCACTTTTCCAAGGGGCATTAAAACCATCTTGTTAAGCTAATGTGACCTCCACGTCTCTTCCGAGGGGCATTAAAACCGTCTTGTTAAGCTACTGTGACCGCCACGTCTCTTCCGAGGGGCATTAAAACCGTCTTGATAAGCTAATGTGACCTCCACGTCTCTTTCGAGCGGCATTAAAACCGTCTTGTTAAGCTACTGTGAACACCACTTTTCCAATTGGCATTAAAACCGTCTTGTTAAGCTACTGGGACCTCCACGTTTCTTCCGAGGGGCATTAAAACTGTCTTGTTAAGCTCCTGTTACCTCCACCACTTTTCCGAGGGCATTAAAACCGTCTTGTTAAGCTTCTGCGACCTCCACCACTTTACCAAGGGTCATTAAAACCGTCTTGTTAAGCTACTGTGACCTCCACGTCTCTTCCGAGGGGCATTAAAACCGTCTTGTTAAGCTACTGTGAGCTCCACATCTCTTCCGAGGGGCATTAAAACCGTCTTGTTAAGCTACTGTGACCTCCACATCTCTTCCGAGGGGCATTAAAAGCGTCTTGTTAAGCTACTGTGACCTCCACGTCTCTTCCAAGGGGCATTAAAACCGTCCTGTTAAGTTACTGTGACCTCCACGTCTCTTTCGAGGGGAATTAAAACTGTCTTGTTAAGCTACTGTGAACTCCACCACTTTTCCAAGGGGCATTAAAACCATCTTGTTAAGCTACTGTGACCTCCACGTCTCTTCCGAGGGGCATTAAAACCGTCTTGTTAAGCTACTGTGACCTCCACATCTCTTCCGAGGGGCATTAAAAACGTCTTGTTAAGCTACTGTGACTTCCACGTCTCTTCTTAGGGGCATTAAAACCGTCTTGTTAAGCTAGTGTGACCTCCACGTCTCTTCCAAGGGGCATTAAAACCATCTTGTTAAACTACTGTGACCTCCATGTCTCTTCTGAGGGGCATTAAAACCATCTTGTTAAGCTACTGTGTCCTCCACGTCTCTTTCGAGGGGAATTAAAACCGTCTTGTTAAGCTACTGTGACCTCCACCACTTTTCAAAGGGGCATTAAAACCATCTTTTTAAGCTACTGTGACCTCCACGTCTCTTCCGAGGGGCATTAAAACCGTCTTGTTAAGCTACTGTGACCTCCACGTCTCTTCCGAGGGGCATTAAAACCGTCCTGTTAAGCTACTTTGACCTACACGTCTCTTTCGAGGGGAATTAAACCGTCTTGTTAAGCTACTGTGACCTCCACCACTTTTCCAAGGGGCATTAAAAACATCTTGTTAAGCTACTATGACCTCCACGTCTCTTCCGAGGGGCATTAAAACCGTCTTGTTAAGCTACTGTGACCTCCACCACTTTTCCAAGGGGCATTAAAACCATCTTGTTAAGCTACTGTGACCTCCACGTCTCTTCCGAGGGGCATTAAAACCGTCTTGTTAAGCTACTGTGACCTCCACGTCTCTTCCGAGGGGCATTAAAACCGTCCTGTTAAGCTACTGTGACCTCCACGTCTCTTTCGAGGGGAATTAAAACCATCTTGTTAAGCTACTGTGACCTCCACCACTTTTCCAAGGGGCATTAAAACCATCTTGTTAAGCTACTGTGACCTCCACGTCTTTTCCCAGGGTCATTAAAATCGTCTTGTTAAGCTACTGTGACCTCCACGTCTCTTCCGAGGGGCATTAAAACCGTCTTGTTAAGCTACTGTGACCTCCACGTCTCTTCCGAGGGGCATTAAAATCGTCTTGTTAAGCTACTGTGACCTCCACTTCTCTTCCGAGGGGCATTAAAACCGTCTTGTTAAGCTACTGTGACCTCCACGTCTCTTCCGAGGGGCATTAAAACTGTCTTGTTAAGCTACTGTGACCTCCACGTCTATTTTGAGGGGCATTAAAGCAGTCTTGTTAAGCTTCTGTGACCTCCACGTCTCTTCCGAGGGGCATTAAAACCGTTTTGTTAAGCTACTGTGTCCTCCACATCTCTTTCGAGGGGCATTAAAACAGTCTTGTTAAGCTACTGTGACCTCTACTACTTTTCCAAGGCCATTAAAACCGTCTTGTTAAGCTTCTGCGACCTCCACCACTTTACCAAGGGTCATTAAAACCGTCTTGTTAAGCTTCTGTGACCTCCACGTCTCTTCCGAGGGGCATTAAAACCGTCTTGTTAAGCTACTGTGAGCTCCACATCTCTTCCGAGGGGCATTAAAACCGTCTTGTTAAGCTACTGTGACCTCCACCACTTTACCACGGGGCATTAAAACCATCTTGTTAAGCTACTGTGACCTCCACGTCTCTTCCAAGGGGCATTAAAACCGTCTTGTTAAGCTACTGTGACCTCCACGTCTCTTCCGAGGGGCATTAACACCGTACTGTTAAGCTACTGTGACCTCCACGTCTCTTTTGAGGGGCATTAAAGCCATCTTGTTAAGCTACTGTGACCTCCCCGTCTCCTCCGAGGGGCATTAAACCGTCTTGTTAAGCTACTGTGACCTCCACCACTTTACCAAGGGGCATTAAAACCTTCTTGTTAAGCTACTGTGACCTCCACGTCTCTTCCGAGGGGCATTAAAACCATTTTGTTAAGCTACTTTGACCTCCACGTCTCTTCCGAGGGGCATTGAAACCGTCTTGTTAAGCTACTGTGACCTCCACGTCTCTTCCGAGGGGCCTTAAAACCGTCTTGTTAAGCTACTGTGACCTCCACGTCTCTTCCAAGGGGCATTAAAACCGTCCTGTTAAGCTACTGTGACCTCCACGTCTCTTTCGAGGGGAATTAAAACCGTCTTGTTAAGCTACTGTGACCTCCACCACTTTTCCAAGGGGCATTAAAACCATCTTGTTAAGCTAATGTGACCTCCACGTCTCTTCCGAGGGGCATTAAAACCGTCTTGTTAAGCTACTGTGACCGCCACGTCTCTTCCGAGGGGCATTAAAACCGTCTTGATAAGCTAATGTGACCTCCACGTCTCTTTCGAGGGGCATTAAAACCGTCTTGTTAAGCTACTGTGAACACCACTTTTCCAAGGGGCATTAAAACCGTCTTGTTAAGCTACTGGGACCTCCACGTTTCTTCCGAGGGGCATTAAAACTGTCTTGTTAAGTTCCTGTTACCTCCACCACTTTTCCGAGGGGCATTAAAACCGTCTTGTTAAGCTTCTGCGACCTCCACCACTTTACCAAGGGGCATTAAACCGTCTTGTTAAGCTACTGTGACCTCCAAGTCTCTTCCGAGGGGCATTAAAACCGTTTTGCTAAGCTACTGTCACCTCCACGTCTCTTCGGAGGGGCATTAAAACCGTCTTGTTAAGCTACTTTGACCTCCACGTCTCTTCCGAGGGGAAGTAAAACCGTCTTGTTAAGCTACTGTAACCTCCATGTCTCTTCCGAGGGCCATTAAAGCCGTCTTGTTAAGCTACTGTGAGCACCACTTTTCCAAGGGGCATTAAAACCGTCTTTTTGAGCTACTGGGACCTCCACGTGTCTTCCGAGGGGCATTAAAAATGTCTTGTTAAGCTACTGTGATCTCCACGTCTGTTCCGAGGGGCATTAAAATCATCTTGTTAAGCTACTGTGACCTCCACGTCTCTTCCGAGGGGCATTAAAACTGTTTTGTTAAGCTACTGTGACCTCCACGTCTGTTCCGAGGGGCATTAAAATCATCTTGTTAAGCTACTGTGACCTCCACGTCTCTTCCGAGGGGCATTAAAACTGTCTTGTTAAGCTACTGTGACCTCCACGTCTCTTCCGATGGGCATTAAAACCGTCTTGTTAAGCTACTGTGACGTCCACGTCTCTTCTGAGGAGCATTAAAACCATCTTGTTAAGCTACTGTGACCTCCACCACTTTTCCAAGGGGCATTAAAACCGTCTTGTTAAGCTTCTGCGAACTCCACCACTTTACCAAGGGGCATTAAAACCGTCTTGTTAAGCTACTGTGACCTCCATGTCTCTTTCGAGGGGAATTAAAACCATCTTGTTTAGCTACTGTGACCTCCACCACTTTTCCAAGTGGCATTTAAACCATCTTGTTAAGCTACTGTGACCTCCACGTCTCTTCCGAGGGGCATTAAAACCGTCTTGTTAAGCTACTGTGTCCTCCACATCTCTTTCGAGGGGCATTATAACAGTCTTGTTAAGCTACTGTGACCTCTACCACTTTTCCAAGGGGCATTAAAAGCGTCTTGTTAAGCTTCTGCGACCTCCACCACTTTACCAAGGGGCATTAAAACCGTCTTGTTAAGCTACTGTGTCCTCCACGTCTCTTTCGAGGGGAATTAAAACCGTCTTGTTAAGCTACTGTGACTTCCACCACTTTTCCAAGGGGCATTAAATCCATCTTGTTAAGCTACTGTGACCTCCACGTCTCTTCCGAGGGGCATTAAAACCGTCTTGTTAAGCTACTGTGACCTCCACGTCTCTTTCGAGGGGAATTAAAACCGTCTTGTTAAGCTACTGTGACCTCTACCACTTTTCCAAGGGCCTTAAAACCGTCTTGTTAAGCTTCTGCGACCTCCATCACTTTACCAAGGGGCATTAAAACCGTCTTGTTAAGCTACTGTGACCTCCACATCTCTTCCGAGGGGCATTAAAACCGTCTTGTTAAGCTACTGTGAGCTCCACATCTCTTCCGAGGGGCATTAAAAGCGTCTTGTTAAGCTACTGTGACCTCCACGTCTCTTCCGAGGGGCATTAAAAGCGTCTTGTTGAGCTACTGTGACCTCCACGTCTCTTTCAAGGGGCATTAAAACCATGTTTTTAAACTACTGTGACCTCCACGTCTCTTCTGAGGGGCATTAAAACCATCTTTTAAGCTACTGTGTCCTCCACGTCTCATTTGAGGGGAATTAAAACCGTCTTGTTAAGCTACTGTGACCTCCACCACATATCCAAGGGGCATTAAAACCGTCTTGTTAAGCTTCTGCGACCTCCACCACTTTACCAAGGGGCATTAAAACCGTCTTTTAAGCTTCTGTGACCTCCACGTCTCTTCCGAGGGGCATTAAAACCGTCCTGTTAAGCTACTGTGACCTCCACGTCTCTTTCGAGGGGCATTAACACCGTCTTGTTAAGCTACTGTGACCTCCACCACTTTTCCAAGGGGCATTAAAACCATCTTGTTAAGCTACTGTGACCTCCACGTCTCTTCCGAGGGGCATTAAAATCATCTTGTTAAGCTACTGTGACCTCTACCACTTTTCCAAGGGCATTAAAACCGTCTTGTTAAGCTTCTGCGACCTCCACCACTTTACCAAGGGTCATTAAAACCGTCTTGTTAAGCTACTGTGACCTCCACGTCTCTTCCGAGGGGCATTAAAACCGTCTTGTTAATCTACTGTGAGCTCCACATCTCTTCCGAGGGGCATTAAAACCGTCTTCTTAAGCTACTGTGACCTCCACATCTCTTCCGAGGGGCATTAAAAGCGTCTTGTTAAGCTACTGTGACCTCCACGTCTCTTCCAAGGGGCATTAAAACCGTCCTGTTAAGTTACTGTGACCTCCACGTCTCTTTCGAGGGGAATTAAAACTGTCTTGTTAAGCTACTGTGAACTCCACCACTTTTCCAAGTGGCATTAAAACCATCTTGTTAAGCTACTGTGACCTCCACGTCTCTTCCGAGGGGCATTAAAACCGTCTTGTTAAGCTACTGTGACCTCCACATCTCTTCCGAGGGGCATTAAAACCGTCTTGTTAAGCTACTGTGACCTCCACGTCTCTTCCGAGGGGCATTAAAACCGTCCTGTTAAGCTACTGTGACCTCCACGTCTCTTTCGAGGGGCATTAAAACCGTCTTGTTAAGCTACTGTGACCTCCACCACTTTTCCAAGGGGCATTAAAACCATCTTGTTAAGCTACTGTGACCTCCACGTCTCTTCCGAGGGGCATTAAAATCATCTTGTTAAGCTACTGTGACCTCTACCACTTTTCCAAGGGCATTAAAACCGTCTTGTTAAGCTTCTGCGACCTCCACCACTTTACCAAGGGTCACTAAAACCGTCTTGTTAAGCTACTGTGACCTCCACGTCTCTTCCGAGGGGCATTAAAACCGTCTTGTTAAGCTACTGTGAGCTCCACATCTCTTCCGAGGGGCATTAAAACCGTCTTCTTAAGCTACTGTGACCTCCACATCTCTTCCGAGGGGCATTAAAAGCGTCTTGTTAAGCTACTGTGACCTCAACGTCTCTTCCAAGGGGCATTAAAACCGTCCTGTTAAGTTACTGTGACCTCCACGTCTCTTTCGAGGGGAATTAAAACTGTCTTGTTAAGCTACTGTGAACTCCACCACTTTTCCAAGTGGCATTAAAACCATCTTGTTAAGCTACTGTGACCTCCACGTCTCTTCCGAGGGGCATTAAAACCGTCTTGTTAAGCTACTGTGACCACCACATCTCTTCCGAGGGGCATTAAAACCGTCTTGTTAAGCTACTGTGACCTCCACGTCTCTTCCAAGGGGCATTAAAACCATCTTGTTAAACTACTGTGACCTCCATGTCTCTTCTGAGGGGCATTAATACCATCTTGTTAAGCTACTGTGTCCTCCACGTCTCTTTCGAGGGGAATTAAAACCGTCTTGTTAAGCTACTGTGACCTCCACCACTTTTCAAAGGGGCATTAAAACCATCTTTTTAAGCTACTGTGACCTCCACGTCTCTTCCGAGGGGCATTAAAACCGTCTTGTTAAGCTACTGTGACCTCCACGTCTCTTCCGAGGGGCATTAAAACCGTCCTGTTAAGCTACTGTGACCTCCACGTCTCTTTCGAGGGGAATTAAACCGTCTTGTTAAGCTACTGTGACCTCCACCACTTTTCCAAGGGCATTAAAAACATCTTGTTAAGCTACTATGACCTCCACGTCTCTTCCGAGGGGCATTAAAACCGTCTTGTTAAGCTACTGTGACCTCCACCACTTTTCCAAGGGGCATTAAAACAATCTTGTTAAGCTACTGTGACCTCCACGTCTCTTCCGAGGGGCATTAAAACCGTCTTGTTAAGCTACTGTGACCTCCACGTCTCTTCCGAGGGGCATTAAAACCGTCCTGTTAAGCTACTGTGACCTCCACGTCTCTTTCGAGGGGAATTAAAACCATCTTGTTAAGCTACTGTGACCTCCACCACTTTTCCAAGGGGCATTAAAACCATCTTGTTAAGCTACTGTGACCTCCACGTCTTTTCCCAGGGTCATTAAAATCGTCTTGTTAAGCTACTGTGACCTCCACGTCTCTTCCGAGGGGCATTAAAACCGTCTTGTTAAGCTACTGTGACGTCCACGTCTCTTCCTAGGGGCATTAAAATCGTCTTGTTAAGCTACTGTGACCTCCACGTCTCTTCCGAGGGGCATTAAAACCGTCTTGTTAAGCTACTGTGACCTCAACGTCTCTTCCGAGGGGCATTAAAACTGTCTTGTTAAGCTACTGTGACCTCCACGTCTATTTTGAGGGGCATTAAAGCCGTCTTGTTAAGCTACTGTGACCTCCACGTCTCTTCCGAGGGGCATTAAAACTGTTTTGTTAAGCTACTGTGTCCTCCACATCTCTTTCGAGGGGCATTAAAACAGTCTTGTTAAGCTACTGTGACCTCTACCACTTTTCCAAGGGCATTAAAACCGTCTTGTTAAGCTTCTGCGACTTCCACCACTTTACCAAGGGTCATTAAAACCGTCTTGTTAAGCTTCTGTGACCTCCACGTCTCTTCCGAGGGGCATTAAAACCGTCTTGTTAAGCTACTGTGAGCTCCACATCTCTTCCGAGGGGCATTAAAACCGTCTTGTTAAGCTACTGTGACCTCCACGTCTCTTCCGAGGGGCATTAAAACCGTCTTGTTAAGCTACTGTGACCTCCACGTCTCTTCCGAGGGGCATTAAAACCGTCCTGTTAAGCTACTGTGACCTCCACGTCTCTTTCGAGGGGAATTAAAACCGTCTTTTTAAGCTACTGTGACCTCCACCACTTTTCCAAGGGGCATTAAAACCATCTTGTTAAGCTACTGTTACCTCCACGTCTCTTCCCAGGGGCATTAAAATCGTCTTGGTAAGCTACTGTGACCTCCACGTCTCTTCCGAGGGGCATTAAAACCGTCTTGTTAAGCTACTGTGACCTCCACATCTCTTCCGAGGGGCATTAAAACCGTCTTGTTAAGCTACTGTGACCTCCACCACTTTACCAAGGGGCATTAAAACCTTCTTGTTAAGCTACTGTGACCTCCACGTCTCTTCCGAGGGGCATTAAAACCATTTTGTTAAGCTACTTTGACCTCCACGTCTCTTCCGAGGGGCATTCAAACCGTCTTGTTAAGCTACTGTGACCTCCACGTCTCTTCCGATGGGCCTTAAAACCGTCTTGTTAAGCTACTGTGACCTCCACGTCTCTTCCGAGGGGCATTAAAACCGTCTTGTTAAGCTACTGTGACCTCCACATCTCTTCCGAGGGGCATTAAAACCGTCTTGTTAAGCTACTGTGACCTCCACGTCTCTTCCAAGGGGCATTAAAACCATCTTGTTAAACTACTGTGACCTCCATGTCTCTTCTGAGGGGCATTAATACCATCTTGTTAAGCTACTGTGTCCTCCACGTCTCTTTCGAGGGGAATTAAAACCGTCTTGTTAAGCTACTGTGACCTCCACCACTTTTCAAAGGGGCATTAAAACCATCTTTTTAAGCTACTGTGACCTCCACGTCTCTTCCGAGGGGCATTAAAACCGTCTTGTTAAGCTACTGTGACCTCCACGTCTCTTCCGAGGGGCATTAAAACCGTCCTGTTAAGCTACTGTGACCTCCACGTCTCTTTCGAGGGGAATTAAACCGTCTTGTTAAGCTACTGTGACCTTCACCACTTTTCCAAGGGCATTAAAAACATCTTGTTAAGCTACTATGACCTCCACGTCTCTTCCGAGGGGCATTAAAACCGTCTTGTTAAGCTACTGTGACCTCCACCACTTTTCCAAGGGGCATTAAAACCATCTTGTTAAGCTACTGTGACCTCCACGTCTCTTCCGAGGGGCATTAAAACCGTCTTGTTAAGCTACTGTGACCTCCACGTCTCTTCCGAGGGGCATTAAAACCGTCCTGTTAAGCTACTGTGACCTCCACGTCTCTTTCGAGGGGAATTAAAACCATCTTGTTAAGCTACTGTGACCTCCACCACTTTTCCAAGGGGCATTAAAACCATCTTGTTAAGCTACTGTGACCTCCACGTCTTTTCCCAGGGTCATTAAAATCGTCTTGTTAAGCTACTGTGACCTCCACGTCTCTTCCGAGGGGCATTAAAACCGTCTTGTTAAGCTACTGTGAGCTCCACATCTCTTCCGAGGGGCATTAAAACCGTCTTCTTAAGCTACTGTGACCTCCACATCTCTTCCGAGGGGCATTAAAAGCGTCTTGTTAAGCTACTGTGACCTCCACGTCTCTTCCAAGGGGCATTAAAACCGTCCTGTTAAGTTACTGTGACCTCCACGTCTCTTTCGAGGGGAATTAAAACTGTCTTGTTAAGCTACTGTGAACTCCACCACTTTTCCAAGTGGCATTAAAACCATCTTGTTAAGCTACTGTGACCTCCACGTCTCTTCCGAGGGGCATTAAAACCGTCTTGTTAAGCTACTGTGACCTCCACATCTCTTCCGAGGGGCATTAAAACCGTCTTGTTAAGCTACTGTGACCTCCACGTCTCTTCCGAGGGGCATTAAAACCGTCCTGTTAAGCTACTGTGACCTCCACGTCTCTTTCGAGGGGCATTAAAACCGTCTTGTTAAGCTACTGTGACCTCCACCACTTTTCCAAGGGGCATTAAAACCATCTTGTTAAGCTACTGTGACCTCCACGTCTCTTCCGAGGGGCATTAAAACCGTCTTGTTAAGCTACTGTGACCACCACATCTCTTCCGAGGGGCATTAAAACCGTCTTGTTAAGCTACTGTGACCTCCACGTCTCTTCCAAGGGGCATTAAAACCATCTTGTTAAACTACTGTGACCTCCATGTCTCTTCTGAGGGGCATTAATACCATCTTGTTAAGCTACTGTGTCCTCCACGTCTCTTTCGAGGGGAATTAAAACCGTCTTGTTAAGCTACTGTGACCTCCACCACTTTTCAAAGGGGCATTAAAACCATCTTTTTAAGCTACTGTGACCTCCACGTCTCTTCCGAGGGGCATTAAAACCGTCTTGTTAAGCTACTGTGACCTCCACGTCTCTTCCGAGGGGCATTAAAACCGTCCTGTTAAGCTACTGTGACCTCCACGTCTCTTTCGAGGGGAATTAAACCGTCTTGTTAAGCTACTGTGACCTCCACCACTTTTCCAAGGGCATTAAAAACATCTTGTTAAGCTACTATGACCTCCACGTCTCTTCCGAGGGGCATTAAAACCGTCTTGTTAAGCTACTGTGACCTCCACCACTTTTCCAAGGGGCATTAAAACCATCTTGTTAAGCTACTGTGACCTCCACGTCTCTTCCGAGGGGCATTAAAACCGTCTTGTTAAGCTACTGTGACCTCCACGTCTCTTCCGAGGGGCATTAAAACCGTCCTGTTAAGCTACTGTGACCTCCACGTCTCTTTCGAGGGGAATTAAAACCATCTTGTTAAGCTACTGTGACCTCCACCACTTTTCCAAGGGGCATTAAAACCATCTTGTTAAGCTACTGTGACCTCCACGTCTTTTCCCAGGGTCATTAAAATCGTCTTGTTAAGCTACTGTGACCTCCACGTCTCTTCCAAGGGGCATTAAAAACGTCTTGTTAAGCTACTGTGACGTCCACGTCTCTTCCTAGGGGCATTAAAATCGTCTTGTTAAGCTACTGTGACCTCCACGTCTCTTCCGAGGGGCATTAAAACCGTCTTGTTAAGCTACTGTGACCTCAACGTCTCTTCCGAGGGGCATTAAAACTGTCTTGTTAAGCTACTGTGACCTCCACGTCTATTTTGAGGGGCATTAAAGCCGTCTTGTTAAGCTACTGTGACCTCCACGTCTCTTCCGAGGGGCATTAAAACTGTTTTGTTAAGCTACTGTGTCCTCCACATCTCTTTCGAGGGGCATTAAAACAGTCTTGTTAAGCTACTGTGACCTCTACCACTTTTCCAAGGGCATTAAAACCGTCTTGTTAAGCTTCTGCGACTTCCACCACTTTACCAAGGGTCATTAAAACCGTCTTGTTAAGCTTCTGTGACCTCCACGTCTCTTCCGAGGGGCATTAAAACCGTCTTGTTAAGCTACTGTGAGCTCCACATCTCTTCCGAGGGGCATTAAAACCGTCTTGTTAAGCTACTGTGACCTCCACATCTCTTCCGAGGGGCATTAAAAGCGTCTTGTTAAGCTACTGTGACCTCCACGTCTCTTTCGAGGGGAATTAAAACTGTCTTGTTAAGCTACTGTGAACTCCACCACTTTTCCAAGGGGCATTAAAACCATCTTGTTAAGCTACTGTGACCTCCACGTCTCTTCCGAGGGGCATTAAAACCGTCTTGTTAAGCTACTGTGACCTCCACATCTCTTCCGAGGGGCATTAAAACCATCTTGTTAAACTACTGTGACCTCCATGTCTCTTCTGAGGGGCATTAAAACCATCTTGTTAAGCTACTGTGTCCTCCACGTCTCTTTCGAGGGGAATTAAAACCGTCTTGTTAATCTACTGTGACCTCCACCACTTTTCAAAGGGGCATTAAAACCATCTTGTTAAGCTACTGTGACCTCCACGTCTCTTCCGAGGGGCATTAAAACCGTCTTGTTAAGCTACTGTGACCTCCACGTCTCTTCCAAGGGGCATTAAAACCGTCCTGTTAAGCTACTGTGACCTCCACGTCTCTTTCGAGGGGAATTAAACCGTCTTGTTAAGCTACTGTGACCTCTACCTCTTTTCCAAGGGGCATTAAAACCATCTTGTTAAGCTACTGTGACCTCCACGTCTCTTCCGAGGGGCATTAAAACTGTCTTGTTAAGCTACTGTGACCTCCACCACTTTTCCAAGGGGCATTAAAACCATCTTGTTAAGCTACTGTGACCTCCACGTCTCTTCCGAGGGGCATTAAAACCGTCTTGTTAAGCTACTGTGACCTCCACGTCTCTTCCGAGGGGCATTAAAACCGTCCTGTTAAGCTACTGTGACCTCCACGTCTCTTTCGAGGGGAATTAAAACCGTCTTTTTAAGCTACTGTGACCTCCACCACTTTTCCAAGGGGCATTAAAACCATCTTGTTAAGCTACTGTTACCTCCACGTCTCTTCCCAGGGGCATTAAAATCGTCTTGGTAAGCTACTGTGACCTCCACGTCTCTTCCGAGGGGCATTAAAACCGTCTTGTTAAGCTACTGTGACCTCCACATCTCTTCCGAGGGGCATTAAAACCGTCTTGTTAAGCTACTGTGACCTCCACCACTTTACCAAGGGGCATTAAAACCTTCTTGTTAAGCTACTGTGACCTCCACGTCTCTTCCGATGGGCCTTAAAACCGTCTTGTTAAGCTACTGTGACCTCCACGTCTCTTCCGAGGGGCATTAAAACCGTCTTGTTAAGCTACTGTGACCTCCACATCTCTTCCGAGGGGCATTAAAACCGTCTTGTTAAGCTACTGTGACCTCCACGTCTCTTCCAAGGGGCATTAAAACCATCTTGTTAAACTACTGTGACCTCCATGTCTCTTCTGAGGGGCATTAATACCATCTTGTTAAGCTACTGTGTCCTCCACGTCTCTTTCGAGGGGAATTAAAACCGTCTTGTTAAGCTACTGTGACCTCCACCACTTTTCAAAGGGGCATTAAAACCATCTTTTTAAGCTACTGTGACCTCCACGTCTCTTCCGAGGGGCATTAAAACCGTCTTGTTAAGCTACTGTGACCTCCACGTCTCTTCCGAGGGGCATTAAAACCGTCCTGTTAAGCTACTGTGACCTCCACGTCTCTTTCGAGGGGAATTAAACCGTCTTGTTAAGCTACTGTGACCTTCACCACTTTTCCAAGGGCATTAAAAACATCTTGTTAAGCTACTATGACCTCCACGTCTCTTCCGAGGGGCATTAAAACCGTCTTGTTAAGCTACTGTGACCTCCACCACTTTTCCAAGGGGCATTAAAACCATCTTGTTAAGCTACTGTGACCTCCACGTCTCTTCCGAGGGGCATTAAAACCGTCTTGTTAAGCTACTGTGACCTCCACGTCTCTTCCGAGGGGCATTAAAACCGTCCTGTTAAGCTACTGTGACCTCCACGTCTCTTTCGAGGGGAATTAAAACCATCTTGTTAAGCTACTGTGACCTCCACCACTTTTCCAAGGGGCATTAAAACCATCTTGTTAAGCTACTGTGACCTCCACGTCTTTTCCCAGGGTCATTAAAATCGTCTTGTTAAGCTACTGTGACCTCCACGTCTCTTCCGAGGGGCATTAAAACCGTCTTGTTAAGCTACTGTGAGCTCCACATCTCTTCCGAGGGGCATTAAAACCGTCTTCTTAAGCTACTGTGACCTCCACATCTCTTCCGAGGGGCATTAAAAGCGTCTTGTTAAGCTACTGTGACCTCCACGTCTCTTCCAAGGGGCATTAAAACCGTCCTGTTAAGTTACTGTGACCTCCACGTCTCTTTCGAGGGGAATTAAAACTGTCTTGTTAAGCTACTGTGAACTCCACCACTTTTCCAAGTGGCATTAAAACCATCTTGTTAAGCTACTGTGACCTCCACGTCTCTTCCGAGGGGCATTAAAACCGTCTTGTTAAGCTACTGTGACCTCCACATCTCTTCCGAGGGGCATTAAAACCGTCTTGTTAAGCTACTGTGACCTCCACGTCTCTTCCGAGGGGCATTAAAACCGTCCTGTTAAGCTACTGTGACCTCCACGTCTCTTTCGAGGGGCATTAAAACCGTCTTGTTAAGCTACTGTGACCTCCACCACTTTTCCAAGGGGCATTAAAACCATCTTGTTAAGCTACTGTGACCTCCACGTCTCTTCCGAGGGGCATTAAAACCGTCTTGTTAAGCTACTGTGACCACCACATCTCTTCCGAGGGGCATTAAAACCGTCTTGTTAAGCTACTGTGACCTCCACGTCTCTTCCAAGGGGCATTAAAACCATCTTGTTAAACTACTGTGACCTCCATGTCTCTTCTGAGGGGCATTAATACCATCTTGTTAAGCTACTGTGTCCTCCACGTCTCTTTCGAGGGGAATTAAAACCGTCTTGTTAAGCTACTGTGACCTCCACCACTTTTCAAAGGGGCATTAAAACCATCTTTTTAAGCTACTGTGACCTCCACGTCTCTTCCGAGGGGCATTAAAACCGTCTTGTTAAGCTACTGTGACCTCCACGTCTCTTCCGAGGGGCATTAAAACCGTCCTGTTAAGCTACTGTGACCTCCACGTCTCTTTCGAGGAGAATTAAACCGTCTTGTTAAGCTACTGTGACCTCCACCACTTTTCCAAGGGCATTAAAAACATCTTGTTAAGCTACTATGACCTCCACGTCTCTTCCGAGGGGCATTAAAACCGTCTTGTTAAGCTACTGTGACCTCCACCACTTTTCCAAGGGGCATTAAAACCATCTTGTTAAGCTACTGTGACCTCCACGTCTCTTCCGAGGGGCATTAAAACCATCTTGTTAAGCTACTGTGACCTCCACGTCTCTTCCGAGGGGCATTAAAACCGTCCAGTTAAGCTACTGTGACCTCCACGTCTCTTTCGAGGGGAATTAAAACCATCTTGTTAAGCTACTGTGACCTCCACCACTTTTCCAAGGGGCATTAAAACCATCTTGTTAAGCTACTGTGACCTCCACGTCTTTTCCCAGGGTCATTAAAATCGTCTTGTTAAGCTACTGTGACCTCCACGTCTCTTCCGAGGGGCATTAAAACCGTCTTGTTAAGCTACTGTGACGTCCACGTCTCTTCCGAGGGGCATTAAAATCGTCTTGTTAAGCTACTGTGACCTCCACGTCTCTTCCGAGGGGCATTAAAACCGTCTTGTTAAGCTACTGTGACCTCCACGTCTCTTCCGAGGGGCATTAAAACTGTCTTGTTAAGCTACTGTGACCTCCACGTCTATTTTGAGGGGCATTAAAGCCGTCTTGTTAAGCTACTGTGACCTCCACGTCTCTTCCGAGGGGCATTAAAACTGTTTTGTTAAGCTACTGTGTCCTCCACATCTCTTTCGAGGGGCATTAAAACAGTCTTGTTAAGCTACTGTGACCTCTACCACTTTTCCAAGGGCATTAAAACCGTCTTGTTAAGCTTCTGCGACTTCCACCACTTTACCAAGGGTCATTAAAACCGTCTTGTTAAGCTTCTGTGACCTCCACGTCTCTTCCGAGGGGCATTAAAACCGTCTTGTTAAGCTACTGTGAGCTCCACATCTCTTCCGAGGGGCATTAAAACCGTCTTGTTAAGCTACTGTGACCTCCACATCTCTTCCGAGGGGCATTAAAAGCGTCTTGTTAAGCTACTGTGACCTCCACGTCTCTTTCGAGGGGAATTAAAACTGTCTTGTTAAGCTACTGTGAACTCCACCACTTTTCCAAGGGGCATTAAAACCATCTTGTTAAGCTACTGTGACCTCCACGTCTCTTCCGAGGGGCATTAAAACCGTCTTGTTAAGCTACTGTGACCTCCACATCTCTTCCGAGGGGCATTAAAACCATCTTGTTAAACTACTGTGACCTCCATGTCTCTTCTGAGGGGCATTAAAACCATCTTGTTAAGCTACTGTGTCCTCCACGTCTCTTTCGAGGGGAATTAAAACCGTCTTGTTAATCTACTGTGACCTCCACCACTTTTCAAAGGGGCATTAAAACCATCTTGTTAAGCTACTGTGACCTCCACGTCTCTTCCGAGGGGCATTAAAACCGTCTTGTTAAGCTACTGTGACCTCCACGTCTCTTCCAAGGGGCATTAAAACCGTCCTGTTAAGCTACTGTGACCTCCACGTCTCTTTCGAGGGGAATTAAACCGTTTTGTTAAGCTACTGTGACCTCTACCTCTTTTCCAAGGGGCATTAAAACCATCTTGTTAAGCTACTGTGACCTCCACGTCTCTTCCGAGGGGCATTAAAACTGTCTTGTTAAGCTACTGTGACCTCCACCACTTTTCCAAGGGGCATTAAAACCATCTTGTTAAGCTACTGTGACCTCCACGTCTCTTCCGAGGGGCATTAAAACCGTCTTGTTAAGCTACTGTGACCTCCACTTCTCTTCCGAGGGGCATTAAAACCGTCCTGTTAAGCTACTGTGACCTCCACGTCTCTTTCGAGGGGAATTAAAACCGTCTTTTTAAGCTACTGTGACCTCCACCACTTTTCCAAGGGGCATTAAAACCATCTTGTTAAGCTACTGTGACCTCCACGTCTCTTCCCAGGGGCATTAAAATCGTCTTGGTAAGCTACTGTGACCTCCACGTCTCTTCCGAGGGGCATTAAAACCGTCTTGTTAAGCTACTGTGACCTCCACATCTCTTCCGAGGGGCATTAAAACCGTCTTGTTAAGCTACTGTGACCTCCACCACTTTACCAAGGGGCATTAAAACCTTCTTGTTAAGCTACTGTGACCTCCACGTCTCTTCCGAGGGGCATTAAAACCATTTTGTTAAGCTACTTTGACCTCCACGTCTCTTCCGAGGGGCATTCAAACCGTCTTGTTAAGCTACTGTGACCTCCACGTCTCTTCCGAGGGGCCTTAAAACCGTCTTGTTAAGCTACTGTGACCTCCACGTCTCTTCCGAGGGGCATTAAAACCGTCTTCTTAAGCTACTGTGACCTCCACATCTCTTCCGAGGGGCATTAAAAGCGTCTTGTTAAGCTACTGTGACCTCAACGTCTCTTCCAAGGGGCATTAAAACCGTCCTGTTAAGTTACTGTGACCTCCACGTCTCTTTCGAGGGGAATTAAAACTGTCTTGTTAAGCTACTGTGAACTCCACCACTTTTCCAAGTGGCATTAAAACCATCTTGTTAAGCTACTGTGACCTCCACGTCTCTTCCGAGGGGCATTAAAACCGTCTTGTTAAGCTACTGTGACCTCCACGTCTCTTCCGAGGGGCATTAAAACCGTCCTGTTAAGCTACTGTGACCTCCACGTCTCTTTCGAGGAGAATTAAACCGTCTTGTTAAGCTACTGTGACCTCCACCACTTTTCCAAGGGCATTAAAAACATCTTGTTAAGCTACTATGACCTCCACGTCTCTTCCGAGGGGCATTAAAACCGTCTTGTTAAGCTACTGTGACCTCCACCACTTTTCCAAGGGGCATTAAAACCATCTTGTTAAGCTACTGTGACCTCCACGTCTCTTCCGAGGGGCATTAAAACCGTCTTGTTAAGCTACTGTGACCTCCACGTCTCTTCCGAGGGGCATTAAAACCGTCCTGTTAAGCTACTGTGACCTCCACGTCTCTTTCGAGGGGAATTAAAACCATCTTGTTAAGCTACTGTGACCTCCACCACTTTTCCAAGGGGCATTAAAACCATCTTGTTAAGCTACTGTGACCTCCACGTCTTTTCCCAGGGTCATTAAAATCGTCTTGTTAAGCTACTGTGACCTCCACGTCTCTTCCGAGGGGCATTAAAACCGTCTTGTTAAGCTACTGTGACCTCCACGTCTCTTCCGAGGGGCATTAAAACCGTCTTGTTAAGCTACTGTGACCTCCACGTCTCTTCCGAGGGGCATTAAAACTGTCTTGTTAAGCTACTGTGACCTCCACGTCTATTTTGAGGGGCATTAAAGCCGTCTTGTTAAGCTACTGTGACCTTCACGTCTCTTCCGAGGGGCATTAAAACTGTTTTGTTAAGCTACTGTGTCCTCCACATCTCTTTCGAGGGGCATTAAAACAGTCTTGTTAAGCTACTGTGACCTCTACCACTTTTCCAAGGGCATTAAAACCGTCTTGTTAAGCTTCTGCGACTTCCACCACTTTACCAAGGGTCATTAAAACCGTCTTGTTAAGCTACTGTGACCTCCACATCTCTTCCGAGGGGCATTAAAACCGTCTTGTTAAGCTACTGTGACCTCCACGTCTCTTCCAAGGGGCATTAAAACCATCTTGTTAAACTACTGTGACCTCCATGTCTCTTCTGAGGGGCATTAATACCATCTTGTTAAGCTACTGTGTCCTCCACGTCTCTTTCGAGGGGAATTAAAACCGTCTTGTTAAGCTACTGTGACCTCCACCACTTTTCAAAGGGGCATTAAAACCATCTTTTTAAGCTACTGTGACCTCCACGTCTCTTCCGAGGGGCATTAAAACCGTCTTGTTAAGCTACTGTGACCTCCACGTCTCTTCCGAGGGGCATTAAAACCGTCCTGTTAAGCTACTGTGACCTCCACGTCTCTTTCGAGGGGAATTAAACCGTCTTGTTAAGATACTGTGACCTCCACCACTTTTCCAAGGGCATTAAAAACATCTTGTTAAGCTACTATGACCTCCACGTCTCTTCCGAGGGGCATTAAAACCGTCTTGTTAAGCTACTGTGACCTCCACCACTTTTCCAAGGGGCATTAAAACCATCTTGTTAAGCTACTGTGACCTCCACGTCTCTTCCGAGGGGCATTAAAACCGTCTTGTTAAGCTACTGTGACCTCCACGTCTCTTCCGAGGGGCATTAAAACCGTCCTGTTAAGCTACTGTGACCTCCACGTCTCTTTCGAGGGGAATTAAAACCATCTTGTTAAGCTACTGTGACCTCCACCACTTTTCCAAGGGGCATTAAAACCATCTTGTTAAGCTACTGTGACCTCCACGTCTTTTCCCAGGGTCATTAAAATCGTCTTGTTAAGCTACTGTGACCTCCACGTCTCTTCCGAGGGGCATTAAAACCGTCTTGTTAAGCTACTGTGAGCTCCACATCTCTTCCGAGGGGCATTAAAACCGTCTTCTTAAGCTACTGTGACCTCCACATCTCTTCCGAGGGGCATTAAAAGCGTCTTGTTAAGCTACTGTGACCTCCACGTCTCTTCCAAGGGGCATTAAAACCGTCCTGTTAAGTTACTGTGACCTCCACGTCTCTTTCGAGGGGAATTAAAACTGTCTTGTTAAGCTACTGTGAACTCCACCACTTTTCCAAGTGGCATTAAAACCATCTTGTTAAGCTACTGTGACCTCCACGTCTCTTCCGAGGGGCATTAAAACCGTCTTGTTAAGCTACTGTGACCTCCACATCTCTTCCGAGGGGCATTAAAACCGTCTTGTTAAGCTACTGTGACCTCCACGTCTCTTCCGAGGGGCATTAAAACCGTCCTGTTAAGCTACTGTGACCTCCACGTCTCTTTCGAGGGGCATTAAAACCGTCTTGTTAAGCTACTGTGACCTCCACCACTTTTCCAAGGGGCATTAAAACCATCTTGTTAAGCTACTGTGACCTCCACGTCTCTTCCGAGGGGCATTAAAATCATCTTGTTAAGCTACTGTGACCTCTACCACTTTTCCAAGGGCATTAAAACCGTCTTGTTAAGCTTCTGCGACCTCCACCACTTTACCAAGGGTCACTAAAACCGTCTTGTTAAGCTACTGTGACCTCCACGTCTCTTCCGAGGGGCATTAAAACCATCTTGTTAAGCTACTGTGAGCTCCACATCTCTTCCGAGGGGCATTAAAACCGTCTTCTTAAGCTACTGTGACCTCCACATCTCTTCCGAGGGGCATTAAAAGCTTCTTGTTAAGCTACTGTGACCTCAACGTCTCTTCCAAGGGGCATTAAAACCGTCCTGTTAAGTTACTGTGACCTCCACGTCTCTTTCGAGGGGAATTAAAACTGTCTTGTTAAGCTACTGTGAACTCCACCACTTTTCCAAGTGGCATTAAAACCATCTTGTTAAGCTACTGTGACCTCCACGTCTCTTCCGAGGGGCATTAAAACCGTCTTGTTAAGCTACTGTGACCACCACATCTCTTCCGAGGGGCATTAAAACCGTCTTGTTAAGCTACTGTGACCTCCACGTCTCTTCCAAGGGGCATTAAAACCATCTTGCTAAACTACTGTGACCTCCATGTCTCTTCTGAGGGGCATTAATACCATCTTGTTAAGCTACTGTGTCCTCCACGTCTCTTTCGAGGGGAATTAAAACCGTCTTGTTAAGCTACTATGACCTCCACCACTTTTCAAAGGGGCATTAAAACCATCTTTTTAAGCTACTGTGACCTCCACGTCTCTTCCGAGGGGCATTAAAACCGTCTTGTTAAGCTACTGTGACCTCCACGTCTCTTCCGAGGGGCATTAAAACCGTCCTGTTAAGCTACTGTGACCTCCACGTCTCTTTCGAGGAGAATTAAACCATCTTGTTAAGCTACTGTGACCTCCACCACTTTTCCAAGGGCATTAAAAACATCTTGTTAAGCTACTATGACCTCCACGTCTCTTCCGAGGGGCATTAAAACCGTCTTGTTAAGCTACTGTGACCTCCACCACTTTTCCAAGGGGCATTAAAACCATCTTGTTAAGCTACTGTGACCTCCACGTCTCTTCCGAGGGGCATTAAAACCGTCTTGTTAAGCTACTGTGACCTCCACGTCTCTTCCGAGGGGCATTAAAACCGTCCTGTTAAGCTACTGTGACCTCCACGTCTCTTTCGAGGGGAATTAAAACCATCTTGTTAAGCTACTGTGACCTCCACCACTTTTCCAAGGGGCATTAAAACCATCTTGTTAAGCTACTGTGACCTCCACGTCTTTTCCCAGGGTCATTAAAATCGTCTTGTTAAGCTACTGTGACCTCCACGTCTCTTCCGAGGGGCATTAAAACCGTCTTGTTAAGCTACTGTGACGTCCACGTCTCTTCCGAGGGGCATTAAAATCGTCTTGTTAAGCTACTGTGACCTCCACGTCTCTTCCGAGGGGCATTAAAACCGTCTTGTTAAGCTACTGTGACCTCCACGTCTCTTCCGAGGGGCATTAAAACTGTCTTGTTAAGCTACTGTGACCTCCACGTCTATTTTGAGGGGCATTAAAGCCGTCTTGTTAAGCTACTGTGACCTCCACGTCTCTTCCGAGGGGCATTAAAACTGTTTTGTTAAGCTACTGTGTCCTCCACATCTCTTTCGAGGGGCATTAAAACAGTCTTGTTAAGCTACTGTGACCTCTACCACTTTTCCAAGGGCATTAAAACCGTCTTGTTAAGCTTCTGCGACTTCCACCACTTTACCAAGGGTCATTAAAACCGTCTTGTTAAGCTTCTGTGACCTCCACGTCTCTTCCGAGGGGCATTAAAACCGTCTTGTTAAGCTACTGTGAGCTCCACATCTCTTCCGAGGGGCATTAAAACCGTCTTGTTAAGCTACTGTGACCTCCACATCTCTTCCGAGGGGCATTAAAAGCGTCTTGTTAAGCTACTGTGACCTCCACGTCTCTTTCGAGGGGAATTAAAACTGTCTTGTTAAGCTACTGTGAACTCCTCCACTTTTCCAAGGGGCATTAAAACCATCTTGTTAAGCTACTGTGACCTCCACGTCTCTTCCGAGGGGCATTAAAACCGTCTTGTTAAGCTACTGTGACCTCCACATCTCTTCCGAGGGGCATTAAAACCATCTTGTTAAACTACTGTGACCTCCATGTCTCTTCTGAGGGGCATTAAAACCATCTTGTTAAGCTACTGTGTCCTCTACGTCTCTTTCGAGGGGAATTAAAACCGTCTTGTTAATCTACTGTGACCTCCACCACTTTTCAAAGGGGCATTAAAACCATCTTGTTAAGCTACTGTGACCTCCACGTCTCTTCCGAGGGGCATTAAAACCGTCTTGTTAAGCTACTGTGACCTCCACGTCTCTTCCAAGGGGCATTAAAACCGTCCTGTTAAGCTACTGTGACCTCCACGTCTCTTTTGAGGGGAATTAAACCGTTTTGTTAAGCTACTGTGACCTCTACCTCTTTTCCAAGGGGCATTAAAACCATCTTGTTAAGCTACTGTGACCTCCACGTCTCTTCCGAGGGGCATTAAAACTGTCTTGTTAAGCTACTGTGACCTCCACCACTTTTCCAAGGGGCATTAAAACCATCTTGTTAAGCTACTGTGACCTCCACGTCTCTTCCGAGGGGCATTAAAACCGTCTTGTTAAGCTACTGTGACCTCCACTTCTCTTCCGAGGGGCATTAAAACCGTCCTGTTAAGCTACTGTGACCTCCACGTCTCTTTCGAGGGGAATTAAAACCGTCTTTTTAAGCTACTGTGACCTCCACCACTTTTCCAAGGGGCATTAAAACCATCTTGTTAAGCTACTGTGACCTCCACGTCTCTTCCCAGGGGCATTAAAATCGTCTTGGTAAGCTACTGTGACCTCCACGTCTCTTCCGAGGGGCATTAAAACCGTCTTGTTAAGCTACTGTGACCTCCACATCTCTTCCGAGGGGCATTAAAACCGTCTTGTTAAGCTACTGTGACCTCCACCACTTTACCAAGGGGCATTAAAACCTTCTTGTTAAGCTACTGTGACCTCCACGTCTCTTCCGAGGGGCATTAAAACCATTTTGTTAAGCTACTTTGACCTCCACGTCTCTTCCGAGGGGCATTCAAACCGTCTTGTTAAGCTACTGTGACCTCCACGTCTCTTCCGAGGGGCCTTAAAACCGTCTTGTTAAGCTACTGTGACCTCCACGTCTCTTCCGAGGGGCATTAAAACCGTCTTCTTAAGCTACTGTGACCTCCACATCTCTTCCGAGGGGCATTAAAAGCGTCTTGTTAAGCTACTGTGACCTCAACGTCTCTTCCAAGGGGCATTAAAACCGTCCTGTTAAGTTACTGTGACCTCCACGTCTCTTCCGAGGGGCATTAAAACCGTCCTGTTAAGCTACTGTGACCTCCACGTCTCTTTCGAGGGGAATTAAAACCATCTTGTTAAGCTACTGTGACCTCCACCACTTTTCCAAGGGGCATTAAAACCATCTTGTTAAGCTACTGTGACCTCCACGTCTTTTCCCAGGGTCATTAAAATCGTCTTGTTAAGCTACTGTGACCTCCACGTCTCTTCCGAGGGGCATTAAAACCGTCTTGTTAAGCTACTGTGACCTCCACGTCTCTTCCGAGGGGCATTAAAACCGTCTTGTTAAGCTACTGTGACCTCCACGTCTCTTCCGAGGGGCATTAAAACTGTCTTGTTAAGCTACTGTGACCTCCACGTCTATTTTGAGGGGCATTAAAGCCGTCTTGTTAAGCTACTGTGACCTTCACGTCTCTTCCGAGGGGCATTAAAACTGTTTTGTTAAGCTACTGTGTCCTCCACATCTCTTTCGAGGGGCATTAAAACAGTCTTGTTAAGCTACTGTGACCTCTACCACTTTTCCAAGGGCATTAAAACCGTCTTGTTAAGCTTCTGCGACTTCCACCACTTTACCAAGGGTCATTAAAACCGTCTTGTTAAGCTACTGTGACCTCCACATCTCTTCCGAGGGGCATTAAAACCGTCTTGTTAAGCTACTGTGACCTCCACGTCTCTTCCAAGGGGCATTAAAACCATCTTGTTAAACTACTGTGACCTCCATGTCTCTTCTGAGGGGCATTAATACCATCTTGTTAAGCTACTGTGTCCTCCACGTCTCTTTCGAGGGGAATTAAAACCGTCTTGTTAAGCTACTGTGACCTCCACCACTTTTCAAAGGGGCATTAAAACCATCTTTTTAAGCTACTGTGACCTCCACGTCTCTTCCGAGGGGCATTAAAACCGTCTTGTTAAGCTACTGTGACCTCCACGTCTCTTCCGAGGGGCATTAAAACCGTCCTGTTAAGCTACTGTGACCTCCACGTCTCTTTCGAGGGGAATTAAACCGTCTTGTTAAGCTACTGTGACCTCCACCACTTTTCCAAGGGCATTAAAAACATCTTGTTAAGCTACTATGACCTCCACGTCTCTTCCGAGGGGCATTAAAACCGTCTTGTTAAGCTACTGTGACCTCCACCACTTTTCCAAGGGGCATTAAAACCATCTTGTTAAGCTACTGTGACCTCCACGTCTCTTCCGAGGGGCATTAAAACCGTCTTGTTAAGCTACTGTGACCTCCACGTCTCTTCCGAGGGGCATTAAAACCGTCCTGTTAAGCTACTGTGACCTCCACGTCTCTTTCGAGGGGAATTAAAACCATCTTGTTAAGCTACTGTGACCTCCACCACTTTTCCAAGGGGCATTAAAACCATCTTGTTAAGCTACTGTGACCTCCACGTCTTTTCCCAGGGTCATTAAAATCGTCTTGTTAAGCTACTGTGACCTCCACGTCTCTTCCGAGGGGCATTAAAACCGTCTTGTTAAGCTACTGTGAGCTCCACATCTCTTCCGAGGGGCATTAAAACCGTCTTCTTAAGCTACTGTGACCTCCACATCTCTTCCGAGGGGCATTAAAAGCGTCTTGTTAAGCTACTGTGACCTCCACGTCTCTTCCAAGGGGCATTAAAACCGTCCTGTTAAGTTACTGTGACCTCCACGTCTCTTTCGAGGGGAATTAAAACTGTCTTGTTAAGCTACTGTGAACTCCACCACTTTTCCAAGTGGCATTAAAACCATCTTGTTAAGCTACTGTGACCTCCACGTCTCTTCCGAGGGGCATTAAAACCGTCTTGTTAAGCTACTGTGACCTCCACATCTCTTCCGAGGGGCATTAAAACCGTCTTGTTAAGCTACTGTGACCTCCACGTCTCTTCCGAGGGGCATTAAAACCGTCCTGTTAAGCTACTGTGACCTCCACGTCTCTTTCGAGGGGCATTAAAACCGTCTTGTTAAGCTACTGTGACCTCCACCACTTTTCCAAGGGGCATTAAAACCATCTTGTTAAGCTACTGTGACCTCCACGTCTCTTCCGAGGGGCATTAAAATCATCTTGTTAAGCTACTGTGACCTCTACCACTTTTCCAAGGGCATTAAAACCGTCTTGTTAAGCTTCTGCGACCTCCACCACTTTACCAAGGGTCACTAAAACCGTCTTGTTAAGCTACTGTGACCTCCACGTCTCTTCCGAGGGGCATTAAAACCATCTTGTTAAGCTACTGTGAGCTCCACATCTCTTCCGAGGGGCATTAAAACCGTCTTCTTAAGCTACTGTGACCTCCACATCTCTTCCGAGGGGCATTAAAAGCTTCTTGTTAAGCTACTGTGACCTCAACGTCTCTTCCAAGGGGCATTAAAACCGTCCTGTTAAGTTACTGTGACCTCCACGTCTCTTTCGAGGGGAATTAAAACTGTCTTGTTAAGCTACTGTGAACTCCACCACTTTTCCAAGTGGCATTAAAACCATCTTGTTAAGCTACTGTGACCTCCACGTCTCTTCCGAGGGGCATTAAAACCGTCTTGTTAAGCTACTGTGACCACCACATCTCTTCCGAGGGGCATTAAAACCGTCTTGTTAAGCTACTGTGACCTCCACGTCTCTTCCAAGGGGCATTAAAACCATCTTGTTAAACTACTGTGACCTCCATGTCTCTTCTGAGGGGCATTAATACCATCTTGTTAAGCTACTGTGTCCTCCACGTCTCTTTCGAGGGGAATTAAAACCGTCTTGTTAAGCTACTATGACCTCCACCACTTTTCAAAGGGGCATTAAAACCATCTTTTTAAGCTACTGTGACCTCCACGTCTCTTCCGAGGGGCATTAAAACCGTCTTGTTAAGCTACTGTGACCTCCACGTCTCTTCCGAGGGGCATTAAAACCGTCCTGTTAAGCTACTGTGACCTCCACGTCTCTTTCGAGGAGAATTAAACCATCTTGTTAAGCTACTGTGACCTCCACCACTTTTCCAAGGGCATTAAAAACATCTTGTTAAGCTACTATGACCTCCACGTCTCTTCCGAGGGGCATTAAAACCGTCTTGTTAAGCTACTGTGACCTCCACCACTTTTCCAAGGGGCATTAAAACCATCTTGTTAAGCTACTGTGACCTCCACGTCTCTTCCGAGGGGCATTAAAACCGTCTTGTTAAGCTACTGTGACCTCCACGTCTCTTCCGAGGGGCATTAAAACCGTCCTGTTAAGCTACTGTGACCTCCACGTCTCTTTCGAGGGGAATTAAAACCATCTTGTTAAGCTACTGTGACCTCCACCACTTTTCCAAGGGGCATTAAAACCATCTTGTTAAGCTACTGTGACCTCCACGTCTTTTCCCAGGGTCATTAAAATCGTCTTGTTAAGCTACTGTGACCTCCACGTCTCTTCCGAGGGGCATTAAAACCGTCTTGTTAAGCTACTGTGACGTCCACGTCTCTTCCGAGGGGCATTAAAATCGTCTTGTTAAGCTACTGTGACCTCCACGTCTCTTCCGAGGGGCATTAAAACCGTCTTGTTAAGCTACTGTGACCTCCACGTCTCTTCCGAGGGGCATTAAAACTGTCTTGTTAAGCTACTGTGACCTCCACGTCTATTTTGAGGGGCATTAAAGCCGTCTTGTTAAGCTACTGTGACCTCCACGTCTCTTCCGAGGGGCATTAAAACTGTTTTGTTAAGCTACTGTGTCCTCCACATCTCTTTCGAGGGGCATTAAAACAGTCTTGTTAAGCTACTGTGACCTCTACCACTTTTCCAAGGGCATTAAAACCGTCTTGTTAAGCTTCTGCGACTTCCACCACTTTACCAAGGGTCATTAAAACCGTCTTGTTAAGCTTCTGTGACCTCCACGTCTCTTCCGAGGGGCATTAAAACCGTCTTGTTAAGCTACTGTGAGCTCCACATCTCTTCCGAGGGGCATTAAAACCGTCTTGTTAAGCTACTGTGACCTCCACATCTCTTCCGAGGGGCATTAAAAGCGTCTTGTTAAGCTACTGTGACCTCCACGTCTCTTTCGAGGGGAATTAAAACTGTCTTGTTAAGCTACTGTGAACTCCTCCACTTTTCCAAGGGGCATTAAAACCATCTTGTTAAGCTACTGTGACCTCCACGTCTCTTCCGAGGGGCATTAAAACCGTCTTGTTAAGCTACTGTGACCTCCACATCTCTTCCGAGGGGCATTAAAACCATCTTGTTAAACTACTGTGACCTCCATGTCTCTTCTGAGGGGCATTAAAACCATCTTGTTAAGCTACTGTGTCCTCTACGTCTCTTTCGAGGGGAATTAAAACCGTCTTGTTAATCTACTGTGACCTCCACCACTTTTCAAAGGGGCATTAAAACCATCTTGTTAAGCTACTGTGACCTCCACGTCTCTTCCGAGGGGCATTAAAACCGTCTTGTTAAGCTACTGTGACCTCCACGTCTCTTCCAAGGGGCATTAAAACCGTCCTGTTAAGCTACTGTGACCTCCACGTCTCTTTTGAGGGGAATTAAACCGTTTTGTTAAGCTACTGTGACCTCTACCTCTTTTCCAAGGGGCATTAAAACCATCTTGTTAAGCTACTGTGACCTCCACGTCTCTTCCGAGGGGCATTAAAACTGTCTTGTTAAGCTACTGTGACCTCCACCACTTTTCCAAGGGGCATTAAAACCATCTTGTTAAGCTACTGTGACCTCCACGTCTCTTCCGAGGGGCATTAAAACCGTCTTGTTAAGCTACTGTGACCTCCACTTCTCTTCCGAGGGGCATTAAAACCGTCCTGTTAAGCTACTGTGACCTCCACGTCTCTTTCGAGGGGAATTAAAACCGTCTTTTTAAGCTACTGTGACCTCCACCACTTTTCCAAGGGGCATTAAAACCATCTTGTTAAGCTACTGTGACCTCCACGTCTCTTCCCAGGGGCATTAAAATCGTCTTGGTAAGCTACTGTGACCTCCACGTCTCTTCCGAGGGGCATTAAAACCGTCTTGTTAAGCTACTGTGACCTCCACATCTCTTCCGAGGGGCATTAAAACCGTCTTGTTAAGCTACTGTGACCTCCACCACTTTACCAAGGGGCATTAAAACCTTCTTGTTAAGCTACTGTGACCTCCACGTCTCTTCCGAGGGGCATTAAAACCATTTTGTTAAGCTACTTTGACCTCCACGTCTCTTCCGAGGGGCATTCAAACCGTCTTGTTAAGCTACTGTGACCTCCACGTCTCTTCCGAGGGGCCTTAAAACCGTCTTGTTAAGCTACTGTGACCTCCACGTCTCTTCCGAGGGGCATTAAAACCGTCTTCTTAAGCTACTGTGACCTCCACATCTCTTCCGAGGGGCATTAAAAGCGTCTTGTTAAGCTACTGTGACCTCAACGTCTCTTCCAAGGGGCATTAAAACCGTCCTGTTAAGTTACTGTGACCTCCACGTCTCTTTCGAGGGGAATTAAAACTGTCTTGTTAAGCTACTGTGAACTCCACCACTTTTCCAAGTGGCATTAAAACCATCTTGTTAAGCTACTGTGACCTCCACGTCTCTTCCGAGGGGCATTAAAACCGTCTTGTTAAGCTACTGTGACCTCCACGTCTCTTCCGAGGGGCATTAAAACCGTCCTGTTAAGCTACTGTGACCTCCACGTCTCTTTCGAGGAGAATTAAACCGTCTTGTTAAGCTACTGTGACCTCCACCACTTTTCCAAGGGCATTAAAAACATCTTGTTAAGCTACTATGACCTCCACGTCTCTTCCGAGGGGCATTAAAACCGTCTTGTTAAGCTACTGTGACCTCCACCACTTTTCCAAGGGGCATTAAAACCATCTTGTTAAGCTACTGTGACCTCCACGTCTCTTCCGAGGGGCATTAAAACCGTCTTGTTAAGCTACTGTGACTTCCACGTCTCTTCCGAGGGGCATTAAAACCGTCCTGTTAAGCTACTGTGACCTCCACGTCTCTTTCGAGGGGAATTAAAACCATCTTGTTAAGCTACTGTGACCTCCACCACTTTTCCAAGGGGCATTAAAACCATCTTGTTAAGCTACTGTGACCTCCACGTCTTTTCCCAGGGTCATTAAAATCGTCTTGTTAAGCTACTGTGACCTCCACGTCTCTTCCGAGGGGCATTAAAACCGTCTTGTTAAGCTACTGTGACGTCCACGTCTCTTCCGAGGGGCATTAAAATCGTCTTGTTAAGCTACTGTGACCTCCACGTCTCTTCCGAGGGGCATTAAAACCGTCTTGTTAAGCTACTGTGACCTCCACGTCTCTTCCGAGGGGCATTAAAACTGTCTTGTTAAGCTACTGTGACCTCCACGTCTATTTTGAGGGGCATTAAAGCCGTCTTGTTAAGCTACTGTGACCTTCACGTCTCTTCCGAGGGGCATTAAAACTGTTTTGTTAAGCTACTGTGTCCTCCACATCTCTTTCGAGGGGCATTAAAACAGTCTTGTTAAGCTACTGTGACCTCTACCACTTTTCCAAGGGCATTAAAACCGTCTTGTTAAGCTTCTGCGACTTCCACCACTTTACCAAGGGTCATTAAAACCGTCTTGTTAAGCTTCTGTGACCTCCACGTCTCTTCCGAGGGGCATTAAAACCGTCTTGTTAAGCTACTGTGAGCTCCACGTCTCTTCCGAGGGGCCTTAAAACCGTGTTGTTAAGCTACTGTGAGCTCCACATCTCTTCCGAGGGGCATTAAAACCGTCTTGTTAAGCTACTGTGACCTCCACATCTCTTCCGAGGGGCATTTAAAGCGTCTTGTTAAGCTACTGTGACCTCCACGTCTCTTTCGAGGGGAATTAAAACTGTCTTGTTAAGCTACTGTGAACTCCACCACTTTTCCAAGGGGCATTAAAACCATCTTGTTAAGCTACTGTGACCTCCACGTCTCTTCCGAGGGGCATTAAAACCGTCTTGTTAAACTACTGTGACCTCCACATCTCTTCCGAGGGGCATTAAAACCATCTTGTTAAACTACTGTGACCTCCATGTCTCTTCTGAGGGGCATTAAAACCATCTTGTTAAGCTACTGTGTCCTCCACGTCTCTTTCGAGGGGAATTAAAACCGTCTTGTTAATCTACTGTGACCTCCACCACTTTTCAAAGGGGCATTAAAACCATCTTGTTAAGCTACTGTGACCTCCACGTCTCTTCCGAGGGGCATTAAAACCGTCTTGTTAAGCTACTGTGACCTCCACGTCTCTTCCAAGGGGCATTAAAACCGTCCTGTTAAGCTACTGTGACCTCCACGTCTCTTTCGAGGGGAATTAAACCGTCTTGTTAAGCTACTGTGACCTCTACCTCTTTTCCAAGGGGCATTAAAACCATCTTGTTAAGCTACTGTGACCTCCACGTCTCTTCCGAGGGGCATTAAAACTGTCTTGTTAAGCTACTGTGACCTCCACCACTTTTCCAAGGGGCATTAAAACCATCTTGTTAAGCTACTGTGACCTCCACGTCTCTTCCGAGGGGCATTAAAACCGTCTTGTTAAGCTACTGTGACCTCCACTTCTCTTCCGAGGGGCATTAAAACCGTCCTGTTAAGCTACTGTGACCTCCACGTCTCTTTCGAGGGGAATTAAATCCGTCTTTTTAAGCTACTGTGACCTCCACCACTTTTCCAAGGGGCATTAAAACCATCTTGTTAAGCTACTGTGACCTCCACGTCTCTTCCCAGGGGCATTAAAATCGTCTTGGTAAGCTACTGTGACCTCCACGTCTCTTCCGAGGGGCATTAAAACCGTCTTGTTAAGCTACTGTGACCTCCACATCTCTTCCGAGGGGCATTAAAACCGTCTTGTTAAGCTACTGTGACCTCCACGTCTCTTCCGAGGGGCATTAAAACCGTCCTGTTAAGCTACTGTGACCTCCACGTCTCTTTCGAGGGGAATTAAAACCATCTTGTTAAGCTACTGTGACCTCCACCACTTTTCCAAGGGGCATTAAAACCATCTTGTTAAGCTACTGTGACCTCCACGTCTTTTCCCAGGGGCATTAAAATCGTCTTGTTAAGCTACTGTGACCTCCACGTCTCTTCCGAGGGGCATTAAAACCGTCTTGTTAAGCTACTGTGACCTCCACGTCTTTTCCCAGGGTCATTAAAATCGTCTTGTTAAGCTACTGTGACCTCCACATCTCTTCCGAGGGGCATTAAAACTGTTTTGTTAAGCTACTGTGTCCTCCACATCTCTTTCGAGGGGCATTAAAACAGTCTTGTTAAGCTACTGTGACCTCTACCACTTTTCCAAGGGCATTAAAACCGTCTTGTTAAGCTTCTGCGACTTCCACCACTTTACCAAGGGTCATTAAAACCGTCTTGTTAAGCTTCTTTGACCTCCACGTCTCTTCCGAGGGGCATTAAAACCGTCTTGTTAAGCTACTGTGAGCTCCACGTCTCTTCCGAGGGGCCTTAAAACCGTCTTGTTAAGCTACTGTGAGCTCCACATCTCTTCCGAGGGGCATTAAAACCGTCTTGTTAAGCTACTGTGACCTCCACATCTCTTCCGAGGGGCATTAAAAGCGTCTTGTTAAGCTACTGTGACCTCCACGTCTCTTTCGAGGGGAATTAAAACTGTCTTGTTAAGCTACTGTGAACTCCACCACTTTTCCAAGGGGCATTAAAACCATCTTGTTAAGCTACTGTGACCTCCACGTCTCTTCCGAGGGGCATTAAAACCGTCTTGTTAAGCTACTGTGACCTCCACATCTCTTCCGAGGGGCATTAAAACCATCTTGTTAAACTACTGTGACCTCCATGTCTCTTCTGAGGGGCATTAAAACCATCTTGTTAAGCTACTGTGTCCTCCACGTCTCTTTCGAGGGGAATTAAAACCGTCTTGTTAATCTACTGTGACCTCCACCACTTTTCAAAGGGGCATTAAAACCATCTTGTTAAGCTACTGTGACCTCCACGTCTCTTCCGAGGGGCATTAAAACCGTCTTGTTAAGCTACTGTGACCTCCACGTCTCTTCCAAGGGGCATTAAAACCGTCCTGTTAAGCTACTGTGACCTCCACGTCTCTTTCGAGGGGAATTAAACCGTCTTGTTAAGCTACTGTGACCTCTACCTCTTTTCCAAGGGGCATTAAAACCATCTTGTTAAGCTACTGTGACCTCCACGTCTCTTCCGAGGGGCATTAAAACTGTCTTGTTAAGCTACTGTGACCTCCACCACTTTTCCAAGGGGCATTAAAACCATCTTGTTAAGCTATTGTGACCTCCACGTCTCTTCCGAGGGGCATTAAAACCGTCTTGTTAAGCTACTGTGACCTCCACTTCTCTTCCGAGGGGCATTAAAACCGTCCTGTTAAGCTACTGTGACCTCCACGTCTCTTTCGAGGGGAATTAAAACCGTCTTTTTAAGCTACTGTGACCTCCACCACTTTTCCAAGGGGCATTAAAACCATCTTGTTAAGCTACTGTGACCTCCACGTCTCTTCCCAGGGGCATTAAAATCGTCTTGGTAAGCTACTGTGACCTCCACGTCTCTTCCGAGGGGCATTAAAACCGTCTTGTTAAGCTACTGTGACCTCCACATCTCTTCCGAGGGGCATTAAAACCGTCTTGTTAAGCTACTGTGACCTCCACCACTTTACCAAGGGGCATTAAAACCTTCTTGTTAAGCTACTGTGACCTCCACGTCTCTTCCGAGGGGCATTAAAACCATTTTGTTAAGCTACTTTGACCTCCACGTCTCTTCCGAGGGGCATTCAAACCGTCTTGTTAAGCTACTGTGACCTCCACGTCTCTTCCGAGGGGCCTTAAAACCGTCTTGTTAAGCTACTGTGACCTCCACGTCTCTTCCGAGGGGCATTAAAACCGTCTTCTTAAGCTACTGTGACCTCCACATCTCTTCCGAGGGGCATTAAAAGCGTCTTGTTAAGCTACTGTGACCTCAACGTCTCTTCCAAGGGGCATTAAAACCGTCCTGTTAAGTTACTGTGACCTCCACGTCTCTTTCGAGGGGAATTAAAACTGTCTTGTTAAGCTACTGTGAACTCCACCACTTTTCCAAGTGGCATTAAAACCATCTTGTTAAGCTACTGTGACCTCCACGTCTCTTCCGAGGGGCATTAAAACCATCTTGTTAAGCTACTGTGACCTCCACGTCTCTTCCAAGGGGCATTAAAACCATCTTGTTAAACTACTGTGACCTCCATGTCTCTTCTGAGGGGCATTAATACCATCTTGTTAAGCTACTGTGTCCTCCACGTCTCTTTCGAGGGGAATTAAAACCGTCTTGTTAAGCTACTGTGACCTCCACCACTTTTCAAAGGGGCATAAAAACCATCTTTTTAAGCTACTGTGACCTCCACGTCTCTTCCGAGGGGCATTAAAACCGTCTTGTTAAGCTACTGTGACCTCCACGTCTCTTCCGAGGGGCATTAAAACCGTCCTGTTAAGCTACTGTGACCTCCACGTCTCTTTCGAGGGGAATTAAACCGTCTTGTTAAGCTACTGTGACCTCCACCACTTTTCCAAGGGCATTAAAAACATCTTGTTAAGCTACTATGACCTCCACGTCTCTTCCGAGGGGCATTAAAACCATCTTGTTAAGCTACTGTGACCTCCACCACTTTTCCAAGGGGCATTAAAACCATCTTGTTAAGCTACTGTGACCTCCACGTCTCTTCCGAGGGGCATTAAAACCGTCTTGTTAAGCTACTGTGACCTCCACGTCTCTTCCGAGGGGCATTAAAACCGTCCTGTTAAGCTACTGTGACCTCCACGTCTCTTTCGAGGGGAATTAAAACCATCTTGTTAAGCTACTGTGACCTCCACCACTTTTCCAAGGGGCATTAAAACCATCTTGTTAAGCTACTGTGACCTCCACGTCTTTTCCCAGGGTCATTAAAATCGTCTTGTTAAGCTACTGTGACCTCCACGTCTCTTCCGAGGGGCATTAAAACCGTCTTGTTAAGCTACTGTGACGTCCATGTCTCTTCCGAGGGGCATTAAAATCGTCTTGTTAAGCTACTGTGACCTCCACGTCTCTTCCGAGGGGCATTAAAACCGTCTTGTTAAGCTACTGTGACCTCCACGTCTTTTCCGAGGGGCATTAAAACTGTCTTGTTAAGCTACTGTGACCTCCACGTCTATTTTGAGGGGCATTAAAGCCGTCTTGTTAAGCTACTGTGACCTCCACGTCTCTTCCGAGGGGCATTAAAACTGTTTTGTTAAGCTACTGTGTCCTCCACATCTCTTTCGAGGGGCATTAAAACAGTCTTGTTAAGCTACTGTGACCTCTACCACTTTTCCAAGGGCATTAAAACCGTCTTGTTAAGCTTCTGCGACTTCCACCACTTTACCAAGGGTCCTTAAAACCGTCTTGTTAAGCTTCTGTGACCTCCACGTCTCTTCCGAGGGGCATTAAAACCGTCTTGTTAAGCTACTGTGAGCTCCACATCTCTTCCGAGGGGCATTAAAACCGTCTTGTTAAGCTACTGTGACCACCACATCTCTTCCGAGGGGCATTAAAAGCGTCTTGTTAAGCTACTGTGACCTCCACGTCTCTTTCGAGGGGAATTAAAACTGTCTTGTTAAGCTACTGTGAACTCCACCACTTTTCCAAGGGGCATTAAAACCATCTTGTTAAGCTACTGTGACCTCCACGTCTCTTCCGAGGGGCATTAAAACCGTCTTGTTAAGCTACTGTGACCTCCACATCTCTTCCGAGGGGCATTAAAACCATCTTGTTAAACTACTGTGACCTCCATGTCTCTTCTGAGGGGCATTAAAACCATCTTGTTAAGCTACTGTGTCCTCCACGTCTCTTTCGAGGGGAATTAAAACCGTCTTGTTAATCTACTGTGACCTCCACCACTTTTCAAAGGGGCATTAAAACCATCTTGTTAAGCTACTGTGACCTCCACGTCTCTTCCGAGGGGCATTAAAACCGTCTTGTTAAGCTACTGTGACCTCCACGTCTCTTCCAAGGGGCATTAAAACCGTCCTGTTAAGCTACTGTGACCTCCACGTCTCTTTCGAGGGGAATTAAACCGTCTTGTTAAGCTACTGTGACCTCCACCTCTTTTCCAAGGGGCATTAAAACCATCTTGTTAAGCTACTGTGACCTCCACGTCTCTTCCGAGGGGCATTAAAACTGTCTTGTTAAGCTACTGTGACCTCCACCACTTTTCCAAGGGGCATTAAAACCATCTTGTTAAGCTACTGTGACCTCCACGTCTCTTCCGAGGGGCATTAAAACCGTCTTGTTAAGCTACTGTGACCTCCACGTCTCTTCCGAGGGGCATTAAAACCGTCCTGTTAAGCTACTGTGACCTCCACGTCTCTTTCGAGGGGAATTAAAACCGTCTTTTTAAGCTACTGTGACCTCCACCACTTTTCCAAGGGGCATTAAAACCATCTTGTTAAGCTACTGTGACCTCCACGTCTCTTCCCAGGGGCATTAAAATCGTCTTGTTAAGCTACTGTGACCTCCACGTCTCTTCCGAGGGGCATTAAAACCGTCTTGTTAAGCTACTGTGGCCTCCACATCTCTTCCGAGGGGCATTAAAACTGTCTTGTTAAGCTACTGTGACCTCCACCACTTTACCAAGGGGCATTAAAACCTTCTTGTTAAGCTACTGTGACCTCCACGTCTCTTCCGAGGGGCATTAAAACCATTTTGTTAAGCTACTTTGACCTCCACGTCTCTTCCGAGGGGCATTCAAACCGTCTTGTTAAGCTACTGTGACCTCCACGTCTCTTCCGAGGGGCCTTAAAACCGTCTTGTTAAGCTACTGTGACCTCCACGTCTCTTCCGAGGGGCATTAAAACCGTCCTGTTAAGCTACTGTGACCTCCACGTCTCTTTCGAGGGGAATTAAAACCGTCTTGTTAAGCTACTGTGACCTCCACCACTTTTAGAAGGGGCATTAAAACCATCTTGTTAAGCTAATGTGACCTCCACGTCTCTTCCGAGGGGCATTAAAACCATCTTGTTAAGCTACTGTGACCTCCACGTCTCTTCCGAGGGGCATTAAAACCGTCTTGTTAAGCTACTGTGTCCTCCACATCTCTTTCGAGGGGCATTAAAACCGTCTTGTTAAGCTACTGTGACCTCCACATCTCTTCTGAGGGGCATTAAAACCGTCTTGTTAAGCTACTGTGACCTCTACCACTTTTCCAAGGGGCATTAAAAGCGTCTTGTTAAGCTTCTGCGACCTCCACCACTTTACCAAGGGGCATTAAAACCGTCTTGTTAAGCTACTGTGTCCTCCACGTCTCTTTCGAGGGGAATTAAAACCGTCTTGTTAAGCTACTGTGACTTCCACCACTTTTCCAAGGGGCATTAAAACCATCTTGTTAAGCTACTGTGACCTCCACGTCTCTTCCGAGGGGCATTAAAACCATCTTGTTAAGCTACTGTGACCTCCACGTCTCTTTCGAGGGGAATTAAAACCGTCTTGTTAAGCTACTGTGACCTCTACCACTTTTCCAAGGGCCTTAAAACCGTCTTGTTAAGCTTCTGCGACCTCCACCACTTTACCAAGGGGCATTAAAACCGTCTTTTTAAGCTACTGTGAGCTCCACATCTCTTCCGAGGGGCATTAAAACCGTCTTGTTAAGCTACTGTGACCTCCACGTCTCTTCCGAGGGGCATTAAAAGCGTCTTGTTGAGCTACTGTGACCTCCACTTCTCTTTCAAGGGGCATTAAAACCATCTTTTTAAACTACTGTGACCTCCACGTCTCTTCTGGGGGGCATTAAAACCATCTTGTTAAGCTACTGTGTCCTCCACGTCTCATTCGAGGGGAATTAAAACCGTCTTGTTAAGCTACAGTGACCTCCACCACTTTTCCAAGGGGCATTAAAACCATCTTTTTAAGCTACTGTGACCTCCACGTCTCTTCCGAGGGGCACTAAAACAGTCTTTTTAAGCTACTGTGACCTCTACCACATTTCCAAGGGGCATTAAAACCGTCTTGTTAAGCTTCTGCGACCTCCACCACTTTACCAAGGGGCATTAAAACCGTCTTGTTAAGCTACTGTGACCTCCACGTCTCTTCTGAGGGGCATTAAAACCATCTTGTTAAGCTACTGTGACCTCCACATCCCTTCCGAGGGGCATTAAAACCGTCTTGTTAAGCTACTGTGACCTCCACGTCTCTTTCGACGGGAATTAAAACCGTCTTGTTAAGCTACTGTGACCTCCACCACTTTTCCAAGGGGCATTAAAACCATTTTGTTAAGCTACTGTGACCTCCACGTCTCTTCCGAGGGGCATTAAAACTGTCTTGTTAAGCTACTGTGACCTCCACGTCTCTTCCGAGGGGCATTAAAACCGTCCTGTTAATCTACTGTGACCTCCACGTCTCTTTCGAGGGGAATTAAAACCGTCTTGTTAAGCTACTGTGACCTCCACCACTTTTCCAAGGGGCATTAAAACCTTCTTGTTAAGGTACTGTGACCTCCACGTCTCTTCCGAGGGGCATTAAAATCGTCTTGTTAAGCTACTGTGACCTCCACGTCTCTTCCGAGGGGCATTAAAACTGTCTTGTTAAGCTACTGTGACCTCCACGTCTATTTTGAGGGGCATTAAAGCCGTCTTGTTAAGCTACTGTGACCTCCACGTCTCTTCCGAGGGGCATTAAAACCGTCTTGTTAAGCTACTGTGTCCTCCACATCTCTTTCGAGGGGCATTAAAACAGTCTTGTTAAGCTACTGTGACCTCTACCACTTTTCCAAGGGCATTAAAACCGTCTTGTTAAGCTTCTGCGACCTCCACCACTTTACCAAGGGTCATTAAAACCGTCTTGTTAAGCTACTGTGACCTCCACGTCTCTTCCGAGGGGCATTAAAACCGTCTTGTTAAGCAACTATGAGCTCCACATCTCTTCCGAGGGGCATTAAAACCGTCTTGTTAAGCTACTGTGACCTCCACATCTCTTCCGAGGGGCATTAAAAGCGTCTTGTTAAGCTACTGTGACCTCCACGTCTCTTCCAAGGGGCATTAAAACCGTCCTGTTAAGTTACTGTGACCTCCACGTCTCTTTCGAGGGGAATTAAAACTGTCTTGTTAAGCTACTGTGACCTCCACCACTTTTCCAAGGGGCATTAAAACCATCTTGTTAAGCTAATGTGACCTCCACGTCTCTTCCGAGGGGCATTAAAACCATCTTGTTAAGCTACTGTGACCTCCACGTCTCTTCCGAGGGGCATTAAAACCGTCTTGTTAAGCTACTGTGTCCTCTACATCTCTTTCGAGTGGCATTAAAACCGTCTTGTTAAGCTACTGTGACCTCCACGTCTCTTCTGAGGGGCATTAAAACCGTCTTGTTAAGCTACTGTGACCTCTACCACTTTTCCAAGGGGCATTAAAAGCGTCTTGTTAAGCTTCTGCGACCTCCACCACTTTACCAAGGGGCATTAAAACCGTCTTGTTAAGCTACTGTGTCCTCCACGTCTCTTTCGAGGGGAATTAAAACCGTCTTGTTAAGCTACTGTGACTTCCACCACTTTTCCAAGGGGCATTAAAACCATCTTGTTAAGCTACTGTGACCTCCACGTCTCTTCCGAGGGGCATTAAAACCGTCTTGTTAAGCTACTGTGACCTCCACGTCTCTTTCGAGGGGAATTAAAACCGTCTTGTTAAGCTACTGTGACCTCTACCACTTTTCCAAGGGCCTTAAAACCGTCTTGTTAAGCTTCTGCGACCTCCACCACTTTACCAAGGGGCATTAAAACCGTCTTGTTAAGCTACTGTGACCTCCACGTCTCTTCCGAGGGGCATTAAAACCGTCTTTTTAAGCTACTGTGAGCTCCACATCTCTTCCGAGGGGCATTAAAAAAGTCTTGTTAAGCTACTGTGACCTCCACGTCTCTTCCGAGGGGCATTAAAAGCGTCTTGTTGAGCTACTGTGACCTCCACTTCTCTTTCAAGGGGCATTAAAACCATCTTTTTAAACTACTGTGACCTCCACGTCTCTTCTGAGGGGCATTAAAACCATCTTGTTAAGCTACTGTGTCCTCCACGTCTCATTCGAGGGGAATTAAAACCGTCTTGTTAAGCTACTGTGACCTCCACCACTTTTCCAAGGGGCATTAAAACCATCTTTTTAAGCTACTGTGACCTCCACGTCTCTTCCGAGGGGCACTAAAACAGTCTTGTTAAGCTACTGTGACCTCTACCACATTTCCAAGGGGCATTAAAACCGTCTTGTTAAGCTTCTGCGACCTCCACCACTTTACCAAGGGGCATTAAAACCGTCTTGTTAAGCTACTGTGACCTCCACGTCTCATCTGAGGGGCATTAAAACCATCTTGTTAAGCTACTGTGACCTCCACATCCCTTCCGAGGGGCATTAAAACCGTCTTGTTAAGCTACTGTGACCTCCACGTCTCTTTCGACGGGAATTAAAACCGTCTTGTTAAGCTACTGTGACCTCCACGACTTTTCCAAGGGGCATTAAAACCATCTTGTTAAGCTACTGTGACCTCCACGTCTCTTCCGAGGGGCATTAAAACTGTCTTGTTAAGCTACTGTGACCTCCACGTCTCTTCCGAGGGGCATTAAAACCGTCCTGTTAATCTACTGTGACCTCCACGTCTCTTTCGAGGGGAATTAAAACCGTCTTGTTAAGCTACTGTGACCTCCACCACTTTTCCAAGGGGCATTAAAACCTTCTTGTTAAGGTACTGTGACCTCCACGTCTCTTCCGAGGGGCATTAAAATCGTCTTGTTAAGCTACTGTGACCTCCACGTCTCTTCCGAGGGGCATTAAAACTGTCTTGTTAAGCTACTGTGACCTCCACGTCTATTTTGAGGGGCATTAAAGCCGTCTTGTTAAGCTACTGTGACCTCCACGTCTCTTCCGAGGGGCATTAAAACCGTCTTGTTAAGCTACTGTGTCCTCCACATCTCTTTCGAGGGGCATTAAAACAGTCTTGTTAAGCTACTGTGACCTCTACCACTTTTCCAAGGGCATTAAAACCGTCTTGTTAAGCTTCTGCGACCTCCACCACTTTACCAAGGGTCATTAAAACCGTCTTGTTAAGCTACTGTGACCTCCACGTCTCTTCCGAGGGGCATTAAAACCGTCTTGTTAAGCTACTATGAGCTCCACATCTCTTCCGAGGGGCATTAAAACCGTCTTGTTAAGCTACTGTGACCTCCACATCTCTTCCGAGGGGCATTAAAAGCATCTTGTTAAGCTACTGTGACCTCCACGTCTCTTCCAAGGGGCATTAAAACCGTCCTGTTAAGTTACTGTGACCTCCACGTCTCTTTCGAGGGGAATTAAAACTGTCTTGTTAAGCTACTGTGAACTCCACCACTTTTCCAAGGGGCATTAAAACCATCTTGTTAAGCTACTGTGACCTCCACGTCTCTTCCGAGGGGCATTAAAACCGTCTTGTTAAGCTACTGTGACCTCCACATCTCTTCCGAGGGGCATTAAAAACGTCTTGTTAAGCTACTGTGACTTCCACGTCTCTTCTTAGGGGCATTAAAACCGTCTTGTTAAGCTACTGTGACCTCCACGTCTCTTCCAAGGGGCATTAAAACCATCTTGTTAAACTACTGTGACCTCCATGTCTCTTCTGAGGGGCATTAAAACCATCTTGTTAAGCTACTGTGTCCTCCACGTCTCTTTCGAGGGGAATTAAAACCGTCTTGTTAAGCTACTGTGACCTCCACCACTTTTCAAAGGGGCATTAAAACCATCTTGTTAAGCTACTGTGACCTCCACGTCTCTTCCGAGGGGCATTAAAACCGTCTTGTTAAGCTACTGTGACCTTCACGTCTCTTCCGAGGGGCATTAAAACCGTCCTGTTAAGCTACTGTGACCTCCACGTCTCTTTCGAGGGGAATTAAACCGTCTTGTTAAGCTACTGTGACCTCCACCACTTTTCCAAGGGGCATTAAAAACATCTTGTTAAGCTACTGTGACCTCCACGTCTCTTCCGAGGGGCATTAAAACCGTCTTGTTAAGCTACTGTGACCTCCACCACTTTTCCAAGGGGCATTAAAACCATCTTGTTAAGCTACTGTGACCTCCACGTCTCTTCCGAGGGGCATTAAAACCGTCTTGTTAAGCTACTGTGACCTCCACGTCTCTTCCGAGGGGCATTAAAACCGTCCTGTTAAGGTACTGTGACCTCCACGTCTCTTTCGAGGGGAATTAAAACCGTCTTGTTAAGCTACTGTGACCTCCACCACTTTTCCAAGGGGCATTAAAACCATCTTGTTAAGCTACTGTGACCTCCACGTCTCTTCCCAGGGTCATTAAAATCGTCTTGTTAAGCTACTGTGACCTCCACGTCTCTTCCGAGGGGCATTAAAACCGTCTTGTTAAGCTACTGTGACCTCCACGTCTCTTCCGAGGGGCATTAAAATCGTCTTGTTAAGCTACTGTGACCTCCACATCTCTTCCGAGGGGCATTAAAACCGTCTTGTTAAGCTACTGTGACCTCCACGTCTCTTCCGAGGGGCATTAAAACTGTCTTGTTAAGCTACTGTGACCTCCACATCTATTTTGAGGGGCATTAAAGCCGTCTTGTTAAGCTACTGTAACCTCCACGTCTCTTCCGAGGGGCATTAAAACCGTTTTATTAAGCTACTGTGTCCTCCACATCTCTTTCGAGGGGCATTAAAACAGTCTTGTTAAACTACTGTGACCTCTACCACTTTTCCAAGGGCATTAAAACCGTCTTGTTAAGCTTCTGCGACCTCCACCACTTTACCAAGGGGCATTAAAACCGTCTTGTTAAGCTACTGTGTCCTCCACGTCTCTTTCGAGGGGAATTAAAACCGTCTTGTTAAGCTACTGTGACTTCCACCACTTTTCCAAGGGGCATTAAAACCATCTTGTTAAGCTACTGTGACCTCCACGTCTCTTCCGAGGGGCATTAAAACCATCTTGTTAAGCTACTGTGACCTCCACGTCTCTTTCGAGGGGAATTAAAACCGTCTTGTTAAGCTACTGTGACCTCTACCACTTTTCCAAGGGCCTTAAAACCATCTTGTTAAGCTTCTGCGACCTCCACCACTTTACCAAGGGGCATTAAAACCGTCTTGTTAAGCTACTGTGACCTCCACGTCTCTTCCGAGGGGCATTAAAACCGTCTTTTTAAGCTACTGTGAGCTCCACATCTCTTCCGAGGGGCATTAAAACCATCTTGTTAAGCTACTGTGACCTCCACGTCTCTTCCGAGGGGCATTAAAACCATCTTTTTAAACTACTGTGACCTCCACGTCTCTTCTGAGGGGCATTAAAACCATCTTGTTAAGCTACTGTGTCCTCCACGTCTCATTCGAGGGGAATTAAAACCGTCTTGTTAAGCTACTGTGACCTCCACCACTTTTCCAAGGGGCATTAAAACCATCTTTTTAAGCTACTGTGACCTCCACGTCTCTTCCGAGGGGCACTAAAACAGTCTTTTTAAGCTACTGTGACCTCTACCACATTTCCAAGGGGCATTAAAACCGTCTTGTTAAGCTTCTGCGACCTCCACCACTTTACCAAGGGGCATTAAAACCGTCTTGTTAAGCTACTGTGACCTCCACGTCTCTTCTGAGGGGCATTAAAACCGTCTTGTTAAGCTACTGTGACCTCCACATCCCTTCCGAGGGGCATTAAAACCGTCTTGTTAAGCTACTGTGACCTCCACGTCTCTTTCGACGGGAATTAAAACCGTCTTGTTAAGCTACTGTGACCTCCACCACTTTTCCAAGGGGCATTAAAACCATTTTGTTAAGCTACTGTGACCTCCACGTCTCTTCCGAGGGGCATTAAAACTGTCTTGTTAAGCTACTGTGACCTCCACGTCTCTTCCGAGGGGCATTAAAACCGTCCTGTTAATCTACTGTGACCTCCACGTCTCTTTCGAGGGGAATTAAAACCGTCTTGTTAAGCTACTGTGACCTCCACCACTTTTCCAAGGGGCATTAAAACCTTCTTGTTAAGGTACTGTGACCTCCACGTCTCTTCCGAGGGGCATTAAAATCGTCTTGTTAAGCTACTGTGACCTCCACGTCTCTTCCGAGGGGCATTAAAACTGTCTTGTTAAGCTACTGTGACCTCCACGTCTATTTTGAGGGGCATTAAAGCCGTCTTGTTAAGCTACTGTGACCTCCACGTCTCTTCCGAGGGGCATTAAAACCGTCTTGTTAAGCTACTGTGTCCTCCACATCTCTTTCGAGGGGCATTAAAACAGTCTTGTTAAGCTACTGTGACCTCTACCACTTTTCCAAGGGCATTAAAACCGTCTTGTTAAGCTTCTGCGACCTCCACCACTTTACCAAGGGTCATTAAAACCGTCTTGTTAAGCTACTGTGACCTCCACGTCTCTTCCGAGGAGCATTAAAACCGTCTTGTTAAGCAACTATGAGCTCCACATCTCTTCCGAGGGGCATTAAAACCGTCTTGTTAAGCTACTGTGACCTCCACATCTCTTCCGAGGGGCATTAAAAGCGTCTTGTTAAGCTACTGTGACCTCCACGTCTCTTCCAAGGGGCATTAAAACCGTCCTGTTAAGTTACTGTGACCTCCACGTCTCTTTCGAGGGGAATTAAAACTGTCTTGTTAAGCTACTGTGACCTCCACCACTTTTCCAAGGGGCATTAAAACCATCTTGTTAAGCTAATGTGACCTCCACGTCTCTTCCGAGGGGCATTAAAACCATCTTGTTAAGCTACTGTGACCTCCACGTCTCTTCCGAGGGGCATTAAAACCGTCTTGTTAAGCTACTGTGTCCTCCACATCTCTTTCGAGGGGCATTAAAACCGTCTTGTTAAGCTACTGTGACCTCCACGTCTCTTCTGAGGGGCATTAAAACCGTCTTGTTAAGCTACTGTGACCTCTACCACTTTTCCAAGGGGCATTAAAAGCGTCTTGTTAAGCTTCTGCGACCTCCACCACTTTACCAAGGGGCATTAAAACCGTCTTGTTAAGCTACTGTGTCCTCCACGTCTCTTTCGAGGGGAATTAAAACCGTCTTGTTAAGCTACTGTGACTTCCACCACTTTTCCAAGGGGCATTAAAACCATCTTGTTAAGCTACTGTGACCTCCACGTCTCTTCCGAGGGGCATTAAAACCGTCTTGTTAAGCTACTGTGACCTCCACGTCTCTTTCGAGGGGAATTAAAACCGTCTTGTTAAGCTACTGTGACCTCTACCACTTTTCCAAGGGCCTTAAAACCGTCTTGTTAAGCTTCTGCGACCTCCACCACTTTACCAAGGGGCATTAAAACCGTCTTGTTAAGCTACTGTGACCTCCACGTCTCTTCCGAGGGGCATTAAAACCGTCTTTTTAAGCTACTGTGAGCTCCACATCTCTTCCGAGGGGCATTAAAACCGTCTTGTTAAGCTACTGTGACCTCCACGTCTCTTCCGAGGGGCATTAAAAGCGTCTTGTTGAGCTACTGTGACCTCCACTTCTCTTTCAAGGGGCATTAAAACCATCTTTTTAAACTACTGTGACCTCCACGTCTCTTCTGAGGGGCATTAAAACCATCTTGTTAAGCTACTGTGTCCTCCACGTCTCATTCGAGGGGAATTAAAACCGTCTTGTTAAGCTACTGTGACCTCCACCACTTTTCCAAGGGGCATTAAAACCATCTTTTTAAGCTACTGTGACCTCCACGTCTCTTCCGAGGGGCACTAAAACAGTCTTGTTAAGCTATTGTGACCTCTACCACATTTCCAAGGGGCATTAAAACCGTCTTGTTAAGCTTCTGCGACCTCCACCACTTTACCAAGGGGCATTAAAACCGTCTTGTTAAGCTACTGTGACCTCCACGTCTCATCTGAGGGGCATTAAAACCATCTTGTTAAGCTACTGTGACCTCCACATCCCTTCCGAGGGGCATTAAAACCGTCTTGTTAAGCTACTGTGACCTCCACGTCTCTTTCGACGGGAATTAAAACCGTCTTGTTAAGCTACTGTGACCTCCACCACTTTTCCAAGGGGCATTAAAACCATTTTGTTAAGCTACTGTGACCTCCACGTCTCTTCCGAGGGGCATTAAAACTGTCTTGTTAAGCTACTGTGACCTCCACGTCTCTTCCGAGGGGCATTAAAACCGTCCTGTTAATCTACTGTGACCTCCACGTCTCTTTCGAGGGGAATTAAAACCGTCTTGTTAAGCTACTGTGACCTCCACCACTTTTCCAAGGGGCATTAAAACCTTCTTGTTAAGGTACTGTGACCTCCACGTCTCTTCCGAGGGGCATTAAAATCGTCTTGTTAAGCTACTGTGACCTCCACGTCTCTTCCGAGGGGCATTAAAACTGTCTTGTTAAGCTACTGTGACCTCCACGTCTATTTTGAGGGGCATTAAAGCCGTCTTGTTAAGCTACTGTGACCTCCACGTCTCTTCCGAGGGGCATTAAAACCGTCTTGTTAAGCTACTGTGTCCTCCACATCTCTTTCGAGGGGCATTAAAACAGTCTTGTTAAGCTACTGTGACCTCTACCACTTTTCCAAGGGCATTAAAACCGTCTTGTTAAGCTTCTGCGACCTCCACCACTTTACCAAGGGTCATTAAAACCGTCTTGTTAAGCTACTGTGACCTCCACGTCTCTTCCGAGGGGCATTAAAACCGTCTTGTTAAGCAACTATGAGCTCCACATCTCTTCCGAGGGGCATTAAAACCGTCTTGTTAAGCTACTGTGACCTCCACATCTCTTCCGAGGGGCATTAAAAGCGTCTTGTTAAGCTACTGTGACCTCCACGTCTCTTCCAAGGGGCATTAAAACCGTCCTGTTAAGTTACTGTGACCTCCACGTCTCTTTCGAGGGGAATTAAAACTGTCTTGTTAAGCTACTGTGACCTCCACCACTTTTCCAAGGGGCATTAAAACCATCTTGTTAAGCTAATGTGACCTCCACGTCTCTTCCGAGGGGCATTAAAACCATCTTGTTAAGCTACTGTGACCTCCACGTCTCTTCCGAGGGGCATTAAAACCGTCTTGTTAAGCTACTGTGTCCTCTACATCTCTTTCGAGTGGCATTAAAACCGTCTTGTTAAGCTACTGTGACCTCCACGTCTCTTCTGAGGGGCATTAAAACCGTCTTGTTAAGCTACTGTGACCTCTACCACTTTTCCAAGGGGCATTAAAAGCGTCTTGTTAAGCTTCTGCGACCTCCACCACTTTACCAAGGGGCATTAAAACCGTCTTGTTAAGCTACTGTGTCCTCCACGTCTCTTTCGAGGGGAATTAAAACCGTCTTGTTAAGCTACTGTGACTTCCACCACTTTTCCAAGGGGCATTAAAACCATCTTGTTAAGCTACTGTGACCTCCACGTCTCTTCCGAGGGGCATTAAAACCGTCTTGTTAAGCTACTGTGACCTCCACGTCTCTTTCGAGGGGAATTAAAACCGTCTTGTTAAGCTACTGTGACCTCTACCACTTTTCCAAGGGCCTTAAAACCGTCTTGTTAAGCTTCTGCGACCTCCACCACTTTACCAAGGGGCATTAAAACCGTCTTGTTAAGCTACTGTGACCTCCACGTCTCTTCCGAGGGGCATTAAAACCGTCTTTTTAAGCTACTGTGAGCTCCACATCTCTTCCGAGGGGCATTAAAAAAGTCTTGTTAAGCTACTGTGACCTCCACGTCTCTTCCGAGGGGCATTAAAAGCGTCTTGTTGAGCTACTGTGACCTCCACTTCTCTTTCAAGGGGCATTAAAACCATCTTTTTAAACTACTGTGACCTCCACGTCTCTTCTGAGGGGCATTAAAACCATCTTGTTAAGCTACTGTGTCCTCCACGTCTCATTCGAGGGGAATTAAAACCGTCTTGTTAAGCTACTGTGACCTCCACCACTTTTCCAAGGGGCATTAAAACCATCTTTTTAAGCTACTGTGACCTCCACGTCTCTTCCGAGGGGCACTAAAACAGTCTTGTTAAGCTACTGTGACCTCTACCACATTTCCAAGGGGCATTAAAACCGTCTTGTTAAGCTTCTGCGACCTCCACCACTTTACCAAGGGGCATTAAAACCGTCTTGTTAAGCTACTGTGACCTCCACGTCTCATCTGAGGGGCATTAAAACCATCTTGTTAAGCTACTGTGACCTCCACATCCCTTCCGAGGGGCATTAAAACCGTCTTGTTAAGCTACTGTGACCTCCACGTCTCTTTCGACGGGAATTAAAACCGTCTTGTTAAGCTACTGTGACCTCCACGACTTTTCCAAGGGGCATTAAAACCATCTTGTTAAGCTACTGTGACCTCCACGTCTCTTCCGAGGGGCATTAAAACTGTCTTGTTAAGCTACTGTGACCTCCACGTCTCTTCCGAGGGGCATTAAAACCGTCCTGTTAATCTACTGTGACCTCCACGTCTCTTTCGAGGGGAATTAAAACCGTCTTGTTAAGCTACTGTGACCTCCACCACTTTTCCAAGGGGCATTAAAACCTTCTTGTTAAGGTACTGTGACCTCCACGTCTCTTCCGAGGGGCATTAAAATCGTCTTGTTAAGCTACTGTGACCTCCACGTCTCTTCCGAGGGGCATTAAAACTGTCTTGTTAAGCTACTGTGACCTCCACGTCTATTTTGAGGGGCATTAAAGCCGTCTTGTTAAGCTACTGTGACCTCCACGTCTCTTCCGAGGGGCATTAAAACCGTCTTGTTAAGCTACTGTGTCCTCCACATCTCTTTCGAGGGGCATTAAAACAGTCTTGTTAAGCTACTGTGACCTCTACCACTTTTCCAAGGGCATTAAAACCGTCTTGTTAAGCTTCTGCGACCTCCACCACTTTACCAAGGGTCATTAAAACCGTCTTGTTAAGCTACTGTGACCTCCACGTCTCTTCCGAGGGGCATTAAAACCGTCTTGTTAAGCTACTATGAGCTCCACATCTCTTCCGAGGGGCATTAAAACCGTCTTGTTAAGCTACTGTGACCTCCACATCTCTTCCGAGGGGCATTAAAAGCATCTTGTTAAGCTACTGTGACCTCCACGTCTCTTCCAAGGGGCATTAAAACCGTCCTGTTAATCTACTGTGACCTCCACGTCTCTTTCGAGGGGAATTAAAACCGTCTTGTTAAGTTACTGTGACCTCCACCACTTTTCCAAGGGGCATTAAAACCTTCTTGTTAAGGTACTGTGACCTCCACGTCTCTTCCGAGGGGCATTAAAATCGTCTTGTTAAGCTACTGTGACCTCCACGTCTCTTCCGAGGGGCATTAAAACTGTCTTGTTAAGCTACTGTGACCTCCACGTCTATTTTGAGGGGCATTAAAGCCGTCTTGTTAAGCTACTGTGACCTCCACGTCTCTTCCGAGGGGCATTAAAACCGTCTTGTTAAGCTACTGTGTCCTCCACATCTCTTTCGAGGGGCATTAAAACAGTCTTGTTAAGCTACTGTGACCTCTACCACTTTTCCAAGGGCATTAAAACCGTCTTGTTAAGCTTCTGCGACCTCCACCACTTTACCAAGGGTCATTAAAACCGTCTTGTTAAGCTACTGTGACCTCCACGTCTCTTCCCAGGGGCATTAAAACCGTCTTGTTAAGCTACTATGAGCTCCACATCTCTTCCGAGGGGCATTAAAACCGTCTTGTTAAGCTACTGTGACCTCCACATCTCTTCCGAGGGGCATTAAAAGCATCTTGTTAAGCTACTGTGACCTCCACGTCTCTTCCAAGGGGCATTAAAACCGTCCTGTTAAGTTACTGTGACCTCCACATCTCTTTCGAGCGGAATTAAAACTGTCTTGTTAAGCTACTGTGAACTCCACCACTTTTCCAAGGGGCATTAAAACCATCTTGTTAAGCTACTGTGACCTCCACGTCTCTTCCGAGGGGCATTAAAACCGTCTTGTTAAGCTACTGTGACCTCCACATCTCTTCCGAGGGGCATTAAAAACGTCTTGTTAAGCTACTGTGACTTCCACGTCTCTTCTTAGGGGCATTAAAACCGTCTTGTTAAGCTACTGTGACCTCCACGTCTCTTCCAAGGGGCATTAAAACCATCTTGTTAAACTACTGTGACCTCCATGTCTCTTCTGAGGGGCATTAAAACCATCTTGTTAAGCTACTGTGTCCTCCACGTCTCTTTCGAGGGGAATTAAAACCGTCTTGTTAAGCTACTGTGACCTCCACCACTTTTCAAAGGGGCATTAAAACCATCTTGTTAAGCTACTGTGACCTCCACGTCTCTTCCGAGGGGCATTAAAACCGTCTTGTTAAGCTACTGTGACCTCCACGTCTCTTCCGAGGGGCATTAAAACCGTCCTGTTAAGCTACTGTGACCTCCACGTCTCTTTCGAGGGGAATTAAACCGTCTTGTTAAGCTACTGTGACCTCCACCACTTTTCCAAGGGGCATTAAAAACATCTTGTTAAGCTACTGTGACCTCCACGTCTCTTCCAAGGGGCATTAAAACCGTCTTGTTAAGCTACTGTGACCTCCACCACTTTTCCAAGGGGCATTAAAACCATCTTGTTAAGCTACTGTGACCTCCACGTCTCTTCCGAGGGGCATTAAAACCGTCTTGTTAAGCTACTGTGACCTCCACGTCTCTTCCGAGGGGCATTAAAACCGTCCTGTTAAGGTACTGTGACCTCCACGTCTCTTTCGAGGGGCATTAAAACCGTCTTGTTAAGCTACTGTGAGCTCCACATCTCTTCCGAGGGGCATTAAAACCGTCTTGTTAAGCTACTGTGACCTCCACATCTCTTCCGAGGGGCATTAAAAGCGTCTTGTTAAGCTACTGTGACCTCCACGTCTCTTCCAAGGGGCATTAAAACCGTCCTGTTAAGTTACTGTGACCTCCACGTCTCTTTCGAGGGGAATTAAAACTGTCTTGTTAAGCTACTGTGAACTCCACCACTTTTCCAAGGGGCATTAAAACCATCTTGTTAAGCTACTGTGACCTCCACGTCTCTTCCGAGGGGCATTAAAACCGTCTTGTTAAGCTACTGTGACCTCCACATCTCTTCCGAGGGGCATTAAAACCATCTTGTTAAACTACTGTGACCTCCATGTCTCTTCTGAGGGGCATTAAAACCATCTTGTTAAGCTACTGTGTCCTCCACGTCTCTTTCGAGGGGAATTAAAACCGTCTTGTTAATCTACTGTGACCTCCACCACTTTTCAAAGGGGCATTAAAACCATCTTGTTAAGCTACTGTGACCTCCACGTCTTTTCCGAGGGGCATTAAAACCGTCTTGTTAAGCTACTGTGACCTCCACGTCTCTTCCAAGGGGCATTAAAACCGTCCTGTTAAGCTACTGTGACCTCCACGTCTCTTTCGAGGGGAATTAAACCGTCTTGTTAAGCTACTGTGACCTCCACCACTTTTTCAAGGGGCATTAAAACCATCTTGTTAAGCTACTGTGACCTCCACGTCTCTTCTGAGGGGCATTAAAACCATCTTGTTAAGCTACTGTGTCCTCCACGTCTCATTCGAGGGGAATTAAAACCGTCTTGTTAAGCTACTGTGACCTCCACCACTTTTCCAAGGGGCATTAAAACCATCTTTTTAAGCTACTGTGACCTCCACGTCTCTTCCGAGGGGCACTAAAACAGTCTTTTTAAGCTACTGTGACCTCTACCACATTTCCAAGGGGCATTAAAACCGTCTTGTTAAGCTTCTGCGACCTCCACCACTTTACCAAGGGGCATTAAAACCGTCTTGTTAAGCTACTGTGACCTCCACGTCTCTTCTGAGGGGCATTAAAACCATCTTGTTAAGCTACTGTGACCTCCACATCCCTTCCGAGGGGCATTAAAACCGTCTTGTTAAGCTACTGTGACCTCCACGTCTCTTTCGACGGGAATTAAAACCGTCTTGTTAATCTACTGTGACCTCCACCACTTTTCCAAGGGGCATTAAAACCATTTTGTTAAGCTACTGTGACCTCCACGTCTCTTCCGAGGGGCATTAAAACTGTCTTGTTAAGCTACTGTGACCTCCACGTCTCTTCCGAGGGGCATTAAAACCGTCCTGTTAATCTACTGTGACCTCCACGTCTCTTTCGAGGGGAATTAAAACCGTCTTGTTAAGCTACTGTGACCTCCACCACTTTTCCAAGGGGCATTAAAACCTTCTTGTTAAGGTACTGTGACCTCCACGTCTCTTCCGAGGGGCATTAAAATCGTCTTGTTAAGCTACTGTGACCTCCACGTCTCTTCCGAGGGGCATTAAAACTGTCTTGTTAAGCTACTGTGACCTCCACGTCTATTTTGAGGGGCATTAAAGCCGTCTTGTTAAGCTACTGTGACCTCCACGTCTCTTCCGAGGGGCATTAAAACCGTCTTGTTAAGCTACTGTGTCCTCCACATCTCTTTCGAGGGGCATTAAAACAGTCTTGTTAAGCTACTGTGACCTCTACCACTTTTCCAAGGGCATTAAAACCGTCTTGTTAAGCTTCTGCGACCTCCACCACTTTACCAAGGGTCATTAAAACCATCTTGTTAAGCTACTGTGACCTCCACGTCTCTTCCGAGGAGCATTAAAACCGTCTTGTTAAGCAACTATGAGCTCCACATCTCTTCCGAGGGGCATTAAAACCGTCTTGTTAAGCTACTGTGACCTCCACATCTCTTCCGAGGGGCATTAAAAGCGTCTTGTTAAGCTACTGTGACCTCCACGTCTCTTCCAAGGGGCATTAAAACCGTCCTGTTAAGTTACTGTGACCTCCACGTCTCTTTCGAGGGGAATTAAAACTGTCTTGTTAAGCTACTGTGACCTCCACCACTTTTCCAAGGGGCATTAAAACCATCTTGTTAATCTAATGTGACCTCCACGTCTCTTCCGAGGGGCATTAAAACCATCTTGTTAAGCTACTGTGACCTCCACGTCTCTTCCGAGGGGCATTAAAACCGTCTTGTTAAGCTACTGTGTCCTCCACATCTCTTTCGAGGGGCATTAAAACCGTCTTGTTAAGCTACTGTGACCTCCACGTCTCTTCTGAGGGGCATTAAAACCGTCTTGTTAAGCTACTGTGACCTCTACCACTTTTCCAAGGGGCATTAAAAGCGTCTTGTTAAGCTTCTGCGACCTCCACCACTTTACCAAGGGGCATTAAAACCGTCTTGTTAAGCTACTGTGTCCTCCACGTCTCTTTCGAGGGGAATTAAAACCGTCTTGTTAAGCTACTGTGACTTCCACCACTTTTCCAAGGGGCATTAAAACCATCTTGTTAAGCTACTGTGACCTCCACGTCTCTTCCGAGGGGCATTAAAACCGTCTTGTTAAGCTACTGTGACCTCCACGTCTCTTTCGAGGGGAATTAAAACCGTCTTGTTAAGCTACTGTGACCTCTACCACTTTTCCAAGGGCCTTAAAACCGTCTTGTTAAGCTTCTGCGACCTCCACCACTTTACCAAGGGGCATTAAAACCGTCTTGTTAAGCTACTGTGACCTCCACGTCTCTTCCGAGGGGCATTAAAACCGTCTTTTTAAGCTACTGTGAGCTCCACATCTCTTCCGAGGGGCATTAAAACCGTCTTGTTAAGCTACTGTGACCTCCACGTCTCTTCCGAGGGGCATTAAAAGCGTCTTGTTGAGCTACTGTGACCTCCACTTCTCTTTCAAGGGGCATTAAAACCATCTTTTTAAACTACTGTGACCTCCACGTCTCTTCTGAGGGGCATTAAAACCATCTTGTTAAGCTACTGTGTCCTCCACGTCTCATTCGAGGGGAATTAAAACCGTCTTGTTAAGCTACTGTGACCTCCACCACTTTTCCAAGGGGCATTAAAACCATCTTTTTAAGCTACTGTGACCTCCACGTCTCTTCCGAGGGGCACTAAAACAGTCTTGTTAAGCTACTGTGACCTCTACCACATTTCCAAGGGGCATTAAAACCGTCTTGTTAAGCTTCTGCGACCTCCACCACTTTACCAAGGGGCATTAAAACCGTCTTGTTAAGCTACTGTGACCTCCACGTCTCATCTGAGGGGCATTAAAACCATCTTGTTAAGCTACTGTGACCTCCACATCCCTTCCGAGGGGCATTAAAACCGTCTTGTTAAGCTACTGTGACCTCCACGTCTCTTTCGACGGGAATTAAAACCGTCTTGTTAAGCTACTGTGACCTCCACCACTTTTCCAAGGGGCATTAAAACCATCTTGTTAAGCTACTGTGACCTCCACGTCTCTTCCGAGGGGCATTAAAACTGTCTTGTTAAGCTACTGTGACCTCCACGTCTCTTCCGAGGGGCATTAAAACCGTCCTGTTAATCTACTGTGACCTCCACGTCTCTTTCGAGGGGAATTAAAACCGTCTTGTTAAGTTACTGTGACCTCCACCACTTTTCCAAGGGGCATTAAAACCTTCTTGTTAAGGTACTGTGACCTCCACGTCTCTTCCGAGGGGCATTAAAATCGTCTTGTTAAGCTACTGTGACCTCCACGTCTCTTCCGAGGGGCATTAAAACTGTCTTGTTAAGCTACTGTGACCTCCACGTCTATTTTGAGGGGCATTAAAGCCGTCTTGTTAAGCTACTGTGACCTCCACGTCTCTTCCGAGGGGCATTAAAACCGTCTTGTTAAGCTACTGTGTCCTCCACATCTCTTTCGAGGGGCATTAAAACAGTCTTGTTAAGCTACTGTGACCTCTACCACTTTTCCAAGGGCATTAAAACCGTCTTGTTAAGCTTCTGCGACCTCCACCACTTTACCAATGGTCATTAAAACCGTCTTGTTAAGCTACTGTGACCTCCACGTCTCTTCCGAGGGGCATTAAAACCGTCTTGTTAAGCTACTATGAGCTCCACATCTCTTCCGAGGGGCATTAAAACCGTCTTGTTAAGCTACTGTGACCTCCACATCTCTTCCGAGGGGCATTAAAAGCATCTTGTTAAGCTACTGTGACCTCCACGTCTCTTCCAAGGGGCATTAAAACCGTCCTGTTAAGTTACTGTGACCTCCACGTCTCTTTCGAGGGGAATTAAAACTGTCTTGTTAAGCTACTGTGAACTCCACCACTTTTCCAAGGGGCATTAAAACCATCTTGTTAAGCTACTGTGACCTCCACGTCTCTTCCGAGGGGCATTAAAACCGTCTTGTTAAGCTACTGTGACCTCCACATCTCTTCCGAGGGGCATTAAAAACGTCTTGTTAAGCTACTGTGACTTCCACGTGTCTTCTTAGGGGCATTAAAACCGTCTTGTTAAGCTACTGTGACCTCCACGTCTCTTCCAAGGGGCATTAAAACCATCTTGTTAAACTACTGTGACCTCCATGTCTCTTCTGAGGGGCATTAAAACCATCTTGTTAAGCTACTGTGTCCTCCACGTCTCTTTCGAGGGGAATTAAAACCGTCTTGTTAAGCTACTGTGACCTCCACCACTTTTCAAAGGGGCATTAAAACCATCTTGTTAAGCTACTGTGACCTCCACGTCTCTTCCGAGGGGCATTAAAACCGTCTTGTTAAGCTACTGTGACCTCCACGTCTCTTCCGAGGGGCATTAAAACCGTCCTGTTAAGCTACTGTGACCTCCACGTCTCTTTCGAGGGGAATTAAACCGTCTTGTTAAGCTACTGTGACCTCCACCACTTTTCCAAGGGGCATTAAAAACATCTTGTTAAGCTACTGTGACCTCCACGTCTCTTCCGAGGGGCATTAAAACCGTCTTGTTAAGCTACTGTGACCTCCACCACTTTTCCAAGGGGCATTAAAACCATCTTGTTAAGCTACTGTGACCTCCACGTCTCTTCCGAGGGGCATTAAAACCGTCTTGTTAAGCTACTGTGACCTCCACGTCTCTTCCGAGGGGCATTAAAACCGTCCTGTTAAGGTACTGTGACCTCCACGTCTCTTTCGAGGGGAATTAAAACCGTCTTGTTAAGCTACTGTGACCTCCACCACTTTTCCAAGGGGCATTAAAACCATCTTGTTAAGCTACTGTGACCTCCACGTCTCTTCCCAGGGTCATTAAAATCGTCTTGTTAAGCTACTGTGACCTCCACGTCTCTTCCGAGGGGCATTAAAACCGTCTTGTTAAGCTACTGTGACCTCCACGTCTCTTCCGAGGGGCATTAAAATCGTCTTGTTAAGCTACTGTGACCTCCACATCTCTTCCGAGGGGCATTAAAACCGTCTTGTTAAGCTACTGTGACCTCCACGTCTCTTCCGAGGGGCATTAAAACTGTCTTGTTAAGCTACTGTGACCTCCACGTCTATTTTGAGGGGCATTAAAGCCGTCTTGTTAAGCTACTGTAACCTCCACGTCTCTTCCGAGGGGCATTAAAACCGTTTTATTAAGCTACTGTGTCCTCCACATCTCTTTCGAGGGGCATTAAAACAGTCTTGTCAAACTACTGTGACCTCTACCACTTTTCCAAGGGCATTAAAACCGTCTTGTTAAGCTTCTGCGACCTCCACCACTTTACCAAGGGTCATTAAAACCGTCTTGTTAAGCTTCTGTGACCTCCACGTCTCTTCCGAGGGGCATTAAAACCGTCTTGTTAAGCTACTGTGAGCTCCACATCTCTTCCGAGGGGCATTAAAACCGTCTTGTTAAGCTACTGTGACCTCCACATCTCTTCCGAGGGGCATTAAAAGCGTCTTGTTAAGCTACTGTGACCTCCACGTCTCTTCCAAGGGGCATTAAAACCGTCCTGTTAAGTTACTGTGACCTCCACGTCTCTTTCGAGGGGAATTAAAACTGTCTTGTTAAGCTACTGTGAACTCCACCACTTTTCCAAGGGGCATTAAAACCATCTTGTTAAGCTACTGTGACCTCCACGTCTCTTCCGAGGGGCATTAAAACCGTCTTGTTAAGCTACTGTGACCTCCACATCTCTTCCGAGGGGCATTAAAACCATCTTGTTAAACTACTGTGACCTCCATGTCTCTTCTGAGGGGCATTAAAACCATCTTGTTAAGCTACTGTGTCCTCCACGTCTCTTTCGAGGGGAATTAAAACCGTCTTGTTAATCTACTGTGACCTCCACCACTTTTCAAAGGGGCATTAAAACCATCTTGTTAAGCTACTGTGACCTCCACGTCTTTTCCGAGGGGCATTAAAACCGTCTTGTTAAGCTACTGTGACCTCCACGTCTCTTCCAAGGGGCATTAAAACCGTCCTGTTAAGCTACTGTGACCTCCACGTCTCTTTCGAGGGGAATTAAACCGTCTTGTTAAGCTACTGTGACCTCCACCACATTTTCAAGGGGCATTAAAACCATCTTGTTAAGCTACTGTGACCTCCACGTCTCTTCCGAGGGGCATTAAAACAGTTTTGTTAAGCTACTGTGACCTCCACCACTTTTCCAAGGGGCATTAAAACCATCTTGTTAAGCTACTGTGACCTAAATCGTCTCTTCCGAGGGGCATTAAAACTGTCTTGTTAAGCTACTGTGACCTCCACCACTTTTCCAAGGGGCATTAAAACCATCTTGTTAAGCTACTGTGACCTCCACGTCTCTTCCGAGGGGCATTAAAACCGTCTTGTTAAGCTACTGTGACCTCCACTTCTCTTCCGAGGGGCACTAAAACCGTCCTGTTAAGCTACTGTGACCTCCACGTCTCTTTCGAGGGGAATTAATACCGTCTTTTTAAGCTACTGTGACCTCCACCACTTTTCCAAGGGGCATTAAAACCATCTTGTTAAGCTACTGTGACCTCCACGTCTCTTCCCAGGGGCATTAAAATCGTCTTGTTAAGCTACTGTGACCTCCACGTCTCTTCCGAGGGGCATTAAAACCATCTTGTTAAGCTACTATGACCTCCACGTCTCTTCCGAGTGGCATTAAAATTGTCTTGTTAAGCTACTGTGACCTCCACGTCTCTTCCGAGGGGCATTAAAATCGTCTTGTTAAGCTACTGTGACATCCACGTCTCTTCCGAGGGGCATTAAAACTGTCTTGTTAAGCTACTGTGACCTCCACGTCTATTTTGAGGGGCATTAAAGCCGTCTTGTTAAGCTACTGTGACCTCCACGTCTCTTCCGAGGGGCATTAAAACCGTCTTGTTAAGCTACTGTGTCCTCCATATCTCTTTCGAGGGGCATTAAAACAGTCTTGTTAAGCTACTGTGACCTCTACCACTTTTCCAAGGGCATTAAAACCGTCTTGTTAAGCTTCTGCGACCACCACCACTTTACCAAGGGTCATTAAAACCGTCTTTTTCAGCTACTGTGACCTCCACGTCTCTTCCGAGGGGCATTAAAACCGTCTTGTTATGCTACTGTGAGCTCCACATCTCTTCCGAGGGGCATTAAAACCGTCTTTTTAAGCTACTGTGACCTCCACGTCTCTTCCGAGGGGCATTAAAAGCGTCTTGTTAAGCTACTGTGACCTCCATGTCTCTTCCAAGGGGCATTAAAACCGTCCTGTTAAGTTACTGTGACCTCCACGTCTCTTTCGAGGGGAATTAAAACTGTCTTGTTAAGCTACTGTGAACTCCACCACTTTTCCAAGGGGCATTAAAACCATCTTAAGCTACTGTGACCTCCACGTCTCTTCCGAGGGGCATTAAAACCGTCTTGTTAAGCTACTGTGACCTCCACATCTCTTCCGAGGGGCATTAAAACCGTCTTGTTAAGCTACTGTGACTTCCACGTCTCTTCTTAGGGGCATTAAAACCGTCTTGTTAAGCTACTGTGACCGCCACGTCTCTTCCGAGGGGCATTAAAACCGTCTTGTTAAGCAACTGTCACCTCCACGTCTCTTTCGAGGGGCATTAAAACCGTCTTGTTAAGCTACTGTGACCACCACTTTTCCAAGGGGCATTAAAACCGTCTTGTTAAGCTACTGTGACCTCCACGTCTCTTCCGAGGGGCACTAAAACCGTCCTGTTAAGCTACTGTGACCGCCACGTCTCTTCCGAGGGGCATTAAAACCGTCTTGTTAAGCTACTGTGACCTCCACTTCTCTTCGAGGTGCATTAAAACCGTCTTGTTAAGCTACTGTGACCACCACTTTTCCAAGGGGCATTAAAACCGTCTTGTTAAGCTACTGGGACCTCCAAGATTCTTCCGAGGGGCATTAAAACTGTCTTGTTAAGCTACTGTGACCTCCATCACTTTCCGAGGGGCATTAAAACCGTCTTGTTAAGCTTCTGCGACCTCCACCTCTTTACCAAGGGGCATTAAGACTGTCTTTTTAAGCTACTGTGACCTACACGTCTCTTCCGAGGGGCATTAAAACCGTTTTGTTAATCTACTGTGACCTCCACGTCTCTTCGGAGGTGTATTAAAACCGTCTTGTTAAGCTACTTTGACCTCCACTTCTCTTCCGAGGGGCATTAAAACCATCTTGTTAAGCTACTGTGACCTCCATGTCTCTTTCGAGGGGCATTAAAACCATCTTGTTAAGCTACTGTGACCTCCACGTCTCTTCCAAGGGGCATTAAAACCGTCTTGTTGAGCTACTGGGACCTCCACGTCTCTTCCGAGGGGCATTAAAACCGTCTTGTTAAGCTACTGTGACCTCTACGTCTCTTCTAAGGGGCATTAAAACCGTCTTGTTAAGCTACTGTGACCTCCACCACATTTCCAAGGGGCATTAAAACCATCTTGTTAAGCTTCTGCGACCTCCACCACTTTACCAAGGGGCAATAAAACCGTCTTGTTAAGCTACTGTGACCTCCGCGTCTCTTCCGAGGGGCATTAAAACCGTTTTGCTAAGCTGCTGTGACCTCCACGTCTCTTCCGAGGGGCATTAAAATCGTCTTGTTAAGCAACTGTGACCTCCACGTCTCTTCCGAGGGGCATTAAAACCGTCTTGTTAAGCTACTGTGACCTCCACGTCTCTTCTGAGGGGCATTAAAACCGTCTTTTTAAGCTACTGTGACCTCCACCACTTTTCCAAGGGGCATTAAAACCGTCTTGTTAAGCTTCTGCGACCTCCACCACTTTACCAAGGGGCATTAAAACCGTCTTGTTAAGCTACTGTGACCTCCACGTCTCTTCCGAGGGGCATTAAAACCGTCTTGTTAAGCTACTGTGACCTCCACGTCTCTTCCGAGGGGCATTAAAACCGTCTTGTTAAGCTACTGTGACCTCCACGTCTCTTCCGAGGGGCATTAAAACCGTCTTGTTAAGCTACTGTGTCCTCCACATCTCTTTCGACGGGCATTAAAACAGTCTTGTTAAGCTACTGTGACCTCTACCACTTTTCCAAGGGGCATTAAAACCGTCTTGTTAAGCTTCTGCGACCTCCACCACTTTACCAAGGGGCATTAAAAATGTCTTGTTAAGCTACTGTGACCTCCACGTCTCTTCCGAGGGGCATTAAAACCATCTTGTTAAGCTACTTTGACATCCACATTTCTTCCGAGGGGCATTAAAACCGTCTTGTTAAGCTACTGTGACCTCCACGTCTCTTCCGAAGGGCATTAAAAACGTCTTGTTAAGCTACTGTGACCTCCACGTCTCTTCCAAGGGGCATTAAAACCATCTTGTTAGACTACTGTGACCTCCACGTCTCTTCTGAGGGGCATTAAAACCATCTTGTTAAGCTACTGTGTCCTCCACGTCTATTTTGAGGGGCATTAAAGCCGTCTTGTTAAGCTACTGTGACCTCCACGTCTATTTTGAGGGGCATTAAAGCCGTCTTGTTAAGCTACTGTGACCTCCACGTCTCTTCCGAGGGGCATTAAAACCGTCTTGTTAAGCTACTGTGTCCTCCACATCTCTTTCGAGGGGCATTAAAACAGTCTTGTTAAGCTACTGTGACCTCTACCACTTTTCCAAGGGCATTAAAACCGTCTTGTTAAGCTTCTGCGACCTCCACCACTTTACCAATGGTCATTAAAACCGTCTTGTTAAGCTACTGTGACCTCCACGTCTCTTCCGAGGGGCATTAAAACCGTCTTGTTAAGCTACTATGAGCTCCACATCTCTTCCGAGGGGCATTAAAACCGTCTTGTTAAGCTACTGTGACCTCCACATCTCTTCCGAGGGGCATTAAAAGCATCTTGTTAAGCTACTGTGACCTCCACGTCTCTTCCAAGGGGCATTAAAACCGTCCTGTTAAGTTACTGTGACCTCCACGTCTCTTTCGAGGGGAATTAAAACTGTCTTGTTAAGCTACTGTGAACTCCACCACTTTTCCAAGGGGCATTAAAACCATCTTGTTAAGCTACTGTGACCTCCACGTCTCTTCCGAGGGGCATTAAAACCGTCTTGTTAAGCTACTGTGACCTCCACATCTCTTCCGAGGGGCATTAAAAACGTCTTGTTAAGCTACTGTGACTTCCACGTGTCTTCTTAGGGGCATTAAAACCGTCTTGTTAAGCTACTGTGACCTCCACGTCTCTTCCAAGGGGCATTAAAACCATCTTGTTAAACTACTGTGACCTCCATGTCTCTTCTGAGGGGCATTAAAACCATCTTGTTAAGCTACTGTGTCCTCCACGTCTCTTTCGAGGGGAATTAAAACCGTCTTGTTAAGCTACTGTGACCTCCACCACTTTTCAAAGGGGCATTAAAACCATCTTGTTAAGCTACTGTGACCTCCACGTCTCTTCCGAGGGGCATTAAAACCGTCTTGTTAAGCTACTGTGACCTCCACGTCTCTTCCGAGGGGCATTAAAACCGTCCTGTTAAGCTACTGTGACCTCCACGTCTCTTTCGAGGGGAATTAAACCGTCTTGTTAAGCTACTGTGACCTCCACCACTTTTCCAAGGGGCATTAAAAACATCTTGTTAAGCTACTGTGACCTCCACGTCTCTTCCGAGGGGCATTAAAACCGTCTTGTTAAGCTACTGTGACCTCCACCACTTTTCCAAGGGGCATTAAAACCATCTTGTTAAGCTACTGTGACCTCCACGTCTCTTCCGAGGGGCATTAAAACCGTCTTGTTAAGCTACTGTGACCTCCACGTCTCTTCCGAGGGGCATTAAAACCGTCCTGTTAAGGTACTGTGACCTCCACGTCTCTTTCGAGGGGAATTAAAACCGTCTTGTTAAGCTACTGTGACCTCCACCACTTTTCCAAGGGGCATTAAAACCATCTTGTTAAGCTACTGTGACCTCCACGTCTCTTCCCAGGGTCATTAAAATCGTCTTGTTAAGCTACTGTGACCTCCACGTCTCTTCCGAGGGGCATTAAAACCGTCTTGTTAAGCTACTGTGACCTCCACGTCTCTTCCGAGGGGCATTAAAATCGTCTTGTTAAGCTACTGTGACCTCCACATCTCTTCCGAGGGGCATTAAAACCGTCTTGTTAAGCTACTGTGACCTCCACGTCTCTTCCGAGGGGCATTAAAACTGTCTTGTTAAGCTACTGTGACCTCCACGTCTATTTTGAGGGGCATTAAAGCCGTCTTGTTAAGCTACTGTAACCTCCACGTCTCTTCCGAGGGGCATTAAAACCGTTTTATTAAGCTACTGTGTCCTCCACATCTCTTTCGAGGGGCATTAAAACAGTCTTGTCAAACTACTGTGACCTCTACCACTTTTCCAAGGGCATTAAAACCGTCTTGTTAAGCTTCTGCGACCTCCACCACTTTACCAAGGGTCATTAAAACCGTCTTGTTAAGCTTCTGTGACCTCCACGTCTCTTCCGAGGGGCATTAAAACCGTCTTGTTAAGCTACTGTGAGCTCCACATCTCTTCCGAGGGGCATTAAAACCGTCTTGTTAAGCTACTGTGACCTCCACATCTCTTCCGAGGGGCATTAAAAGCGTCTTGTTAAGCTACTGTGACCTCCACGTCTCTTCCAAGGGGCATTAAAACCGTCCTGTTAAGTTACTGTGACCTCCACGTCTCTTTCGAGGGGAATTAAAACTGTCTTGTTAAGCTACTGTGAACTCCACCACTTTTCCAAGGGGCATTAAAACCATCTTGTTAAGCTACTGTGACCTCCACGTCTCTTCCGAGGGGCATTAAAACCGTCTTGTTAAGCTACTGTGACCTCCACATCTCTTCCGAGGGGCATTAAAACCATCTTGTTAAACTACTGTGACCTCCATGTCTCTTCTGAGGGGCATTAAAACCATCTTGTTAAGCTACTGTGTCCTCCACGTCTCTTTCGAGGGGAATTAAAACCGTCTTGTTAATCTACTGTGACCTCCACCACTTTTCAAAGGGGCATTAAAACCATCTTGTTAAGCTACTGTGACCTCCACGTCTTTTCCGAGGGGCATTAAAACCGTCTTGTTAAGCTACTGTGACCTCCACGTCTCTTCCAAGGGGCATTAAAACCGTCCTGTTAAGCTACTGTGACCTCCACGTCTCTTTCGAGGGGAATTAAACCGTCTTGTTAAGCTACTGTGACCTCCACCACATTTTCAAGGGGCATTAAAACCATCTTGTTAAGCTACTGTGACCTCCACGTCTCTTCCGAGGGGCATTAAAACAGTTTTGTTAAGCTACTGTGACCTCCACCACTTTTCCAAGGGGCATTAAAACCATCTTGTTAAGCTACTGTGACCTAAATCGTCTCTTCCGAGGGGCATTAAAACTGTCTTGTTAAGCTACTGTGACCTCCACCACTTTTCCAAGGGGCATTAAAACCATCTTGTTAAGCTACTGTGACCTCCACGTCTCTTCCGAGGGGCATTAAAACCGTCTTGTTAAGCTACTGTGACCTCCACTTCTCTTCCGAGGGGCACTAAAACCGTCCTGTTAAGCTACTGTGACCTCCACGTCTCTTTCGAGGGGAATTAATACCGTCTTTTTAAGCTACTGTGACCTCCACCACTTTTCCAAGGGGCATTAAAACCATCTTGTTAAGCTACTGTGACCTCCACGTCTCTTCCCAGGGGCATTAAAATCGTCTTGTTAAGCTACTGTGACCTCCACGTCTCTTCCGAGGGGCATTAAAACCATCTTGTTAAGCTACTATGACCTCCACGTCTCTTCCGAGTGGCATTAAAATTGTCTTGTTAAGCTACTGTGACCTCCACGTCTCTTCCGAGGGGCATTAAAATCGTCTTGTTAAGCTACTGTGACATCCACGTCTCTTCCGAGGGGCATTAAAACTGTCTTGTTAAGCTACTGTGACCTCCACGTCTATTTTGAGGGGCATTAAAGCCGTCTTGTTAAGCTACTGTGACCTCCACGTCTCTTCCGAGGGGCATTAAAACCGTCTTGTTAAGCTACTGTGTCCTCCATATCTCTTTCGAGGGGCATTAAAACAGTCTTGTTAAGCTACTGTGACCTCTACCACTTTTCCAAGGGCATTAAAACCGTCTTGTTAAGCTTCTGCGACCACCACCACTTTACCAAGGGTCATTAAAACCGTCTTTTTCAGCTACTGTGACCTCCACGTCTCTTCCGAGGGGCATTAAAACCGTCTTGTTATGCTACTGTGAGCTCCACATCTCTTCCGAGGGGCATTAAAACCGTCTTTTTAAGCTACTGTGACCTCCACGTCTCTTCCGAGGGGCATTAAAAGCGTCTTGTTAAGCTACTGTGACCTCCATGTCTCTTCCAAGGGGCATTAAAACCGTCCTGTTAAGTTACTGTGACCTCCACGTCTCTTTCGAGGGGAATTAAAACTGTCTTGTTAAGCTACTGTGAACTCCACCACTTTTCCAAGGGGCATTAAAACCATCTTAAGCTACTGTGACCTCCACGTCTCTTCCGAGGGGCATTAAAACCGTCTTGTTAAGCTACTGTGACCTCCACATCTCTTCCGAGGGGCATTAAAACCGTCTTGTTAAGCTACTGTGACTTCCACGTCTCTTCTTAGGGGCATTAAAACCGTCTTGTTAAGCTACTGTGACCGCCACGTCTCTTCCGAGGGGCATTAAAACCGTCTTGTTAAGCAACTGTCACCTCCACGTCTCTTTCGAGGGGCATTAAAACCGTCTTGTTAAGCTACTGTGACCACCACTTTTCCAAGGGGCATTAAAACCGTCTTGTTAAGCTACTGTGACCTCCACGTCTCTTCCGAGGGGCACTAAAACCGTCCTGTTAAGCTACTGTGACCGCCACGTCTCTTCCGAGGGGCATTAAAACCGTCTTGTTAAGCTACTGTGACCTCCACTTCTCTTCGAGGTGCATTAAAACCGTCTTGTTAAGCTACTGTGACCACCACTTTTCCAAGGGGCATTAAAACCGTCTTGTTAAGCTACTGGGACCTCCAAGATTCTTCCGAGGGGCATTAAAACTGTCTTGTTAAGCTACTGTGACCTCCATCACTTTCCGAGGGGCATTAAAACCGTCTTGTTAAGCTTCTGCGACCTCCACCTCTTTACCAAGGGGCATTAAGACTGTCTTTTTAAGCTACTGTGACCTACACGTCTCTTCCGAGGGGCATTAAAACCGTTTTGTTAATCTACTGTGACCTCCACGTCTCTTCGGAGGTGTATTAAAACCGTCTTGTTAAGCTACTTTGACCTCCACTTCTCTTCCGAGGGGCATTAAAACCATCTTGTTAAGCTACTGTGACCTCCATGTCTCTTTCGAGGGGCATTAAAACCATCTTGTTAAGCTACTGTGACCTCCACGTCTCTTCCAAGGGGCATTAAAACCGTCTTGTTGAGCTACTGGGACCTCCACGTCTCTTCCGAGGGGCATTAAAACCGTCTTGTTAAGCTACTGTGACCTCTACGTCTCTTCTAAGGGGCATTAAAACCGTCTTGTTAAGCTACTGTGACCTCCACCACATTTCCAAGGGGCATTAAAACCATCTTGTTAAGCTTCTGCGACCTCCACCACTTTACCAAGGGGCAATAAAACCGTCTTGTTAAGCTACTGTGACCTCCGCGTCTCTTCCGAGGGGCATTAAAACCGTTTTGCTAAGCTGCTGTGACCTCCACGTCTCTTCCGAGGGGCATTAAAATCGTCTTGTTAAGCAACTGTGACCTCCACGTCTCTTCCGAGGGGCATTAAAACCGTCTTGTTAAGCTACTGTGACCTCCACGTCTCTTCTGAGGGGCATTAAAACCGTCTTTTTAAGCTACTGTGACCTCCACCACTTTTCCAAGGGGCATTAAAACCGTCTTGTTAAGCTTCTGCGACCTCCACCACTTTACCAAGGGGCATTAAAACCGTCTTGTTAAGCTACTGTGACCTCCACGTCTCTTCCGAGGGGCATTAAAACCGTCTTGTTAAGCTACTGTGACCTCCACGTCTCTTCCGAGGGGCATTAAAACCGTCTTGTTAAGCTACTGTGACCTCCACGTCTCTTCCGAGGGGCATTAAAACCGTCTTGTTAAGCTACTGTGTCCTCCACATCTCTTTCGACGGGCATTAAAACAGTCTTGTTAAGCTACTGTGACCTCTACCACTTTTCCAAGGGGCATTAAAACCGTCTTGTTAAGCTTCTGCGACCTCCACCACTTTACCAAGGGGCATTAAAAATGTCTTGTTAAGCTACTGTGACCTCCACGTCTCTTCCGAGGGGCATTAAAACCATCTTGTTAAGCTACTTTGACATCCACATTTCTTCCGAGGGGCATTAAAACCGTCTTGTTAAGCTACTGTGACCTCCACGTCTCTTCCGAAGGGCATTAAAAACGTCTTGTTAAGCTACTGTGACCTCCACGTCTCTTCCAAGGGGCATTAAAACCATCTTGTTAGACTACTGTGACCTCCACGTCTCTTCTGAGGGGCATTAAAACCATCTTGTTAAGCTACTGTGTCCTCCACGTCTCTTCCGAGGGGCATTAAAACCGTCTTGTTAAGCTACTGTGACCTCCATGTCTCTTCTGAGGGGCATTAAAACCGTCTTGTTAAGCTACTGTGACCTCCACCACTTTTCCAAGGGGCATTAAAACCGTCTTGTTAAGCTTCTGCGACCTCCACCACTTTACCAAGGGGCATTAAAACAGTCTTGTTAAGCTACTGTGACCTCCAAGTCTCTTCCGAGGGGCAGTAAAACCGTTTTGCTAAGCTACTGTGACCTCCACGTCTCTTCCGAGGGGCATTAAAACCGTCTTGTTAAGCTACTGTGACCTCCACGTCTATTTTGAGGGGCATTAAAGCCGTCTTGTTAAGCTACTGTGACCTCCACGTCTCTTCCGAGGGGCATTAAAACCGTCTTGTTAAGCTACTGTGACCTCCACGTCTCTTCCAAGGGGCATTAAAACCATTTTGTTAAACTACTGTGACCTCCACGTCTCTTCTGAGGGGCATTAAAACCATCTTGTTAAGCTACTGTGACCTCCACCACTTTTCCAAGGGGCATTAAAACCATCTTGTTAAGCTACTGTGACCGACACGTCTCTTCCGAGGGGCATTAAAACCGTCTTGTTCAACTACTGTGACCTCCACGTCTCTTTCGAGGGGCATTAAAACCGTCTGGTTAAGCTACTGTGACCACCACTTTTCCAAGGGGCATTAAAACCATCTTGTTGAGCAACTGGGACCTCCACGTCTCTTCCGATGGCCATTCAAACCATCTTGATAAGCTACTGTGACCTCCACGTCTCTTCCAAGGGGCATTAAAACCGTCTTGTTAAGCTACTGTGACCTCCACGTCTCTTCCGAGGGGCATTAAAATCGTCTTGTTAAGCTACTGTGACCTCCACGTCTCTTCCGAGGGGCATTAAAACCGTCTTTTTAAGCTACTGTGACCTCCACGTCTCTTCCGAGGGGCATTAAAACCATCTTGTTAAGCTACTGTGTCCTCCACGTCTCTTTCGAGGGGAATTAAAACCGTCTTGTTAAGCTACTGTGACCTCCACCACTTTTCCAAGGGGCATTAAAACCATCTTGTTAAGCTACTGTGACCTCCACGTCTCTTTCGACGGGCATTAAAACAGTCTTGTTAAGCTACTGTGACCTCTACCACTTTTCCAAGGGACATTAAAACCGTCTTGTTAAGCTTCTGCTACCTCCACCACTTTACCAAGGGGCATTAAAACTGTCTTGTTAAGCTACTGTGACCTCCACGTCTCTTCCGAGGGGCATTAAAACCGTCTTGTTAAGCTACTTTGACCTCCACATTTCTTCCGAGGGGCATTAAAACCGTCTTGTTAAGCTACTGTGACCTCCACGTCTCTTCCGAGGGGCATTAAAAACGTCTTGTTAAGCTACTGTGACCTCCACGTCTCTTCTGAGGGGCATTAAAACCATCTTGTTAAGCTACTGTGTCCTCCACGTCTCTTCCGAGGGGCATTGAAACCGTCTTGTTAAGCTACTGTGACCTCCATGTCTCTTCTGAGGGGCATTAAAACCGTCTTGTTAAGCTACTGTGACCTCCACCACTTTTCCAAGGGGCATTAAAACCGTCTTGTTAAGCTTCTACGACCTCCACCACTTTACCAAGGGGCATTAAAACAATCTTGTTAAGCTACTGTGACCTCCAAGTCTCTTCCGAGGGGCAGTAAAACCGTTTTGCTAAGCTACTGTGACCTCCACGTCTCTTCCGAGGGGCATTAAAACCGTCTTGTTAAGCTACTGTGACCTCCACGTCTATTTTGAGGGGCATTAAAGCCGTTTTGTTAAGCTACTGTGACCTCCACGTCTCTTCCGAGGGGCATTAAAACCGTCTTGTTAAGCTACTGTGACCTCCACGTCTCTTCCAAGGGGCATTAAAACCATTTTGTTAAACTACTGTGACCTCCACGTCTCTTCTGAGGGGCATTAAAACCATTTTGTTAAGCTACTGTGACCTCCACCACTTTTCCAAGGGGCATTAAAACCATCTTGTTAAGCTACTGTGACCGACACGTCTCTTCCGAGGGGCATTAAAACCGTCTTGTTAAGCTACTGTGACCTCCACGTCTCTTTCGAGGGGCATTAAAACCGTCTGGTTAAGCTACTGTGACCACCACTTTTCCAAGGGGAATTAAAACCATCTTGTTGAGCTACTGGGACCTCCGCGTCTCTTCCGATGGGCATTCAAACCATCTTGATAAGCTACTGTGACCTCCACATCTCTTCCGAGGGGCATTAAAAGTGTCTTGTTAAGCCACTGTGACTTCCATGTCTCTTCCAAGGGGCATTAAAACCGTCCTGTTAAATTACTGTGACCTCCACGTCTCTTTCGAGGGGAATTAAAACTGTCTTGTTAAGCTACTGTGAACTCCACAACTTTTCCAAGGGGCATTAAAACCATCTTGTTAAGCTACTGTGACCTCCACGTCTCTTCCGAGGGGCATTAAAACCATCTTGTTAAGCTACTGTGACCTCCACATCTCTTCCGAGGGGCATTAAAACCGTCTTGTTAAGCTACTGTGACTTCTACGTCTCTTCTTAGGGGCATTAAAACCGTCTTGTTAAGCTACTGTGACCTCCACATCTCTTCCAAGGGGCATTAAAACCATCTTGTTAAACTACTGTGACCTCCATGTCTCTTCTGAGGGGCATTAAAACCATCTTGTTAAGCTACTGTGTCCTCCACGTCTCTTTCGAGGGGAATTAAAACCGTATTGTTAAGCTACTGTGACCTCCACCACTTTTCAAAGGGGCATTAAAACCATCTTATTAAGCTACTGTGACCTCCACGTCTCTTCCGAGGGGCATTAAAACCGTCTTGTTAAGCTACTGTGATCTCCACGTCTCTTCCGAGGGGCATTAAAACCGTCCTGTTAAGCTACTGTGACCTCCACGTCTCTTTCGAGGGGAATTAAACCATCTTGTTAAGCTACTGTGACCTCCACCACTTTTCCAAGGGGCATTAAAACCATCTTGTTAAGCTACTGTGACCTCCACTTCTCTTCCGAGGGGCATTAAAGCCGTCTTGTTAAGCTACTGTGACCTCCACGTCTCTTCCGAGGGGCATTAAAACCATCTTGTTAAGCTACTGTGACCGCCACGTCTCTTCCGAGGGGCATTAAAACCGTCTTGTTAAGCTACTGTCACCTCCACGTCTCTTTCGAGGGGCATTAAAACCGTCTTGTTAAGCTACTGTGACCACCACTTTTCCAAGGGGCATTAAAACCGTCTTGTTAAGCTACTGTGACCTCCACGTCTCTTCCGAGGGGCACTAAAACCGTCCTGTTAAGCTACTGTGACCTCCACGTCTCTTTCGAGGGGAATTAAAACCGTCTTGTTAAGCTACTGTGACCTACACCACTTTTCCAAGGAGCATTAAAATAGTCTTGTTAAGCTACTGTGACCTCCACGTCTCTTCCCAGGGGCATTAAAACCGTCTTGTTAAGCTACTGTGACCTTCACGTCTCTTCCGAGGGGCATTAAAACCATCTTGTTAAGCTACTGTGACCGCCACGTCTCTTCCGAGGGGCATTAAAACCGTCTTGTTAAGCTACTGTGACCTCCACGTCTCTTTCGAGGTGCATTAAAACCGTCTTATTAAGCTACTGTGACCACCACTTTTCCAAGGGGCATTAAAACCGTCTTGTTAAGCTACTGGGACCTCCAAGTTTCTTCCGAGGGGCATTAAAACTGTCTTGTTAAGCTACTGTGACCTCCATCACTTTCCGAGGGGCATTAAAACCGTCTTGTTAAGCTTCTGCGACCTCCACCTCTTTACCAAGGGGCATTAAGACTGTCTTTTTAAGCTACTGTGACCTACACGTCTCTTCCGAGGGGCATTAAAACCGTTTTGTTAATCTACTGTGACCTCCACGTCTCTTCGGAGGGGTATTAAAACCGTCTTTTTAAGCTACTTTGACCTCCACGTCTCTTCCGAGGGGCATTAAAACCATCTTGTTAAGCTACTGTGACCTCCATGTCTCTTTCGAGGGGCATTAAAACCATCTTGTTAAGCTACTGTGACCTCCACGTCTCTTCCAAGGGGCATTAAAACCGTCTTGTTGAGCTACTGGGACCTCCACGTCTCTTCTGAGGGGCATTAAAACCGTCTTGTTAAGCTACTGTGACCTCTACGTCTCTTCTAAGGGGCATTAAAACCGTCTTGTTAAGCTACTGTGACCTCCACCACATTTCCAAGGGGCATTAAAACCGTCTTGTTAAGCTTCTGCGACCTCCACCACTTTACCAAGGGGCAAGAAAACCGTCTTGTTAAGCTACTGTGACCTCCGCGTCTCTTCCGAGGGGCATTAAAACCGTTTTGCTAAGCTACTGTGACCTCCACGTCTCTTCCGAGGGGCATTAAAACCATCTTGTTAAGCTACTGTGACCTCCACGTCTCTTCCGAGGGGCATTAAAACCGTCTTGTTAAGCTACTGTGAACTCCACGTCTATTTTGACTGGCATCAAAGCCGTCTTGTTAAGCTACTGTGACCTCCACGTCTCTTCCGAGGGGCATTAAAACCGTCTTGTTAAGCTACTGTGTCCTCCACATCTCTTTCGAAGGGCATTAAAACAGTCTTTTTAAGCTACTGTGACCTCTACCACTTTTCCAAGGGGCATTAAAACCGTCTTGTTAAGCTTCTGCGACCTCCATCACTTTACCAAGGGGCATTAAAACTGTCTTGTTAAGCTACTGTGACCTCCACGTCTCTTCCGAGGGGCATTAAAACCGTCTTGTTAAGCTACTTTGACCTCCACATTTCTTCCGAGGGGCATTAAAACCGTCTTGTTAAGCTACTGTGACCTCCACGTCTCTTCCGAGGGGCATTAAAAACGTCTTGTTAAGCTACTGTGACCTCCACGTCTCTTCCAAGGGGCATTAAAACCATCTTGTTAGACTACTGTGACCTCCACGTCTCTTCTGAGGGGCATTAAAACCATCTTGTTAAGCTACTGTGTCCTCCACGTCTCTTCCGAGGGGAATTAAAACCGTCTTGTTAAGCTACTGTGACCTCCATGTCTCTTCTGAGGGGCATTAAAACCGTCTTGTTAAGCTACTGTGACCTCCACCACTTTTCCAAGGGGCATTAAAACCATCTTGTTAAGCTTCTGCGACCTCCACCACTTTACCAAGGGGCATTAAAACAGTCTTGTTAAGCTACTGTGACCTCCAAGTCTCTTCCGAGGGGCAGTAAAACCGTTTTGCTAAGCTACTGTGACCTCCACGTCTCTTCCGAGGGGCATTAAAACCGTCTTGTTAAGCTACTGTGACCTCCACGTCTATTTTGAGGGGCAATAAAGCCGTCTTGTTAAGCTACTGTGACCTCCACGTCTCTTCCGAGCGGCATTAAAACCGTCTTGTTAAGCTACTGTGACCTCCACGTCTCTTCCAAGGGGCATTAAAACCATCTTGTTAAGCTACTGTGACCTCCACCACTTTTCCAAGGGGCATTAAAACCATCTTGTTATGCTACTGTGACCGACACGTCTCTTCCGAGGGGCATTAAAACCGTCTTGTTAAGCTACTGTGACCTCCACGTCTCTTTCGAGGGGCATTAAAACCGTCTGGTTAAGCTACTGTGACCACCACTTTTCCAAGGGGCATTAAAACCATCTTGTTGAGCTACTGGGACCTCCACGTCTCTTCGATGGGCATTCAAACCATCTTGATAAGCTACTGTGACCTCCACGTCTCTTCCGAGGGGCATTAAAACCGTCTTGTTAAGCTACTGTGACCTACACGTCTCTTCCGAGGGGCATTAAAATCGTCTTGTTAAGCTACTGTGACCTCCACGTCTCTTCCGAGGGGCATTAAAACCGTCTTTTTAAGCTACTGTGACCTCCACGTCTCTTCCGAGGGGCATTAAAACCGTCTTGTTAAGCTACTGTGTCCTCCACGTCTCTTTCGAGGGGAATTAAAACCGTCTTGTTAAGCTACTGTGACCTCCACCACTTTTCCAAGGTGCATTAAAACCATCTTGTTAAGCTACTGTGACCTCCACGTCTCTTTCGACGGGCATTAAAACAGTCTTGTTAAGCTACTGTGACCTCTACCACTTTTCCAAGGGGCATTAAAACCGTCTTGTTAAGCTTCTGCGACCTCCACCACTTTACCAAGGGGCATTAAAACTGTCTTGTTAAGCTACTGTGACCTCCACGTCTCTTCCGAGGGGCATTAAAACCGTCTTGTTAAGCTACTTTGACCTCCACATTTCTTCCGAGGGGCATTAAAACCGTCTTGTTAAGCTACTGTGACCTCCACGTCTCTTCCGAGGGGCATTAAAAACGTCTTGTTAAGCTACTGTGACCTCCACGTCTCTTCCAAGGGGCATTAAAACCATCTTGTTAGACTACTGTGACCTCCACGTCTCTTCTGAGGGGCATTAAAACCATCTTGTTAAGCTACTGTGTCCTCCACGTCTCTTCCGAGGGGCATTAAAACCGTCTTGTTAAGCTACTGTGACCTCGATGTCTCTTCTGAGGGGCATTAAAACCGTCTTGTTAAGCTACTGTGACCTCCACCACTTTTCCAAGGGGCATTAAAACCGTCTTGTTAAGCTTCTGCGACCTCCACCACTTTACCAAGGGGCATTAAAACAGTCTTGTTAAGCTACTGTGACCTCCAAGTCTCTTCCGAGGGGCAGTAAAACCGTTTTGCTAAGCTACTGTGACCTCCACGTCTCTTCCGAGGGGCATTAAAACCGTCTTGTTAAGCTACTGTGACCTCCACGTCTATTTTGAGGGGCATTAAAGCCGTCTTGTTAAGCTACTGTGACCTCCACGTCTCTTCCGAGGGGCATTAAAACCGTCTTGTTAAGCTACTGTGACCTCCACGTCTCTTTCAAGGGGCATTAAAACCATTTTGTTAAACTACTGTGACCTCCACGTCTCTTCTGAGGGGCATTAAAACCATCTTGTTAAGCTACTGTGACCTCCACCACTTTTCCAAGGGGCATTAAAACCATCTTGTTAAGCTACTGTGACCGACACGTCTCTTCCGAGGGGCATTAAAACCGTCTTGTTCAACTACTGTGACCTCCACGTCTCTTTCGAGGGGCATTAAAACCGTCTGGTTAAGCTACTGTGACCACCACTTTTCCAAGGGGCATTAAAACCATCTTGTTGAGCAACTGGGACCTCCACGTCTCTTCCGATGGCCATTCAAACCATCTTGATAAGCTACTGTGACCTCCACGTCTCTTCCAAGGGGCATTAAAACCGTCTTGTTAAGCTACTGTGACCTCCACGTCTCTTCCGAGGGGCATTAAAATCGTCTTGTTAAGCTACTGTGACCTCCACGTCTCTTCCGAGGGGCATTAAAACCGTCTTTTTAAGCTACTGTGACCTCCACGTCTCTTCCGAGGGGCATTAAAACCATCTTGTTAAGCTACTGTGTCCTCCACGTCTCTTTCGAGGGGAATTAAAACCGTCTTGTTAAGCTACTGTGACCTCCACCACTTTTCCAAGGGGCATTAAAACCATCTTGTTAAGCTACTGTGACCTCCACGTCTCTTTCGACGGGCATTAAAACAGTCTTGTTAAGCTACTGTGACCTCTACCACTTTTCCAAGGGACATTAAAACCGTCTTGTTAAGCTTCTGCTACCTCCACCACTTTACCAAGGGGCATTAAAACTGTCTTGTTAAGCTACTGTGACCTCCACGTCTCTTCCGAGGGGCATTAAAACCGTCTTGTTAAGCTACTTTGACCTCCACATTTCTTCCGAGGGGCATTAAAACCGTCTTGTTAAGCTACTGTGACCTCCACGTCTCTTCCGAGGGGCATTAAAAACGTCTTGTTAAGCTACTGTGACCTCCACGTCTCTTCTGAGGGGCATTAAAACCATCTTGTTAAGCTACTGTGTCCTCCACGTCTCTTCCGAGGGGCATTGAAACCGTCTTGTTAAGCTACTGTGACCTCCATGTCTCTTCTGAGGGGCATTAAAACCGTCTTGTTAAGCTACTGTGACCTCCACCACTTTTCCAAGGGGCATTAAAACCGTCTTGTTAAGCTTCTACGACCTCCACCACTTTACCAAGGGGCATTAAAACAATCTTGTTAAGCTACTGTGACCTCCAAGTCTCTTCCGAGGGGCAGTAAAACCGTTTTGCTAAGCTACTGTGACCTCCACGTCTCTTCCGAGGGGCATTAAAACCGTCTTGTTAAGCTACTGTGACCTCCACGTCTATTTTGAGGGGCATTAAAGCCGTTTTGTTAAGCTACTGTGACCTCCACGTCTCTTCCGAGGGGCATTAAAACCGTCTTGTTAAGCTACTGTGACCTCCACGTCTCTTCCAAGGGGCATTAAAACCATTTTGTTAAACTACTGTGACCTCCACGTCTCTTCTGAGGGGCATTAAAACCATTTTGTTAAGCTACTGTGACCTCCACCACTTTTCCAAGGGGCATTAAAACCATCTTGTTAAGCTACTGTGACCGACACGTCTCTTCCGAGGGGCATTAAAACCGTCTTGTTAAGCTACTGTGACCTCCACGTCTCTTTCGAGGGGCATTAAAACCGTCTGGTTAAGCTACTGTGACCACCACTTTTCCAAGGGGAATTAAAACCATCTTGTTGAGCTACTGGGACCTCCGCGTCTCTTCCGATGGGCATTCAAACCATCTTGATAAGCTACTGTGACCTCCACATCTCTTCCGAGGGGCATTAAAAGTGTCTTGTTAAGCCACTGTGACTTCCATGTCTCTTCCAAGGGGCATTAAAACCGTCCTGTTAAATTACTGTGACCTCCACGTCTCTTTCGAGGGGAATTAAAACTGTCTTGTTAAGCTACTGTGAACTCCACAACTTTTCCAAGGGGCATTAAAACCATCTTGTTAAGCTACTGTGACCTCCACGTCTCTTCCGAGGGGCATTAAAACCATCTTGTTAAGCTACTGTGACCTCCACATCTCTTCCGAGGGGCATTAAAACCGTCTTGTTAAGCTACTGTGACTTCTACGTCTCTTCTTAGGGGCATTAAAACCGTCTTGTTAAGCTACTGTGACCTCCACATCTCTTCCAAGGGGCATTAAAACCATCTTGTTAAACTACTGTGACCTCCATGTCTCTTCTGAGGGGCATTAAAACCATCTTGTTAAGCTACTGTGTCCTCCACGTCTCTTTCGAGGGGAATTAAAACCGTATTGTTAAGCTACTGTGACCTCCACCACTTTTCAAAGGGGCATTAAAACCATCTTATTAAGCTACTGTGACCTCCACGTCTCTTCCGAGGGGCATTAAAACCGTCTTGTTAAGCTACTGTGATCTCCACGTCTCTTCCGAGGGGCATTAAAACCGTCCTGTTAAGCTACTGTGACCTCCACGTCTCTTTCGAGGGGAATTAAACCATCTTGTTAAGCTACTGTGACCTCCACCACTTTTCCAAGGGGCATTAAAACCATCTTGTTAAGCTACTGTGACCTCCACTTCTCTTCCGAGGGGCATTAAAGCCGTCTTGTTAAGCTACTGTGACCTCCACGTCTCTTCCGAGGGGCATTAAAACCATCTTGTTAAGCTACTGTGACCGCCACGTCTCTTCCGAGGGGCATTAAAACCGTCTTGTTAAGCTACTGTCACCTCCACGTCTCTTTCGAGGGGCATTAAAACCGTCTTGTTAAGCTACTGTGACCACCACTTTTCCAAGGGGCATTAAAACCGTCTTGTTAAGCTACTGTGACCTCCACGTCTCTTCCGAGGGGCACTAAAACCGTCCTGTTAAGCTACTGTGACCTCCACGTCTCTTTCGAGGGGAATTAAAACCGTCTTGTTAAGCTACTGTGACCTACACCACTTTTCCAAGGAGCATTAAAATAGTCTTGTTAAGCTACTGTGACCTCCACGTCTCTTCCCAGGGGCATTAAAACCGTCTTGTTAAGCTACTGTGACCTTCACGTCTCTTCCGAGGGGCATTAAAACCATCTTGTTAAGCTACTGTGACCGCCACGTCTCTTCCGAGGGGCATTAAAACCGTCTTGTTAAGCTACTGTGACCTCCACGTCTCTTTCGAGGTGCATTAAAACCGTCTTATTAAGCTACTGTGACCACCACTTTTCCAAGGGGCATTAAAACCGTCTTGTTAAGCTACTGGGACCTCCAAGTTTCTTCCGAGGGGCATTAAAACTGTCTTGTTAAGCTACTGTGACCTCCATCACTTTCCGAGGGGCATTAAAACCGTCTTGTTAAGCTTCTGCGACCTCCACCTCTTTACCAAGGGGCATTAAGACTGTCTTTTTAAGCTACTGTGACCTACACGTCTCTTCCGAGGGGCATTAAAACCGTTTTGTTAATCTACTGTGACCTCCACGTCTCTTCGGAGGGGTATTAAAACCGTCTTTTTAAGCTACTTTGACCTCCACGTCTCTTCCGAGGGGCATTAAAACCATCTTGTTAAGCTACTGTGACCTCCATGTCTCTTTCGAGGGGCATTAAAACCATCTTGTTAAGCTACTGTGACCTCCACGTCTCTTCCAAGGGGCATTAAAACCGTCTTGTTGAGCTACTGGGACCTCCACGTCTCTTCTGAGGGGCATTAAAACCGTCTTGTTAAGCTACTGTGACCTCTACGTCTCTTCTAAGGGGCATTAAAACCGTCTTGTTAAGCTACTGTGACCTCCACCACATTTCCAAGGGGCATTAAAACCGTCTTGTTAAGCTTCTGCGACCTCCACCACTTTACCAAGGGGCAAGAAAACCGTCTTGTTAAGCTACTGTGACCTCCGCGTCTCTTCCGAGGGGCATTAAAACCGTTTTGCTAAGCTACTGTGACCTCCACGTCTCTTCCGAGGGGCATTAAAACCATCTTGTTAAGCTACTGTGACCTCCACGTCTCTTCCGAGGGGCATTAAAACCGTCTTGTTAAGCTACTGTGAACTCCACGTCTATTTTGACTGGCATCAAAGCCGTCTTGTTAAGCTACTGTGACCTCCACGTCTCTTCCGAGGGGCATTAAAACCGTCTTGTTAAGCTACTGTGTCCTCCACATCTCTTTCGAAGGGCATTAAAACAGTCTTTTTAAGCTACTGTGACCTCTACCACTTTTCCAAGGGGCATTAAAACCGTCTTGTTAAGCTTCTGCGACCTCCATCACTTTACCAAGGGGCATTAAAACTGTCTTGTTAAGCTACTGTGACCTCCACGTCTCTTCCGAGGGGCATTAAAACCGTCTTGTTAAGCTACTTTGACCTCCACATTTCTTCCGAGGGGCATTAAAACCGTCTTGTTAAGCTACTGTGACCTCCACGTCTCTTCCGAGGGGCATTAAAAACGTCTTGTTAAGCTACTGTGACCTCCACGTCTCTTCCAAGGGGCATTAAAACCATCTTGTTAGACTACTGTGACCTCCACGTCTCTTCTGAGGGGCATTAAAACCATCTTGTTAAGCTACTGTGTCCTCCACGTCTCTTCCGAGGGGAATTAAAACCGTCTTGTTAAGCTACTGTGACCTCCATGTCTCTTCTGAGGGGCATTAAAACCGTCTTGTTAAGCTACTGTGACCTCCACCACTTTTCCAAGGGGCATTAAAACCATCTTGTTAAGCTTCTGCGACCTCCACCACTTTACCAAGGGGCATTAAAACAGTCTTGTTAAGCTACTGTGACCTCCAAGTCTCTTCCGAGGGGCAGTAAAACCGTTTTGCTAAGCTACTGTGACCTCCACGTCTCTTCCGAGGGGCATTAAAACCGTCTTGTTAAGCTACTGTGACCTCCACGTCTATTTTGAGGGGCAATAAAGCCGTCTTGTTAAGCTACTGTGACCTCCACGTCTCTTCCGAGCGGCATTAAAACCGTCTTGTTAAGCTACTGTGACCTCCACGTCTCTTCCAAGGGGCATTAAAACCATCTTGTTAAGCTACTGTGACCTCCACCACTTTTCCAAGGGGCATTAAAACCATCTTGTTATGCTACTGTGACCGACACGTCTCTTCCGAGGGGCATTAAAACCGTCTTGTTAAGCTACTGTGACCTCCACGTCTCTTTCGAGGGGCATTAAAACCGTCTGGTTAAGCTACTGTGACCACCACTTTTCCAAGGGGCATTAAAACCATCTTGTTGAGCTACTGGGACCTCCACGTCTCTTCGATGGGCATTCAAACCATCTTGATAAGCTACTGTGACCTCCACGTCTCTTCCGAGGGGCATTAAAACCGTCTTGTTAAGCTACTGTGACCTACACGTCTCTTCCGAGGGGCATTAAAATCGTCTTGTTAAGCTACTGTGACCTCCACGTCTCTTCCGAGGGGCATTAAAACCGTCTTTTTAAGCTACTGTGACCTCCACGTCTCTTCCGAGGGGCATTAAAACCGTCTTGTTAAGCTACTGTGTCCTCCACGTCTCTTTCGAGGGGAATTAAAACCGTCTTGTTAAGCTACTGTGACCTCCACCACTTTTCCAAGGTGCATTAAAACCATCTTGTTAAGCTACTGTGACCTCCACGTCTCTTTCGACGGGCATTAAAACAGTCTTGTTAAGCTACTGTGACCTCTACCACTTTTCCAAGGGGCATTAAAACCGTCTTGTTAAGCTTCTGCGACCTCCACCACTTTACCAAGGGGCATTAAAACTGTCTTGTTAAGCTACTGTGACCTCCACGTCTCTTCCGAGGGGCATTAAAACCGTCTTGTTAAGCTACTTTGACCTCCACATTTCTTCCGAGGGGCATTAAAACCGTCTTGTTAAGCTACTGTGACCTCCACGTCTCTTCCGAGGGGCATTAAAAACGTCTTGTTAAGCTACTGTGACCTCCACGTCTCTTCCAAGGGGCATTAAAACCATCTTGTTAGACTACTGTGACCTCCACGTCTCTTCTGAGGGGCATTAAAACCATCTTGTTAAGCTACTGTGTCCTCCACGTCTCTTCCGAGGGGCATTAAAACCGTCTTGTTAAGCTACTGTGACCTCGATGTCTCTTCTGAGGGGCATTAAAACCGTCTTGTTAAGCTACTGTGACCTCCACCACTTTTCCAAGGGGCATTAAAACCGTCTTGTTAAGCTTCTGCGACCTCCACCACTTTACCAAGGGGCATTAAAACAGTCTTGTTAAGCTACTGTGACCTCCAAGTCTCTTCCGAGGGGCAGTAAAACCGTTTTGCTAAGCTACTGTGACCTCCACGTCTCTTCCGAGGGGCATTAAAACCGTCTTGTTAAGCTACTGTGACCTCCACGTCTATTTTGAGGGGCATTAAAGCCGTCTTGTTAAGCTACTGTGACCTCCACGTCTCTTCCGAGGGGCATTAAAACCGTCTTGTTAAGCTACTGTGACCTCCACGTCTCTTTCAAGGGGCATTAAAACCATTTTGTTAAACTACTGTGACCTCCACGTCTCTTCTGAGGGGCATTAAAACCATCTTGTTAAGCTACTGTGACCTCCACCACTTTTCCAAGGGGCATTAAAACCATCTTGTTAAGCTACTGTGACCGACACGTCTCTTCCGAGGGGCATTAAAACCGTCTTGTTCAACTACTGTGACCTCCACGTCTCTTTCGAGGGGCATTAAAACCGTCTGGTTAAGCTACTGTGACCACCACTTTTCCAAGGGGCATTAAAACCATCTTGTTGAGCAACTGGGACCTCCACGTCTCTTCCGATGGCCATTCAAACCATCTTGATAAGCTACTGTGACCTCCACGTCTCTTCCAAGGGGCATTAAAACCGTCTTGTTAAGCTACTGTGACCTCCACGTCTCTTCCGAGGGGCATTAAAATCGTCTTGTTAAGCTACTGTGACCTCCACGTCTCTTCCGAGGGGCATTAAAACCGTCTTTTTAAGCTACTGTGACCTCCACGTCTCTTCCGAGGGGCATTAAAACCATCTTGTTAAGCTACTGTGTCCTCCACGTCTCTTTCGAGGGGAATTAAAACCGTCTTGTTAAGCTACTGTGACCTCCACCACTTTTCCAAGGGGCATTAAAACCATCTTGTTAAGCTACTGTGACCTCCACGTCTCTTTCGACGGGCATTAAAACAGTCTTGTTAAGCTACTGTGACCTCTACCACTTTTCCAAGGGACATTAAAACCGTCTTGTTAAGCTTCTGCTACCTCCACCACTTTACCAAGGGGCATTAAAACTGTCTTGTTAAGCTACTGTGACCTCCACGTCTCTTCCGAGGGGCATTAAAACCGTCTTGTTAAGCTACTTTGACCTCCACATTTCTTCCGAGGGGCATTAAAACCGTCTTGTTAAGCTACTGTGACCTCCACGTCTCTTCCGAGGGGCATTAAAAACGTCTTGTTAAGCTACTGTGACCTCCACGTCTCTTCTGAGGGGCATTAAAACCATCTTGTTAAGCTACTGTGTCCTCCACGTCTCTTCCGAGGGGCATTGAAACCGTCTTGTTAAGCTACTGTGACCTCCATGTCTCTTCTGAGGGGCATTAAAACCGTCTTGTTAAGCTACTGTGACCTCCACCACTTTTCCAAGGGGCATTAAAACCGTCTTGTTAAGCTTCTACGACCTCCACCACTTTACCAAGGGGCATTAAAACAATCTTGTTAAGCTACTGTGACCTCCAAGTCTCTTCCGAGGGGCAGTAAAACCGTTTTGCTAAGCTACTGTGACCTCCACGTCTCTTCCGAGGGGCATTAAAACCGTCTTGTTAAGCTACTGTGACCTCCACGTCTATTTTGAGGGGCATTAAAGCCGTTTTGTTAAGCTACTGTGACCTCCACGTCTCTTCCGAGGGGCATTAAAACCGTCTTGTTAAGCTACTGTGACCTCCACGTCTCTTCCAAGGGGCATTAAAACCATTTTGTTAAACTACTGTGACCTCCACGTCTCTTCTGAGGGGCATTAAAACCATTTTGTTAAGCTACTGTGACCTCCACCACTTTTCCAAGGGGCATTAAAACCATCTTGTTAAGCTACTGTGACCGACACGTCTCTTCCGAGGGGCATTAAAACCGTCTTGTTAAGCTACTGTGACCTCCACGTCTCTTTCGAGGGGCATTAAAACCGTCTGGTTAAGCTACTGTGACCACCACTTTTCCAAGGGGAATTAAAACCATCTTGTTGAGCTACTGGGACCTCCGCGTCTCTTCCGATGGGCATTCAAACCATCTTGATAAGCTACTGTGACCTCCACATCTCTTCCGAGGGGCATTAAAAGTGTCTTGTTAAGCCACTGTGACTTCCATGTCTCTTCCAAGGGGCATTAAAACCGTCCTGTTAAATTACTGTGACCTCCACGTCTCTTTCGAGGGGAATTAAAACTGTCTTGTTAAGCTACTGTGAACTCCACAACTTTTCCAAGGGGCATTAAAACCATCTTGTTAAGCTACTGTGACCTCCACGTCTCTTCCGAGGGGCATTAAAACCATCTTGTTAAGCTACTGTGACCTCCACATCTCTTCCGAGGGGCATTAAAACCGTCTTGTTAAGCTACTGTGACTTCTACGTCTCTTCTTAGGGGCATTAAAACCGTCTTGTTAAGCTACTGTGACCTCCACATCTCTTCCAAGGGGCATTAAAACCATCTTGTTAAACTACTGTGACCTCCATGTCTCTTCTGAGGGGCATTAAAACCATCTTGTTAAGCTACTGTGTCCTCCACGTCTCTTTCGAGGGGAATTAAAACCGTATTGTTAAGCTACTGTGACCTCCACCACTTTTCAAAGGGGCATTAAAACCATCTTATTAAGCTACTGTGACCTCCACGTCTCTTCCGAGGGGCATTAAAACCGTCTTGTTAAGCTACTGTGATCTCCACGTCTCTTCCGAGGGGCATTAAAACCGTCCTGTTAAGCTACTGTGACCTCCACGTCTCTTTCGAGGGGAATTAAACCATCTTGTTAAGCTACTGTGACCTCCACCACTTTTCCAAGGGGCATTAAAACCATCTTGTTAAGCTACTGTGACCTCCACTTCTCTTCCGAGGGGCATTAAAGCCGTCTTGTTAAGCTACTGTGACCTCCACGTCTCTTCCGAGGGGCATTAAAACCATCTTGTTAAGCTACTGTGACCGCCACGTCTCTTCCGAGGGGCATTAAAACCGTCTTGTTAAGCTACTGTCACCTCCACGTCTCTTTCGAGGGGCATTAAAACCGTCTTGTTAAGCTACTGTGACCACCACTTTTCCAAGGGGCATTAAAACCGTCTTGTTAAGCTACTGTGACCTCCACGTCTCTTCCGAGGGGCACTAAAACCGTCCTGTTAAGCTACTGTGACCTCCACGTCTCTTTCGAGGGGAATTAAAACCGTCTTGTTAAGCTACTGTGACCTACACCACTTTTCCAAGGAGCATTAAAATAGTCTTGTTAAGCTACTGTGACCTCCACGTCTCTTCCCAGGGGCATTAAAACCGTCTTGTTAAGCTACTGTGACCTTCACGTCTCTTCCGAGGGGCATTAAAACCATCTTGTTAAGCTACTGTGACCGCCACGTCTCTTCCGAGGGGCATTAAAACCGTCTTGTTAAGCTACTGTGACCTCCACGTCTCTTTCGAGGTGCATTAAAACCGTCTTATTAAGCTACTGTGACCACCACTTTTCCAAGGGGCATTAAAACCGTCTTGTTAAGCTACTGGGACCTCCAAGTTTCTTCCGAGGGGCATTAAAACTGTCTTGTTAAGCTACTGTGACCTCCATCACTTTCCGAGGGGCATTAAAACCGTCTTGTTAAGCTTCTGCGACCTCCACCTCTTTACCAAGGGGCATTAAGACTGTCTTTTTAAGCTACTGTGACCTACACGTCTCTTCCGAGGGGCATTAAAACCGTTTTGTTAATCTACTGTGACCTCCACGTCTCTTCGGAGGGGTATTAAAACCGTCTTTTTAAGCTACTTTGACCTCCACGTCTCTTCCGAGGGGCATTAAAACCATCTTGTTAAGCTACTGTGACCTCCATGTCTCTTTCGAGGGGCATTAAAACCATCTTGTTAAGCTACTGTGACCTCCACGTCTCTTCCAAGGGGCATTAAAACCGTCTTGTTGAGCTACTGGGACCTCCACGTCTCTTCTGAGGGGCATTAAAACCGTCTTGTTAAGCTACTGTGACCTCTACGTCTCTTCTAAGGGGCATTAAAACCGTCTTGTTAAGCTACTGTGACCTCCACCACATTTCCAAGGGGCATTAAAACCGTCTTGTTAAGCTTCTGCGACCTCCACCACTTTACCAAGGGGCAAGAAAACCGTCTTGTTAAGCTACTGTGACCTCCGCGTCTCTTCCGAGGGGCATTAAAACCGTTTTGCTAAGCTACTGTGACCTCCACGTCTCTTCCGAGGGGCATTAAAACCATCTTGTTAAGCTACTGTGACCTCCACGTCTCTTCCGAGGGGCATTAAAACCGTCTTGTTAAGCTACTGTGAACTCCACGTCTATTTTGACTGGCATCAAAGCCGTCTTGTTAAGCTACTGTGACCTCCACGTCTCTTCCGAGGGGCATTAAAACCGTCTTGTTAAGCTACTGTGTCCTCCACATCTCTTTCGAAGGGCATTAAAACAGTCTTTTTAAGCTACTGTGACCTCTACCACTTTTCCAAGGGGCATTAAAACCGTCTTGTTAAGCTTCTGCGACCTCCATCACTTTACCAAGGGGCATTAAAACTGTCTTGTTAAGCTACTGTGACCTCCACGTCTCTTCCGAGGGGCATTAAAACCGTCTTGTTAAGCTACTTTGACCTCCACATTTCTTCCGAGGGGCATTAAAACCGTCTTGTTAAGCTACTGTGACCTCCACGTCTCTTCCGAGGGGCATTAAAAACGTCTTGTTAAGCTACTGTGACCTCCACGTCTCTTCCAAGGGGCATTAAAACCATCTTGTTAGACTACTGTGACCTCCACGTCTCTTCTGAGGGGCATTAAAACCATCTTGTTAAGCTACTGTGTCCTCCACGTCTCTTCCGAGGGGAATTAAAACCGTCTTGTTAAGCTACTGTGACCTCCATGTCTCTTCTGAGGGGCATTAAAACCGTCTTGTTAAGCTACTGTGACCTCCACCACTTTTCCAAGGGGCATTAAAACCATCTTGTTAAGCTTCTGCGACCTCCACCACTTTACCAAGGGGCATTAAAACAGTCTTGTTAAGCTACTGTGACCTCCAAGTCTCTTCCGAGGGGCAGTAAAACCGTTTTGCTAAGCTACTGTGACCTCCACGTCTCTTCCGAGGGGCATTAAAACCGTCTTGTTAAGCTACTGTGACCTCCACGTCTATTTTGAGGGGCAATAAAGCCGTCTTGTTAAGCTACTGTGACCTCCACGTCTCTTCCGAGCGGCATTAAAACCGTCTTGTTAAGCTACTGTGACCTCCACGTCTCTTCCAAGGGGCATTAAAACCATCTTGTTAAGCTACTGTGACCTCCACCACTTTTCCAAGGGGCATTAAAACCATCTTGTTATGCTACTGTGACCGACACGTCTCTTCCGAGGGGCATTAAAACCGTCTTGTTAAGCTACTGTGACCTCCACGTCTCTTTCGAGGGGCATTAAAACCGTCTGGTTAAGCTACTGTGACCACCACTTTTCCAAGGGGCATTAAAACCATCTTGTTGAGCTACTGGGACCTCCACGTCTCTTCGATGGGCATTCAAACCATCTTGATAAGCTACTGTGACCTCCACGTCTCTTCCGAGGGGCATTAAAACCGTCTTGTTAAGCTACTGTGACCTACACGTCTCTTCCGAGGGGCATTAAAATCGTCTTGTTAAGCTACTGTGACCTCCACGTCTCTTCCGAGGGGCATTAAAACCGTCTTTTTAAGCTACTGTGACCTCCACGTCTCTTCCGAGGGGCATTAAAACCGTCTTGTTAAGCTACTGTGTCCTCCACGTCTCTTTCGAGGGGAATTAAAACCGTCTTGTTAAGCTACTGTGACCTCCACCACTTTTCCAAGGTGCATTAAAACCATCTTGTTAAGCTACTGTGACCTCCACGTCTCTTTCGACGGGCATTAAAACAGTCTTGTTAAGCTACTGTGACCTCTACCACTTTTCCAAGGGGCATTAAAACCGTCTTGTTAAGCTTCTGCGACCTCCACCACTTTACCAAGGGGCATTAAAACTGTCTTGTTAAGCTACTGTGACCTCCACGTCTCTTCCGAGGGGCATTAAAACCGTCTTGTTAAGCTACTTTGACCTCCACATTTCTTCCGAGGGGCATTAAAACCGTCTTGTTAAGCTACTGTGACCTCCACGTCTCTTCCGAGGGGCATTAAAAACGTCTTGTTAAGCTACTGTGACCTCCACGTCTCTTCCAAGGGGCATTAAAACCATCTTGTTAGACTACTGTGACCTCCACGTCTCTTCTGAGGGGCATTAAAACCATCTTGTTAAGCTACTGTGTCCTCCACGTCTCTTCCGAGGGGCATTAAAACCGTCTTGTTAAGCTACTGTGACCTCGATGTCTCTTCTGAGGGGCATTAAAACCGTCTTGTTAAGCTACTGTGACCTCCACCACTTTTCCAAGGGGCATTAAAACCGTCTTGTTAAGCTTCTGCGACCTCCACCACTTTACCAAGGGGCATTAAAACAGTCTTGTTAAGCTACTGTGACCTCCAAGTCTCTTCCGAGGGGCAGTAAAACCGTTTTGCTAAGCTACTGTGACCTCCACGTCTCTTCCGAGGGGCATTAAAACCGTCTTGTTAAGCTACTGTGACCTCCACGTCTATTTTGAGGGGCATTAAAGCCGTCTTGTTAAGCTACTGTGACCTCCACGTCTCTTCCGAGGGGCATTAAAACCGTCTTGTTAAGCTACTGTGACCTCCACGTCTCTTTCAAGGGGCATTAAAACCATTTTGTTAAACTACTGTGACCTCCACGTCTCTTCTGAGGGGCAATAAAACCATCTTGTTAAGCTACTGTGACCTCCACCACTTTTCCAAGGGGCATTAAAACCATCTTGTTAAGCTACTGTGACCGACACGTCTCTTCCGAGGGGCATTAAAACCGTCTTGTTAAGCTACTGTGACCTCCACGTCTCTTTCGAGGGGCATTAAAACCGTCTGGTTAAGCTACTGTGACCACCACTTTTCCAAGGGGCATTAAAACCATCTTGTTGAGCTACTGGGACCTCCACGTCTCTTCCGATGGGCATTCAAACCATCTTGATAAGCTACTGTGACCTCCACGTCTCTTCCGAGGGGCATTAAAACCGTCTTGTTAAGCTACTGTGACCTACACGTCTCTTCCGAGGGGCATTAAAATCGTCTTGTTAAGCTACTGTGACCTCCACGTCTCTTCCGAGGGGCATTAAAACCGTCTTTTTAAGCTACTGTGACCTCCACGTCTCTTCCGAGGGGCATTAAAACCATCTTGTTAAGCTACTGTGTCCTCCACGTCTCTTTCGAGGGGAATTAAAACCGTCTTGTTAAGCTACTGTGACCTCCACCACTTTTCCAAGGGGCATTAAAACCATCTTGTTAAGCTACTGTGACCTCCACGTCTCTTTCGACGGGCATTAAAACAGTCTTGTTAAGCTACTGTGACCTCTACCACTTTTCCAAGGGGCATTAAAACCGTCTTGTTAAGCTTCTGCGACCTCCACCACTTTACCAAGGGGCATTAAAACTGTCTTGTTAAGCTACTGTGACCTCCACATCTCTTCCGAGGGGCATTAAAACCGTCTTGTTAAGCTACTTTGACCTCCATATTTCTTCCGAGGGGCATTAAAACCGTCTTGTTAAGCTACCTTGACCTCCACGTCTCTTCCGAGGGGCATTAAAAACATCTTGTTAAGCTACTGTGACCTCCACGTCTCTTCCAAGGGGCATTAAAACCATCTTGTTAGACTACTGTGACATCCACGTCTCTTCTGAGGGGCATTAAAACCATCTTGTTAAGCTACTGTGTCCTCCACGTCTCTTCCGAGGGGCATTAAAACCGTCTTGTTAAGCTACTGTGACCTCCATGTCTCTTCTGAGGGGCATTAAAACCGTCTTGTTAAGCTACTGTGACCTCCACCACTTTTCCAAGGGGCATTAAAACAATCTTGTTAAGCTTCTGCGACCTCCACCACTTTACCAAGGGGCATTAAAACAGTCTTGTTAAGCTACTGTGACCTCCAAGTCTCTTCCGAGGGGCAGTAAAACCGTTTTGCTAAGCTACTGTGACCTCCACGTCTCTTCCGAGGGGCATTAAAACCGTCTTGTTAAGCTACTGTGACCTCCACGTCTATTTTGAGGGGCATTACAGCCGTGTTGTTAAGCTACTGTGACCTACACGTCTCTTCCGAGGGGCATTAAAACCGTCTTGTTAAGCTACTGTGACCTCCACGTCTCTTGCAAGGGACATTAAAACCATTTTGTTAAACTACTGTGACCTCCACGTCTCTTCTGAGGGGCATTAAAACCATCTTGTTAAGCTACTGTGACCTCCACCACTTTTCCAAGGGGCATTAAAACCATCTTGTTAAGCTACTGTGACCTCCACGTCTCTTTCGAGGGGCATTAAAACCGTCTGGTTAAGCTACTGTGACCACCACTTTTCCAAGGGGCATTAAAACCATCTTGTTGAGATACTGGGACCTCCACGTCTCTTCCGATGGGCATTCAAACCATCTTGATAAGCTACTGTGACCTCCACGTCTCTTCCGAGGGGCATTAAAACCGTCTTGTTAAGCTACTGTGACCTCCACGTCTCTTCCGAGGGGCATTAAAATCGTCTTGTTAAGCTACTGTGACCTCCACGTCTCTTCCGAGGGGCATTAAAACAGTCTTTTTAAGCTACTGTGACCTCCACGTCTCTTCCGAGGGGCATTAAAACCATCTTGTTAAGCTACTGTGTCCTCCACGTCTCTTTCGAGGGGAATTAAAACCGTCTTGTTAAGCTACTGTGACCTCCACCACTTTTCCAAGGGGCATTAAAACCATCTTGTTAAGCTACTGTGACCTCCACGTCTCTTTCGACGGGCATTAAAACAGTCTTATTAAGCTACTGTGACCTCTACCACTTTTCCAAGGGGCATTAAAACCATCTTGTTAAGCTACTGTGACCTCCACTTCTCTTCCGAGGGGCATTAAAGCCGTCTTGTTAAGCTACTGTGACCTCCACGTCTCTTCCGAGGGGCATTAAAACCATCTTGTTAAGCTACTGTGACCGCCACGTCTCTTCCGAGGGGCATTAAAACCGTCTTGTTAAGCTACTGTCACCTCCACGTCTCTTTCGAGGGGCATTAAAACCGTCTTGTTAAGCTACTGTGACCACCACTTTTCCAAGGGGCATTAAAACCGTCTTGTTAAGCTACTGTGACCTCCACGTCTCTTCCCAGGGTCATTAAAATCGTCTTGTTAAGCTACTGTGACCTCCACGTCTCTTCCGAGGGGCATTAAAACCGTCTTGTTAAGCTACTGTGACCTCCACGTCTCTTCCGAGGGGCATTAAAATCGTCTTGTTAAGCTACTGTGACCTCCACATCTCTTCCGAGGGGCATTAAAACCGTCTTGTTAAGCTACTGTGACCTCCACGTCTCTTCCGAGGGGCATTAAAACTGTCTTGTTAAGCTACTGTGACCTCCACGTCTATTTTGAGGGGCATTAAAGCCGTCTTGTTAAGCTACTGTAACCTCCACGTCTCTTCCGAGGGGCATTAAAACCGTTTTATTAAGCTACTGTGTCCTCCACATCTCTTTCGAGGGGCATTAAAACAGTCTTGTCAAACTACTGTGACCTCTACCACTTTTCCAAGGGCATTAAAACCGTCTTGTTAAGCTTCTGCGACCTCCACCACTTTACCAAGGGTCATTAAAACCGTCTTGTTAAGCTTCTGTGACCTCCACGTCTCTTCCGAGGGGCATTAAAACCGTCTTGTTAAGCTACTGTGAGCTCCACATCTCTTCCGAGGGGCATTAAAACCGTCTTGTTAAGCTACTGTGACCTCCACATCTCTTCCGAGGGGCATTAAAAGCGTCTTGTTAAGCTACTGTGACCTCCACGTCTCTTCCAAGGGGCATTAAAACCGTCCTGTTAAGTTACTGTGACCTCCACGTCTCTTTCGAGGGGAATTAAAACTGTCTTGTTAAGCTACTGTGAACTCCACCACTTTTCCAAGGGGCATTAAAACCATCTTGTTAAGCTACTGTGACCTCCACGTCTCTTCCGAGGGGCATTAAAACCGTCTTGTTAAGCTACTGTGACCTCCACATCTCTTCCGAGGGGCATTAAAACCATCTTGTTAAACTACTGTGACCTCCATGTCTCTTCTGAGGGGCATTAAAACCATCTTGTTAAGCTACTGTGTCCTCCACGTCTCTTTCGAGGGGAATTAAAACCGTCTTGTTAATCTACTGTGACCTCCACCACTTTTCAAAGGGGCATTAAAACCATCTTGTTAAGCTACTGTGACCTCCACGTCTTTTCCGAGGGGCATTAAAACCGTCTTGTTAAGCTACTGTGACCTCCACGTCTCTTCCAAGGGGCATTAAAACCGTCCTGTTAAGCTACTGTGACCTCCACGTCTCTTTCGAGGGGAATTAAACCGTCTTGTTAAGCTACTGTGACCTCCACCACATTTTCAAGGGGCATTAAAACCATCTTGTTAAGCTACTGTGACCTCCACGTCTCTTCCGAGGGGCATTAAAACAGTTTTGTTAAGCTACTGTGACCTCCACCACTTTTCCAAGGGGCATTAAAACCATCTTGTTAAGCTACTGTGACCTAAATCGTCTCTTCCGAGGGGCATTAAAACTGTCTTGTTAAGCTACTGTGACCTCCACCACTTTTCCAAGGGGCATTAAAACCATCTTGTTAAGCTACTGTGACCTCCACGTCTCTTCCGAGGGGCATTAAAACCGTCTTGTTAAGCTACTGTGACCTCCACTTCTCTTCCGAGGGGCACTAAAACCGTCCTGTTAAGCTACTGTGACCTCCACGTCTCTTTCGAGGGGAATTAATACCGTCTTTTTAAGCTACTGTGACCTCCACCACTTTTCCAAGGGGCATTAAAACCATCTTGTTAAGCTACTGTGACCTCCACGTCTCTTCCCAGGGGCATTAAAATCGTCTTGTTAAGCTACTGTGACCTCCACGTCTCTTCCGAGGGGCATTAAAACCATCTTGTTAAGCTACTATGACCTCCACGTCTCTTCCGAGTGGCATTAAAATTGTCTTGTTAAGCTACTGTGACCTCCACGTCTCTTCCGAGGGGCATTAAAACCGTCTTGTTAAGCTACTGTGACATCCACGTCTCTTCCGAGGGGCATTAAAACTGTCTTGTTAAGCTACTGTGACCTCCACGTCTATTTTGAGGGGCATTAAAGCCGTCTTGTTAAGCTACTGTGACCTCCACGTCTCTTCCGAGGGGCATTAAAACCGTCTTGTTAAGCTACTGTGTCCTCCATATCTCTTTCGAGGGGCATTAAAACAGTCTTGTTAAGCTACTGTGACCTCTACCACTTTTCCAAGGGCATTAAAACCGTCTTGTTAAGCTTCTGCGACCACCACCACTTTACCAAGGGTCATTAAAACCGTCTTTTTCAGCTACTGTGACCTCCACGTCTCTTCCGAGGGGCATTAAAACCGTCTTGTTATGCTACTGTGAGCTCCACATCTCTTCCGAGGGGCATTAAAACCGTCTTTTTAAGCTACTGTGACCTCCACGTCTCTTCCGAGGGGCATTAAAAGCGTCTTGTTAAGCTACTGTGACCTCCATGTCTCTTCCAAGGGGCATTAAAACCGTCCTGTTAAGTTACTGTGACCTCCACGTCTCTTTCGAGGGGAATTAAAACTGTCTTGTTAAGCTACTGTGAACTCCACCACTTTTCCAAGGGGCATTAAAACCATCTTAAGCTACTGTGACCTCCACGTCTCTTCCGAGGGGCATTAAAACCGTCTTGTTAAGCTACTGTGACCTCCACATCTCTTCCGAGGGGCATTAAAACCGTCTTGTTAAGCTACTGTGACTTCCACGTCTCTTCTTAGGGGCATTAAAACCGTCTTGTTAAGCTACTGTGACCGCCACGTCTCTTCCGAGGGGCATTAAAACCGTCTTGTTAAGCAACTGTCACCTCCACGTCTCTTTCGAGGGGCATTAAAACCGTCTTGTTAAGCTACTGTGACCACCACTTTTCCAAGGGGCATTAAAACCGTCTTGTTAAGCTACTGTGACCTCCACGTCTCTTCCGAGGGGCACTAAAACCGTCCTGTTAAGCTACTGTGACCGCCACGTCTCTTCCGAGGGGCATTAAAACCGTCTTGTTAAGCTACTGTGACCTCCACTTCTCTTCGAGGTGCATTAAAACCGTCTTGTTAAGCTACTGTGACCACCACTTTTCCAAGGGGCATTAAAACCGTCTTGTTAAGCTACTGGGACCTCCAAGATTCTTCCGAGGGGCATTAAAACTGTCTTCTAAAGCTACTGTGACCTCCATCACTTTCCGAGGGGCATTAAAACCGTCTTGTTAAGCTTCTGCGACCTCCACCTCTTTACCAAGGGGCATTAAGACTGTCTTTTTAAGCTACTGTGACCTACACGTCTCTTCCGAGGGGCATTAAAACCGTTTTGTTAATCTACTGTGACCTCCACGTCTCTTCGGAGGTGTATTAAAACCGTCTTGTTAAGCTACTTTGACCTCCACTTCTCTTCCGAGGGGCATTAAAACCATCTTGTTAAGCTACTGTGACCTCCATGTCTCTTTCGAGGGGCATTAAAACCATCTTGTTAAGCTACTGTGACCTCCACGTCTCTTCCAAGGGGCATTAAAACCGTCTTGTTGAGCTACTGGGACCTCCACGTCTCTTCCGAGGGGCATTAAAACCGTCTTGTTAAGCTACTGTGACCTCTACGTCTCTTCTAAGGGGCATTAAAACCGTCTTGTTAAGCTACTGTGACCTCCACCACATTTCCAAGGGGCATTAAAACCATCTTGTTAAGCTTCTGCGACCTCCACCACTTTACCAAGGGGCAATAAAACCGTCTTGTTAAGCTACTGTGACCTCCGCGTCTCTTCCGAGGGGCATTAAAACCGTTTTGCTAAGCTGCTGTGACCTCCACGTCTCTTCCGAGGGGCATTAAAATCGTCTTGTTAAGCAACTGTGACCTCCACGTCTCTTCCGAGGGGCATTAAAACCGTCTTGTTAAGCTACTGTGACCTCCACGTCTCTTCTGAGGGGCATTAAAACCGTCTTTTTAAGCTACTGTGACCTCCACCACTTTTCCAAGGGGCATTAAAACCGTCTTGTTAAGCTTCTGCGACCTCCACCACTTTACCAAGGGGCATTAAAACCGTCTTGTTAAGCTACTGTGACCTCCACGTCTCTTCCGAGGGGCATTAAAACCGTCTTGTTAAGCTACTGTGACCTCCACGTCTCTTCCGAGGGGCATTAAAACCGTCTTGTTAAGCTACTGTGACCTCCACGTCTCTTCCGAGGGGCATTAAAACCGTCTTGTTAAGCTACTGTGTCCTCCACATCTCTTTCGACGGGCATTAAAACAGTCTTGTTAAGCTACTGTGACCTCTACCACTTTTCCAAGGGGCATTAAAACCGTCTTGTTAAGCTTCTGCGACCTCCACCACTTTACCAAGGGGCATTAAAACTGTCTTGTTAAGCTACTGTGACCTCCACGTCTCTTCCGAGGGGCATTAAAACCATCTTGTTAAGCTACTTTGACATCCACATTTCTTCCGAGGGGCATTAAAACCGTCTTGTTAAGCTACTGTGACCTCCACGTCTCTTCCGAAGGGCATTAAAAACGTCTTGTTAAGCTACTGTGACCTCCACGTCTCTTCCAAGGGGCATTAAAACCATCTTGTTAGACTACTGTGACCTCCACGTCTCTTCTGAGGGGCATTAAAACCATCTTGTTAAGCTACTGTGTCCTCCACGTCTCTTCCGAGGGGCATTAAAACCGTCTTGTTAAGCTACTGTGACCTCCATGTCTCTTCTGAGGGGCATTAAAACCGTCTTGTTAAGCTACTGTGACCTCCACCACTTTTCCAAGGGGCATTAAAACCGTCTTGTTAAGCTTCTGCGACCTCCACCACTTTACCAAGGGGCATTAAAACAGTCTTGTTAAGCTACTGTGACCTCCAAGTCTCTTCCGAGGGGCAGTAAAACCGTTTTGCTAAGCTACTGTGACCTCCACGTCTCTTCCGAGGGGCATTAAAACCGTCTTGTTAAGCTACTGTGACCTCCACGTCTATTTTGAGGGGCATTAAAGCCGTCTTGTTAAGCTACTGTGACCTCCACGTCTCTTCCGAGGGGCATTAAAACCGTCTTGTTAAGCTACTGTGACCTCCACGTCTCTTCCAAGGGGCATTAAAACCATTTTGTTAAACTACTGTGACCTCCACGTCTCTTCTGAGGGGCATTAAAACCATCTTGTTAAGCTACTGTGACCTCCACCACTTTTCCAAGGGGCATTAAAACCATCTTGTTAAGCTACTGTGACCGACACGTCTCTTCCGAGGGGCATTAAAACCGTCTTGTTCAACTACTGTGACCTCCACGTCTCTTTCGAGGGGCATTAAAACCGTCTGGTTAAGCTACTGTGACCACCACTTTTCCAAGGGGCATTAAAACCATCTTGTTGAGCAACTGGGACCTCCACGTCTCTTCCGATGGCCATTCAAACCATCTTGATAAGCTACTGTGACCTCCACGTCTCTTCCAAGGGGCATTAAAACCGTCTTGTTAAGCTACTGTGACCTCCACGTCTCTTCCGAGGGGCATTAAAATCGTCTTGTTAAGCTACTGTGACCTCCACGTCTCTTCCGAGGGGCATTAAAACCGTCTTTTTAAGCTACTGTGACCTCCACGTCTCTTCCGAGGGGCATTAAAACCATCTTGTTAAGCTACTGTGTCCTCCACGTCTCTTTCGAGGGGAATTAAAACCGTCTTGTTAAGCTACTGTGACCTCCACCACTTTTCCAAGGGGCATTAAAACCATCTTGTTAAGCTACTGTGACCTCCACGTCTCTTTCGACGGGCATTAAAACAGTCTTGTTAAGCTACTGTGACCTCTACCACTTTTCCAAGGGACATTAAAACCGTCTTGTTAAGCTTCTGCTACCTCCACCACTTTACCAAGGGGCATTAAAACTGTCTTGTTAAGCTACTGTGACCTCCACGTCTCTTCCGAGGGGCATTAAAACCGTCTTGTTAAGCTACTTTGACCTCCACATTTCTTCCGAGGGGCATTAAAACCGTCTTGTTAAGCTACTGTGACCTCCACGTCTCTTCCGAGGGGCATTAAAAACGTCTTGTTAAGCTACTGTGACCTCCACGTCTCTTCTGAGGGGCATTAAAACCATCTTGTTAAGCTACTGTGTCCTCCACGTCTCTTCCGAGGGGCATTGAAACCGTCTTGTTAAGCTACTGTGACCTCCATGTCTCTTCTGAGGGGCATTAAAACCGTCTTGTTAAGCTACTGTGACCTCCACCACTTTTCCAAGGGGCATTAAAACCGTCTTGTTAAGCTTCTACGACCTCCACCACTTTACCAAGGGGCATTAAAACAATCTTGTTAAGCTACTGTGACCTCCAAGTCTCTTCCGAGGGGCAGTAAAACCGTTTTGCTAAGCTACTGTGACCTCCACGTCTCTTCCGAGGGGCATTAAAACCGTCTTGTTAAGCTACTGTGACCTCCACGTCTATTTTGAGGGGCATTAAAGCCGTTTTGTTAAGCTACTGTGACCTCCACGTCTCTTCCGAGGGGCATTAAAACCGTCTTGTTAAGCTACTGTGACCTCCACGTCTCTTCCAAGGGGCATTAAAACCATTTTGTTAAACTACTGTGACCTCCACGTCTCTTCTGAGGGGCATTAAAACCATCTTGTTAAGCTACTGTGACCTCCACCACTTTTCCAAGGGGCATTAAAACCATCTTGTTAAGCTACTGTGACCGACACGTCTCTTCCGAGGGGCATTAAAACCGTCTTGTTAAGCTACTGTGACCTCCACGTCTCTTTCGAGGGGCATTAAAACCGTCTGGTTAAGCTACTGTGACCACCACTTTTCCAAGGGGAATTAAAACCATCTTGTTGAGCTACTGGGACCTCCGCGTCTCTTCCGATGGGCATTCAAACCATCTTGATAAGCTACTGTGACCTCCACATCTCTTCCGAGGGGCATTAAAAGTGTCTTGTTAAGCCACTGTGACTTCCATGTCTCTTCCAAGGGGCATTAAAACCGTCCTGTTAAATTACTGTGACCTCCACGTCTCTTTCGAGGGGAATTAAAACTGTCTTGTTAAGCTACTGTGAACTCCACAACTTTTCCAAGGGGCATTAAAACCATCTTGTTAAGCTACTGTGACCTCCACGTCTCTTCCGAGGGGCATTAAAACCATCTTGTTAAGCTACTGTGACCTCCACATCTCTTCCGAGGGGCATTAAAACCGTCTTGTTAAGCTACTGTGACTTCTACGTCTCTTCTTAGGGGCATTAAAACCGTCTTGTTAAGCTACTGTGACCTCCACATCTCTTCCAAGGGGCATTAAAACCATCTTGTTAAACTACTGTGACCTCCATGTCTCTTCTGAGGGGCATTAAAACCATCTTGTTAAGCTACTGTGTCCTCCACGTCTCTTTCGAGGGGAATTAAAACCGTATTGTTAAGCTACTGTGACCTCCACCACTTTTCAAAGGGGCATTAAAACCATCTTATTAAGCTACTGTGACCTCCACGTCTCTTCCGAGGGGCATTAAAACCGTCTTGTTAAGCTACTGTGATCTCCACGTCTCTTCCGAGGGGCATTAAAACCGTCCTGTTAAGCTACTGTGACCTCCACGTCTCTTTCGAGGGGAATTAAACCATCTTGTTAAGCTACTGTGACCTCCACCACTTTTCCAAGGGGCATTAAAACCATCTTGTTAAGCTACTGTGACCTCCACTTCTCTTCCGAGGGGCATTAAAGCCGTCTTGTTAAGCTACTGTGACCTCCACGTCTCTTCCGAGGGGCATTAAAACCATCTTGTTAAGCTACTGTGACCGCCACGTCTCTTCCGAGGGGCATTAAAACCGTCTTGTTAAGCTACTGTCACCTCCACGTCTCTTTCGAGGGGCATTAAAACCGTCTTGTTAAGCTACTGTGACCACCACTTTTCCAAGGGGCATTAAAACCGTCTTGTTAAGCTACTGTGACCTCCACGTCTCTTCCGAGGGGCACTAAAACCGTCCTGTTAAGCTACTGTGACCTCCACGTCTCTTTCGAGGGGAATTAAAACCGTCTTGTTAAGCTACTGTGACCTACACCACTTTTCCAAGGAGCATTAAAATAGTCTTGTTAAGCTACTGTGACCTCCACGTCTCTTCCCAGGGGCATTAAAACCGTCTTGTTAAGCTACTGTGACCTTCACGTCTCTTCCGAGGGGCATTAAAACCATCTTGTTAAGCTACTGTGACCGCCACGTCTCTTCCGAGGGGCATTAAAACCGTCTTGTTAAGCTACTGTGACCTCCACGTCTCTTTCGAGGTGCATTAAAACCGTCTTATTAAGCTACTGTGACCACCACTTTTCCAAGGGGCATTAAAACCGTCTTGTTAAGCTACTGGGACCTCCAAGTTTCTTCCGAGGGGCATTAAAACTGTCTTGTTAAGCTACTGTGACCTCCATCACTTTCCGAGGGGCATAAAAACCGTCTTGTTAAGCTTCTGCGACCTCCACCTCTTTACCAAGGGGCATTAAGACTGTCTTTTTAAGCTACTGTGACCTACACGTCTCTTCCGAGGGGCATTAAAACCGTTTTGTTAATCTACTGTGACCTCCACGTCTCTTCGGAGGGGTATTAAAACCGTCTTTTTAAGCTACTTTGACCTCCACGTCTCTTCCGAGGGGCATTAAAACCATCTTGTTAAGCTACTGTGACCTCCATGTCTCTTTCGAGGGGCATTAAAACCATCTTGTTAAGCTACTGTGACCTCCACGTCTCTTCCAAGGGGCATTAAAACCGTCTTGTTGAGCTACTGGGACCTCCACGTCTCTTCCGAGGGGCATTAAAACCGTCTTGTTAAGCTACTGTGACCTCTACGTCTCTTCCAAGGGGCATTAAAACCGTCTTGTTAAGCTACTGTGACCTCCACCACATTTCCAAGGGGCATTAAAACCGTCTTGTTAAGCTTCTGCGACCTCCACCACTTTACCAAGGGGCAAGAAAACCGTCTTGTTAAGCTACTGTGACCTCCGCGTCTCTTCCGAGGGGCATTAAAACCGTTTTGCTAAGCTACTGTGACCTCCACGTCTCTTCCGAGGGGCATTAAAACCATCTTGTTAAGCTACTGTGACCTCCACGTCTCTTCCGAGGGGCATTAAAACCGTCTTGTTAAGCTACTGTGAACTCCACGTCTATTTTGACTGGCATCAAAGCCGTCTTGTTAAGCTACTGTGACCTCCACGTCTCTTCCGAGGGGCATTAAAACCGTCTTGTTAAGCTACTGTGTCCTCCACATCTCTTTCGAAGGGCATTAAAACAGTCTTTTTAAGCTACTGTGACCTCTACCACTTTTCCAAGGGGCATTAAAACCGTCTTGTTAAGCTTCTGCGACCTCCATCACTTTACCAAGGGGCATTAAAACTGTCTTGTTAAGCTACTGTGACCTCCACGTCTCTTCCGAGGGGCATTAAAACCGTCTTGTTAAGCTACTTTGACCTCCACATTTCTTCCGAGGGGCATTAAAACCGTCTTGTTAAGCTACTGTGACCTCCACGTCTCTTCCGAGGGGCATTAAAAACGTCTTGTTAAGCTACTGTGACCTCCACGTCTCTTCCAAGGGGCATTAAAACCATCTTGTTAGACTACTGTGACCTCCACGTCTCTTCTGAGGGGCATTAAAACCATCTTGTTAAGCTACTGTGTCCTCCACGTCTCTTCCGAGGGGAATTAAAACCGTCTTGTTAAGCTACTGTGACCTCCATGTCTCTTCTGAGGGGCATTAAAACCGTCTTGTTAAGCTACTGTGACCTCCACCACTTTTCCAAGGGGCATTAAAACCATCTTGTTAAGCTTCTGCGACCTCCACCACTTTACCAAGGGGCATTAAAACAGTCTTGTTAAGCTACTGTGACCTCCAAGTCTCTTCCGAGGGGCAGTAAAACCGTTTTGCTAAGCTACTGTGACCTCCACGTCTCTTCCGAGGGGCATTAAAACCGTCTTGTTAAGGTACTGTGACCTCCACGTCTATTTTGAGGGGCAATAAAGCCGTCTTGTTAAGCTACTGTGACCTCCACGTCTCTTCCGAGCGGCATTAAAACCGTCTTGTTAAGCTACTGTGACCTCCACGTCTCTTCCAAGGGGCATTAAAACCATCTTGTTAAGCTACTGTGACCTCCACCACTTTTCCAAGGGGCATTAAAACCATCTTGTTATGCTACTGTGACCGACACGTCTCTTCCGAGGGGCATTAAAACCGTCTTGTTAAGCTACTGTGACCTCCACGTCTCTTTCGAGGGGCATTAAAACCGTCTGGTTAAGCTACTGTGACCACCACTTTTCCAAGGGGCATTAAAACCATCTTGTTGAGCTACTGGGACCTCCACGTCTCTTCGATGGGCATTCAAACCATCTTGATAAGCTACTGTGACCTCCACGTCTCTTCCGAGGGGCATTAAAACCGTCTTGTTAAGCTACTGTGACCTACACGTCTCTTCCGAGGGGCATTAAAATCGTCTTGTTAAGCTACTGTGACCTCCACGTCTCTTCCGAGGGGCATTAAAACCGTCTTTTTAAGCTACTGTGACCTCCACGTCTCTTCCGAGGGGCATTAAAACCGTCTTGTTAAGCTACTGTGTCCTCCACGTCTCTTTCGAGGGGAATTAAAACCGTCTTGTTAAGCTACTGTGACCTCCACCACTTTTCCAAGGTGCATTAAAACCATCTTGTTAAGCTACTGTGACCTCCACGTCTCTTTCGACGGGCATTAAAACAGTCTTGTTAAGCTACTGTGACCTCTACCACTTTTCCAAGGGGCATTAAAACCGTCTTGTTAAGCTTCTGCGACCTCCACCACTTTACCAAGGGGCATTAAAACTGTCTTGTTAAGCTACTGTGACCTCCACGTCTCTTCCGAGGGGCATTAAAACCGTCTTGTTAAGCTACTTTGACCTCCACATTTCTTCCGAGGGGCATTAAAACCGTCTTGTTAAGCTACTGTGACCTCCACGTCTCTTCCGAGGGGCATTAAAAACGTCTTGTTAAGCTACTGTGACCTCCACGTCTCTTCCAAGGGGCATTAAAACCATCTTGTTAGACTACTGTGACCTCCACGTCTCTTCTGAGGGGCATTAAAACCATCTTGTTAAGCTACTGTGTCCTCCACGTCTCTTCCGAGGGGCATTAAAACCGTCTTGTTAAGCTACTGTGACCTCGATGTCTCTTCTGAGGGGCATTAAAACCGTCTTGTTAAGCTACTGTGACCTCCACCACTTTTCCAAGGGGCATTAAAACCGTCTTGTTAAGCTTCTGCGACCTCCACCACTTTACCAAGGGGCATTAAAACAGTCTTGTTAAGCTACTGTGACCTCCAAGTCTCTTCCGAGGGGCAGTAAAACCGTTTTGCTAAGCTACTGTGACCTCCACGTCTCTTCCGAGGGGCATTAAAACCGTCTTGTTAAGCTACTGTGACCTCCACGTCTATTTTGAGGGGCATTAAAGCCGTCTTGTTAAGCTACTGTGACCTCCACGTCTCTTCCGAGGGGCATTAAAACCGTCTTGTTAAGCTACTGTGACCTCCACGTCTCTTTCAAGGGGCATTAAAACCATTTTGTTAAACTACTGTGACCTCCACGTCTCTTCTGAGGGGCAATAAAACCATCTTGTTAAGCTACTGTGACCTCCACCACTTTTCCAAGGGGCATTAAAACCATCTTGTTAAGCTACTGTGACCGACACGTCTCTTCCGAGGGGCATTAAAACCGTCTTGTTAAGCTACTGTGACCTCCACGTCTCTTTCGAGGGGCATTAAAACCGTCTGGTTAAGCTACTGTGACCACCACTTTTCCAAGGGGCATTAAAACCATCTTGTTGAGCTACTGGGACCTCCACGTCTCTTCCGATGGGCATTCAAACCATCTTGATAAGCTACTGTGACCTCCACGTCTCTTCCGAGGGGCATTAAAACCGTCTTGTTAAGCTACTGTGACCTACACGTCTCTTCCGAGGGGCATTAAAATCGTCTTGTTAAGCTACTGTGACCTCCACGTCTCTTCCGAGGGGCATTAAAACCGTCTTTTTAAGCTACTGTGACCTCCACGTCTCTTCCGAGGGGCATTAAAACCATCTTGTTAAGCTACTGTGTCCTCCACGTCTCTTTCGAGGGGAATTAAAACCGTCTTGTTAAGCTACTGTGACCTCCACCACTTTTCCAAGGGGCATTAAAACCATCTTGTTAAGCTACTGTGACCTCCACGTCTCTTTCGACGGGCATTAAAACAGTCTTGTTAAGCTACTGTGACCTCTACCACTTTTCCAAGGGGCATTAAAACCGTCTTGTTAAGCTTCTGCGACCTCCACCACTTTACCAAGGGGCATTAAAACTGTCTTGTTAAGCTACTGTGACCTCCACATCTCTTCCGAGGGGCATTAAAACCGTCTTGTTAAGCTACTTTGACCTCCATATTTCTTCCGAGGGGCATTAAAACCGTCTTGTTAAGCTACCTTGACCTCCACGTCTCTTCCGAGGGGCATTAAAAACATCTTGTTAAGCTACTGTGACCTCCACGTCTCTTCCAAGGGGCATTAAAACCATCTTGTTAGACTACTGTGACATCCACGTCTCTTCTGAGGGGCATTAAAACCATCTTGTTAAGCTACTGTGTCCTCCACGTCTCTTCCGAGGGGCATTAAAACCGTCTTGTTAAGCTACTGTGACCTCCATGTCTCTTCTGAGGGGCATTAAAACCGTCTTGTTAAGCTACTGTGACCTCCACCACTTTTCCAAGGGGCATTAAAACAATCTTGTTAAGCTTCTGCGACCTCCACCACTTTACCAAGGGGCATTAAAACAGTCTTGTTAAGCTACTGTGACCTCCAAGTCTCTTCCGAGGGGCAGTAAAACCGTTTTGCTAAGCTACTGTGACCTCCACGTCTCTTCCGAGGGGCATTAAAACCGTCTTGTTAAGCTACTGTGACCTCCACGTCTATTTTGAGGGGCATTACAGCCGTGTTGTTAAGCTACTGTGACCTACACGTCTCTTCCGAGGGGCATTAAAACCGTCTTGTTAAGCTACTGTGACCTCCACGTCTCTTGCAAGGGACATTAAAACCATTTTGTTAAACTACTGTGACCTCCACGTCTCTTCTGAGGGGCATTAAAACCATCTTGTTAAGCTACTGTGACCTCCACCACTTTTCCAAGGGGCATTAAAACCATCTTGTTAAGCTACTGTGACCTCCACGTCTCTTTCGAGGGGCATTAAAACCGTCTGGTTAAGCTACTGTGACCACCACTTTTCCAAGGGGCATTAAAACCATCTTGTTGAGATACTGGGACCTCCACGTCTCTTCCGATGGGCATTCAAACCATCTTGATAAGCTACTGTGACCTCCACGTCTCTTCCGAGGGGCATTAAAACCGTCTTGTTAAGCTACTGTGACCTCCACGTCTCTTCCGAGGGGCATTAAAATCGTCTTGTTAAGCTACTGTGACCTCCACGTCTCTTCCGAGGGGCATTAAAACAGTCTTTTTAAGCTACTGTGACCTCCACGTCTCTTCCGAGGGGCATTAAAACCATCTTGTTAAGCTACTGTGTCCTCCACGTCTCTTTCGAGGGGAATTAAAACCGTCTTGTTAAGCTACTGTGACCTCCACCACTTTTCCAAGGGGCATTAAAACCATCTTGTTAAGCTACTGTGACCTCCACGTCTCTTTCGACGGGCATTAAAACAGTCTTATTAAGCTACTGTGACCTCTACCACTTTTCCAAGGGGCATTAAAACCATCTTGTTAAGCTACTGTGACCTCCACTTCTCTTCCGAGGGGCATTAAAGCCGTCTTGTTAAGCTACTGTGACCTCCACGTCTCTTCCGAGGGGCATTAAAACCATCTTGTTAAGCTACTGTGACCGCCACGTCTCTTCCGAGGGGCATTAAAACCGTCTTGTTAAGCTACTGTCACCTCCACGTCTCTTTCGAGGGGCATTAAAACCGTCTTGTTAAGCTACTGTGACCACCACTTTTCCAAGGGGCATTAAAACCGTCTTGTTAAGCTACTGTGACCTCCACGTCTCTTCCGAGGGGCACTAAAACCGTCCTGTTAAGCTACTGTGACCTCCACGTCTCTTTCGAGGGGAATTAAAACCGTTTTGTTAAGCTACTGTGACCTACACCACTTTTCCAAGGAGCATTAAAATAGTCTTGTTAAGCTACTGTGACCTCCACGTCTCTTCCCAGGGGCATTAAAACCGTCTTGTTAAGCTACTGTGACCTTCACGTCTCTTCCGAGGGGCATTAAAACCATCTTGTTAAGCTACTGTGACCGCCACGTCTCTTCCGAGGGGCATTAAAACCGTCTTGTTAAGCTACTGTGACCTCCACGTCTCTTTCGAGGTGCATTAAAACCGTCTTATTAAGCTACTGTGACCACCACTTTTCCAAGGGGCATTAAAACCGTCTTGTTAAGCTACTGGGACCTCCAAGTTTCTTCCGAGGGGCATTAAAACTGTCTTGTTAAGCTACTGTGACCTCCATCACTTTCCGAGGGGCATTAAAACCGTCTTCTTAAGCTTCTGCGACCTCCACCTCTTTACCAAGGGGCATTAAGACTGTCTTTTTAAGCTACTGTGACCTACACGTCTCTTCCGAGGGGCATTAAAACCGTTTTGTTAATCTATTGTGACCTCCACGTCTCTTCGGAGGGGTATTAAAACCGTCTTTTTAAGCTACTTTGACCTCCACGTCTCTTCCGAGGGGCATTAAAACCATCTTGTTAAGCTACTGTGACCTCCATGTCTCTTTCGAGGGGCATTAAAACCATCTTGTTAAGCTACTGTGACCTCCACGTCTCTTCCAAGGGGCATTAAAACCGTCTTGTTGAGCTACTGGGACCTCCACGTCTCTTCCGAGGGGCATTAAAACCGTCTTGTTAAGCTACTGTGACCTCTACGTCTCTTCTAAGGGGCATTAAAACCGTCTTGTTAAGCTACTGTGACCTCCACCACATTTCCAAGGGGCATTAAAACCGTCTTGTTAAGCTTCTGCGACCTCCACCACTTTACCAAGGGGCAAGAAAACCGTCTTGTTAAGCTACTGTGACCTCCGCGTCTCTTCCGATTGGCATTAAAACCGTTTTGCTAAGCTACTGTGGCCTCCACGTCTCTTCCGAGGGGCATTAAAATCGTCTTGTTAAGCTACTATGACCTCCACGTCTCTTCCGAGGGGCATTAAAACCGTCTTGTTAAGCTACTGTGACCTCCACGTCTCTTCCGAGGGGCATTAAAACCGTCTTGTTAAGCTACTGTGACCTCCACGTCTCTTCTGAGGGGCATTAAAACCGTCTTTTTAAGCTACTTTGACCTCCACCACTTTTCCAAGGGGCATTAAAACCGTCTTGTTAAGCTTCTGCGACCTCCACCACTTTACCAAGGGGCATTAAAACCGTCTTGTTAAGCTACTGTGACCTCCACGTCTCTTCCGAGGGGCATTAAAACCGTCTTGTTAAGCTACTGTGACCTCCACGTCTCTTCCGAGGGGCATTAAAACCGTCTTGTTAAGCTACTGTGACCTCCACGTCTCTTCCGAGGGGCATTAAAACCGTCTTGTTAAGCTACTGTGAACTCCACGTCTATTTTGACTGGCATCAAAGCCGTCTTGTTAAGCTACTGTGACCTCCACGTCTCTTCCGAGGGGCATTAAAACCGTCTTGTTAAGCTACTGTGTCCTCCACATCTCTTTCGACGGGCATTAAAACAGTCTTTTTAAGCTACTGTGACCTCTACCACTTTTCCAAGGGGCATTAAAACCGTCTTGTTAAGCTTCTGCGACCTCCATCACTTTACCAAGGGGCATTAAAACTGTCTTGTTAAGCTACTGTGACCTCCACGTCTCTTCCGAGGGGCATTAAAACCGTCTTGTTAAGCTACTTTGACCTCCACATTTCTTCCGAGGGGCATTAAAACCGTCTTGTTAAGCTACTGTGACCTACACGTCTCTTCCGAGGGGCATTAAAAACGTCTTGTTAAGCTACTGTGACCTCCACGTCTCTTCCAATGGGCATTAAAACCATCTTGTTAGACTACTGTGACCTCCACGTCTCTTCTGAGGGGCATTAAAACCATCTTGTTAAGCTACTGTGTCCTCCACGTCTCTTCCGAGGGGAATTAAAACCGTCTTGTTAAGCTACTGTGACCTCCATGTCTCTTCTGAGGGGCATTAAAACCGTCTTGTTAAGCTACTGTGACCTCCACCACTTTTCCAAGGGGCATTAAAACCGTCTTGTTAAGCTTCTGCGACCTCCACCACTTTACCAAGGGGCATTAAAACAGTCTTGTTAAGCTACTGTGACCTCCAAGTCTCTTCCGAGGGGCAGTAAAACCGTTTTGCTAAGCTACTGTGACCTCCACGTCTCTTCCGAGGGGCATTAAATCCGTCTTGTTAAGCTACTGTGACCTCCACGTCTATTTTGAGGGGCATTAAAGCCGTCTTGTTAAGCTACTGTGACCTCCACGTCTCTTCCGAGGGGCATTAAAACCGTCTTGTTAAGCTACTGTGACCTCCACGTCTCTTCCAAGGGGCATTAAAACCATCTTGTTAAGCTACTGTGACCTCCACCACTTTTCCAAGGTGCATTAAAACCATCTTGTTAAGCTACTGTGACCGACACGTCTCTTCCGAGGGGCATTAAAACCGTCTTGTTAAGCTACTGTGACCTCCACGTCTCTTTCGAGGGGCATTAAAACCGTCTGGTTAAGCTACTGTGACCACCACTTTTCCAAGGGGCATTAAAACCATCTTGTTGAGCTACTGGGACCTCCACGTCTCTTCGATGGGCATTCAAACCATCTTGATAAGCTACTGTGACCTCCACGTCTCTTCCGAGGGGCATTAAAACCGTCTTGTTAAGCTACTGTGACCTCCATGTCTCTTCCGAGGGGCATTAAAATCGTCTTGTTAAGCTACTGTGACCTCCACGTCTCTTCCGAGGGGCATTAAAACCGTCTTTTTAAGCTACTGTGACCTCCACGTCTCTTCCGAGGGGCATTAAAACCATCTTGTTAAGCCACTGTGTCCTCCACGTCTCTTTCGAGGGGAATTAAAACCGTCTTGTTAAGCTACTGTGACCTCCACCACTTTTCCAAGGGGCATTAAAACCATCTTGTTAAGCTACTGTGACCTCCACGTCTCTTTCGACGGGCATTAAAACAGTCTTGTTAAGCTACTGTGACCTCTACCACTTTTCCAAGGGGCATTAAAACCGTCTTGTTAAGCTTCTGCGACCTCCACCACTTTACCAAGGGGCATTAAAACTGTCTTGTTAAGCTACTGTGACCTCCACGTCTCTTCCGAGGGGCATTAAAACCGTCTTGTTAAGCTACTTTGACCTCCACATTTCTTCCGAGGGGCATTAAATCCGTCTTGTTAAGCTACTGTGACCTCCACGTCTCTTCCGAGGGGCATTAAAAACGTCTTGTTAAGCTACTGTGACCTCCACGTCTCTTCCAAGGGGCATTAAAACCATCTTGTTAGACTACTGTGACCTCCACGTCTCTTCTGAGGGGCATTAAAACCATCTTGTTAAGCTACTGTGTCCTCCACGTCTCTTCCGAGGGGCATTAAAACCGTCTTGTTAAGCTACTGTGACCTCGATGTCTCTTCTGAGGGGCATTAAAACCGTCTTGTTAAGCTACTGTGACCTCCACCACTTTTCCAAGGGGCATTAAAACCGTCTTGTTAAGCTTCTGCGACCTCCACCACTTTACCAAGGGGCATTAAAACAGTCTTGTTAAGCTACTGTGACCTCCAAGTCTCTTCCGAGGGGCAGTAAAACCGTTTTGCTAAGCTACTGTGACCTCCACGTCTCTTCCGAGGGGCATTAAAACCGTCTTGTTAAGCTACTGTGACCTCCACGTCTATTTTGAGGGGCATTAAAGCCGTCTTGTTAAGCTACTGTGACCTCCACGTCTCTTCCGAGGGGCATTAAAACCGTCTTGTTAAGCTACTGTGACCTCCACGTCTCTTTCAAGGGGCATTAAAACCATTTTGTTAAACTACTGTGACCTCCACGTCTCTTCTGAGGGGCAATAAAACCATCTTGTTAAGCTACTGTGACCTCCACCACTTTTCCAAGGGGCATTAAAACCATCTTGTTAAGCTACTGTGACCGACACGTCTCTTCCGAGGGGCATTAAAACCGTCTTGTTAAGCTACTGTGACCTCCACGTCTCTTTCGAGGGGCATTAAAACCGTCTGGTTAAGCTACTGTGACCACCACTTTTCCAAGGGGCATTAAAACCATCTTGTTGAGCTACTGGGACCTCCACGTCTCTTCCGATGGGCATTCAAACCATCTTGATAAGCTACTGTGACCTCCACGTCTCTTCCGAGGGGCATTAAAACCGTCTTGTTAAGCTACTGTGACCTACACGTCTCTTCCAAGGGGCATTAAAATCGTCTTGTTAAGCTACTGTGACCTCCACGTCTCTTCCGAGGGGCATTAAAACCGTCTTTTTAAGCTACTGTGACCTCCACGTCTCTTCCGAGGGGCATTAAAACCATCTTGTTAAGCTACTGTGTCCTCCACGTCTCTTTCGAGGGGAATTAAAACCGTCTTGTTAAGCTACTGTGACCTCCACCACTTTTCCAAGGGGCATTAAAACCATCTTGTTAAGCTACTGTGACCTCCACGTCTCTTTCGACGGGCATTAAAACAGTCTTGTTAAGCTACTGTGACCTCTACCACTTTTCCAAGGGGCATTAAAACCGTCTTGTTAAGCTTCTGCGACCTCCACCACTTTACCAAGGGGCATTAAAACTGTCTTGTTAAGCTACTGTGACCTCCACATCTCTTCCGAGGGGCATTAAAACCGTCTTGTTAAGCTACTTTGACCTCCATATTTCTTCCGAGGGGCATTAAAACCGTCTTGTTAAGCTACCTTGACCTCCACGTCTCTTACGAGGGGCATTAAAAACATCTTGTTAAGCTACTGTGACCTCCACGTCTCTTCCAAGGGGCATTAAAACCATCTTGTTAGACTACTGTGACCTCCACGTCTCTTCTGAGGGGCATTAAAACCATTTTGTTAAGCTACTGTGTCCTCCACGTCTCTTCCGAGGGGCATTAAAACCGTCTTGTTAAGCTACTGTGACCTCCATGTCTCTTCTGAGGGGCATTAAAACCGTCTTGTTAAGCTACTGTGACCTCCACCACTTTTCCAAGGGGCATTAAAACCGTCTTGTTAAGCTTCTGCGACCTCCACCACTTTACCAAGGGGCATTAAAACAGTCTTGTTAAGCTACTGTGACCTCCAAGTCTCTTCCGAGGGGCAGTAAAACCGTTTTGCTAAGCTACTGTGACCTCCACGTCTCTTCCGAGGGGCATTAAAACCGTCTTGTTAAGCTACTGTGACCTCCACGTCTATTTTGAGGGGCATTACAGCCGTGTTGTTAAGCTACTGTGACCTACACGTCTCTTCCGAGGGGCATTAAAACCGTCTTGTTAAGCTACTGTGACCTCCACGTCTCTTCCAAGGGACATTAAAACCATTTTGTTAAACTACTGTGACCTCCACGTCTCTTCTGAGGGGCATTAAAACCATCTTGTTAAGCTACTGTGACCTCCACCACTTTTCCAAGGGGCATTAAAACCATCTTGTTAAGCTACTGTGACCTCCACGTCTCTTTCGAGGGGCATTAAAACCGTCTGGTTAAGCTACTGTGACCACCACTTTTCCAAGGGGCATTAAAACCATCTTGTTGAGATACTGGGACCTCCACGTCTCTTCCGATGGGCATTCAAACCATCTTGATAAGCTACTGTGACCTCCACGTCTCTTCCGAGGGGCATTAAAACCGTCTTGTTAAGCTACTGTGACCTCCACGTCTCTTCCGAGGGGCATTAAAATCGTCTTGTTAAGCTACTGTGACCTCCACGTCTCTTCCGAGGGGCATTAAAACCGTCTTTTTAAGCTACTGTGACCTCCACGTCTCTTCCGAGGGGCATTAAAACCATCTTGTTAAGCTACTGTGTCCTCCACGTCTCTTTCGAGGGGAATTAAAACCGTCTTGTTAAGCTACTGTGACCTCCACCACTTTTCCAAGGGGCATTAAAACCATCTTGTTAAGCTACTGTGACCTCCACGTCTCTTTCGACGGGCATTAAAACAGTCTTGTTAAGCTACTGTGACCTCTACCACTTTTCCAAGGGGCATTAAAACCGTCTTGTTAAGCTTCTGCGACCTCCACCACTTTACCAAGGGGCATTAAAACTGTCTTGTTAAGCTACTGTGACCTCCACGTCTCTTCCGAGGGGCATTAAAACCGTCTTGTTAAGCTACTGTGACCTCCACGTCTCTTCCGAGGGGCATTAAAACCGTCTTGTTAAGCTACTTTGACCTCCACATTTCTTCCGAGGGGCATTAAAACCGTCTTGTTAAGCTACTGTGACCTCCACGTCTCTTCCGAGGGGCATTAAAAACGTCTTGTTAAGCTACTGTGACCTCCACGTCTCTTCCAAGGGGCATTAAAACCATCTTGTTAGACTACTGTGACCTCCACGTCTCTTCTGAGGGGCATTAAAACCATCTTGTTAAGCTACTGTGTCCTCCACGTCTCTTCCGAGGGGCATTAAAACCGTCTTGTTAAGCTACTGTGACCTCCATGTCTCTTCTGAGTGGCATTAAAACAGTCTTGTTAAGCTACTGTGACCTCCACCACTTTTCCAAGGGGCATTAAAACCGTCTTGTTAAGCTTCTGCGACCTCCACCACTTTACCAAGGGGCATTAAAACAGTCTTGTTAAGCTACTGTGACCTCCAAGTCTCTTCCGAGGGGCAGTAAAACCGTTTTGCTAAGCTACTGTGACCTCCACGTCTCTTCCGAGGGGTTTTAAAACCGTCTTGTTAAGCTACTGTGACCTCCACGTCTATTTTGAGGGGCATTAAAGCCGTCTTGTTAAGCTACTGTGACCTCCACGTTTCTTCCGAGGGGCATTAAAACCGTCTTGTTAAGCTACTGTGACCTCCACGTCTCTTCCAAGGGGCATTAAAACCATTTTGTTAAACTACTGTGACCTCCACGTCTCTTCTGAGGGGCATTAAAACCATCTTGTTAAGCTACTGTGACCTCCACCACTTTTCCAAGGGGCATTAAAACCATCTTGTTAAGCTACTGTGACCGACACGTCTCTTCCGAGGGGCATTAAAACCGTCTTGTTAAGCTACTGTGACCTCCACGTCTCTTTCGAGGGGCATTAAAACCGTCTGGTTAAGCTACTGTGACCACCACTTTTCCAAGGGGCATTAAAACCATCTTGTTGAGCTACTGGGACCTCCACGTCTCTTCCGATGGGCATTCAAACCATCTTGATAAGCTACTGTGACCTCCACGTCTCTTCCGAGGGGCATTAAAACCGTCTTGTTAAGCTACTGTGACCTCCACGTCTCTTCCGAGGGGCATTAAAATCGTCTTGTTAAGCTACTGTGACCTCCACGTCTCTTCCGAGGGGCATTAAAACCGTCTTTTTAAGCTACTGTGACCTCCACGTCTCTTCCGAGGGGCATTAAAACCATCTTGTTAAGCTACTGTGTCCTCCACGTCTCTTTCGAGGGGAATTAAAACCGTCTTGTTAAGCTACTGTGACCTCCACCACTTTTCCAAGGGGCATTAAAACCATCTTGTTAAGCTACTGTGACCTCCACGTCTCTTCCGAGGGGCATTAAAACTGTCTTGTTAAGCTACTGTGACCTCCACGTCTCTTACGAGGGGAATTAAAACCGTGTTATTAAGCTACTGTGACCTCCACGACTTTTCCAAGGGGCATTAAAACCATCTTGTTAAGCTACTGTGACCTCCACGTCTCTTCCGAGGGGCATTAAAATCGTCTTGTTAAGCTACTGTGACCTCCACGTCTCTTCCGAGGGGCATTAAAACCGTCTTGTTAAGCTACTGTGACCTCCACGTCTATTTTGAGGGGCATTAAAGCCGTCTTGTTAAGCTACTGTGACCTCCACGTCTCTTCCGAGGGGCATTAAAACCGTCTTGTTAAGCTACTGTGTCCTCCACATCTCTTTCGAGGGGCATTAAAACAGTCTTGTTAAGCTACTGTGACCTCTACCACTTTTCCAAGGGCATTAAAACCGTCTTGTTAAGCTTCTGCGACCTCCACCACTTTACCAAGGGTCATTAAAACCGTCTTGTTAAGCTACTGTGACCTCCACGTCTCTTCCGAGGGGCATTAAAACCGTCTTGTTAAGCTACTGTGAGCTCCACATCTCTTCCGAGGGGCATTAAAACCGTCTTGTTAAGCTACTGTGACCTCCACATCTCTTCCGAGGGGCATTAAAAGCGTCTTGTTAAGCTACTGTGACCTCCACGTCTCTTCCAAGGGGCATTAAAACCGTCCTGTTAAGTTACTGTGACCTCCACGTCTCTTTCGAGGGGCATTAAAACCGTCTGGTTAAGCTACTGTGACCACCACTTTTCCAAGGGGCATTAAAACCATCTTGTTGAGCTACTGGGACCTCCACGTCTCTTCCGATGGGCATTCAAACCATCTTGATAAGCTACTGTGACCTCCACGTCTCTTCCGAGGGGCATTAAAATCGTCTTGTTAAGCTACTGTGACCTCCACGTCTCTTCCGAGGGGCATTAAAACCGTCTTTTTAAGCTACTGTGACCTCCACGTCTCTTCCGAGGGGCATTAAAACCATCTTGTTAAGCTACTGTGTCCTCCACGTCTCTTTCGAGGGGAATTAAAACCGTCTTGTTAAGCTACTGTGACCTCCACCACTTTTCCAAGGGGCATTAAAACCATCTTGTTAAGCTACTGTGACCTCCACGTCTCTTCCGAGGGGCATTAAAACTGTCTTGTTAAGCTACTGTGACCTCCACGTCTCTTACGAGGGGAATTAAAACCGTGTTATTAAGCTACTGTGACCTCCACGACTTTTCCAAGGGGCATTAAAACCATCTTGTTAAGCTACTGTGACCTCCACGTCTCTTCCGAGGGGCATTAAAATCGTCTTGTTAAGCTACTGTGACCTCCACGTCTCTTCCGAGGGGCATTAAAACCGTCTTGTTAAGCTACTGTGACCTCCACGTCTATTTTGAGGGGCATTAAAGCCGTCTTGTTAAGCTACTGTGACCTCCACGTCTCTTCCGAGGGGCATTAAAACCGTCTTGTTAAGCTACTGTGTCCTCCACATCTCTTTCGAGGGGCATTAAAACAGTCTTGTTAAGCTACTGTGACCTCTACCACTTTTCCAAGGGCATTAAAACCGTCTTGTTAAGCTTCTGCGACCTCCACCACTTTACCAAGGGTCATTAAAACCGTCTTGTTAAGCTACTGTGACCTCCACGTCTCTTCCGAGGGGCATTAAAACCGTCTTGTTAAGCTACTGTGAGCTCCACATCTCTTCCGAGGGGCATTAAAACCGTCTTGTTAAGCTACTGTGACCTCCACATCTCTTCCGAGGGGCATTAAAAGCGTCTTGTTAAGCTACTGTGACCTCCACGTCTCTTCCAAGGGGCATTAAAACCGTCCTGTTAAGTTACTGTGACCTCCACGTCTCTTTCGAGGGGAATTAAAACTGTCTTGTTAAGCTACTGTGAACTCCACCACTTTTCCAAGGGGCATTAAAACCATCTTGTTAAGCTACTGTGACCTCCACGTCTCTTCCGAGGGGCATTAAAACCGTCTTGTTAAGCTACTGTGACCTCCACATCTCTTCCGAGGGGCATTAAAAACGTCTTGTTAAGCTACTGTGACTTCCACGTCTCTTCTTAGGGGCATTAAAACCGTCTTGTTAAGCTACTGTGACCTCCACGTCTCTTCCAAGGGGCATTAAAACCATCTTGTTAAACTACTGTGACCTCCATGTCTCTTCTGAGGGGCATTAAAACCATCTTGTTAAGCTACTGTGTCCTCCACGTCTCTTTCGAGGGGAATTAAAACCGTCTTGTTAAGCTACTGTGACCTCCACCACTTTTCAAAGGGGCATTAAAACCATCTTGTTAAGCTACTGTGACCTCCACGTCTCTTCCGAGGGGCATTAAAACCGTCTTGTTAAGCTACTGTGACCTCCACGTCTCTTCCGAGGGGCATTAAAACCGTCCTGTTAAGCTACTGTGACCTCCACGTCTCTTTCGAGGGGAATTAAACCGTCTTGTCAAGCTACTGTGACCTCCACCACTTTTCCAAGGGGCATTAAAACCATCTTGTTAAGCTACTGTGACCTCCACGTCTCTTCCGAGGGGCATTAAAACCGTCTTGTTAAGCTACTGTGACCTCCACCACTTTTCCAAGGGGCATTAAAACCATCTTGTTAAGCTACTGTGACCTCCACGTCTCTTCCGAGGGGCATTAAAACTGTCTTGTTAAGCTACTGTGTCCTCCACGTCTCTTACGAGGGGAATTAAAACCGTGTTATTAAGCTACTGTGACCTCCACGACTTTTCCAAGGGGCATTAAAACCATCTTGTTAAGCTACTGTGACCTCCACGTCTCTTCCGAGGGGCATTAAAATCGTCTTGTTAAGCTACTGTGACCTCCACGTCTCTTCCGAGGGGCATTAAAACTGTCTTGTTAAGCTACTGTGACCTCCACGTCTATTTTGAGGGGCATTAAAGCCGTCTTGTTAAGCTACTGTGACCTCCACGTCTCTTCCGAGGGGCATTAAAACCGTCTTGTTAAGCTACTGTGTCCTCCACATCTCTTTCGAGGGGCATTAAAACAGTCTTGTTAAGCTACTGTTACCTCTACCACTTTTCCAAGGGCATTAAAACCGTCTTGTTAAGCTTCTGCGACCTCCACCACTTTACCAAGGGTCATTAAAACCGTCTTGTTAAGCTACTGTGACCTCCACGTCTCTTCCGAGGGGCATTAAAACCGTCTTGTTAAGCTACTGTGACCTCCACTTCTCTTCCGAGGGGCACTAAAACCGTCCTGTTAAGCTACTGTGACCTCCACGTCTCTTTCGAGGGGAATTAATACCGTCTTTTTAAGCTACTGTGACCTCCACCACTTTTCCAAGGGGCATTAAAACCATCTTGTTAAGCTACTGTGACCTCCACGTCTCTTCCCAGGGGCATTAAAATCGTCTTGTTAAGCTACTGTGACCTCCACGTCTCTTCCGAGGGGCATTAAAACCATCTTGTTAAGCTACTATGACCTCCACGTCTCTTCCGAGTGGCATTAAAATTGTCTTGTTAAGCTACTGTGACCTCCACGTCTCTTCCGAGGGGCATTAAAACCGTCTTGTTAAGCTACTGTGACATCCACGTCTCTTCCGAGGGGCATTAAAACTGTCTTGTTAAGCTACTGTGACCTCCACGTCTATTTTGAGGGGCATTAAAGCCGTCTTGTTAAGCTACTGTGACCTCCACGTCTCTTCCGAGGGGCATTAAAACCGTCTTGTTAAGCTACTGTGTCCTCCATATCTCTTTCGAGGGGCATTAAAACAGTCTTGTTAAGCTACTGTGACCTCTACCACTTTTCCAAGGGCATTAAAACCGTCTTGTTAAGCTTCTGCGACCACCACCACTTTACCAAGGGTCATTAAAACCGTCTTTTTCAGCTACTGTGACCTCCACGTCTCTTCCGAGGGGCATTAAAACCGTCTTGTTATGCTACTGTGAGCTCCACATCTCTTCCGAGGGGCATTAAAACCGTCTTTTTAAGCTACTGTGACCTCCACGTCTCTTCCGAGGGGCATTAAAAGCGTCTTGTTAAGCTACTGTGACCTCCATGTCTCTTCCAAGGGGCATTAAAACCGTCCTGTTAAGTTACTGTGACCTCCACGTCTCTTTCGAGGGGAATTAAAACTGTCTTGTTAAGCTACTGTGAACTCCACCACTTTTCCAAGGGGCATTAAAACCATCTTAAGCTACTGTGACCTCCACGTCTCTTCCGAGGGGCATTAAAACCGTCTTGTTAAGCTACTGTGACCTCCACATCTCTTCCGAGGGGCATTAAAACCGTCTTGTTAAGCTACTGTGACTTCCACGTCTCTTCTTAGGGGCATTAAAACCGTCTTGTTAAGCTACTGTGACCGCCACGTCTCTTCCGAGGGGCATTAAAACCGTCTTGTTAAGCAACTGTCACCTCCACGTCTCTTTCGAGGGGCATTAAAACCGTCTTGTTAAGCTACTGTGACCACCACTTTTCCAAGGGGCATTAAAACCGTCTTGTTAAGCTACTGTGACCTCCACGTCTCTTCCGAGGGGCACTAAAACCGTCCTGTTAAGCTACTGTGACCGCCACGTCTCTTCCGAGGGGCATTAAAACCGTCTTGTTAAGCTACTGTGACCTCCACTTCTCTTCGAGGTGCATTAAAACCGTCTTGTTAAGCTACTGTGACCACCACTTTTCCAAGGGGCATTAAAACCGTCTTGTTAAGCTACTGGGACCTCCAAGATTCTTCCGAGGGGCATTAAAACTGTCTTCTAAAGCTACTGTGACCTCCATCACTTTCCGAGGGGCATTAAAACCGTCTTGTTAAGCTTCTGCGACCTCCACCTCTTTACCAAGGGGCATTAAGACTGTCTTTTTAAGCTACTGTGACCTACACGTCTCTTCCGAGGGGCATTAAAACCGTTTTGTTAATCTACTGTGACCTCCACGTCTCTTCGGAGGTGTATTAAAACCGTCTTGTTAAGCTACTTTGACCTCCACTTCTCTTCCGAGGGGCATTAAAACCATCTTGTTAAGCTACTGTGACCTCCATGTCTCTTTCGAGGGGCATTAAAACCATCTTGTTAAGCTACTGTGACCTCCACGTCTCTTCCAAGGGGCATTAAAACCGTCTTGTTGAGCTACTGGGACCTCCACGTCTCTTCCGAGGGGCATTAAAACCGTCTTGTTAAGCTACTGTGACCTCTACGTCTCTTCTAAGGGGCATTAAAACCGTCTTGTTAAGCTACTGTGACCTCCACCACATTTCCAAGGGGCATTAAAACCATCTTGTTAAGCTTCTGCGACCTCCACCACTTTACCAAGGGGCAATAAAACCGTCTTGTTAAGCTACTGTGACCTCCGCGTCTCTTCCGAGGGGCATTAAAACCGTTTTGCTAAGCTGCTGTGACCTCCACGTCTCTTCCGAGGGGCATTAAAATCGTCTTGTTAAGCAACTGTGACCTCCACGTCTCTTCCGAGGGGCATTAAAACCGTCTTGTTAAGCTACTGTGACCTCCACGTCTCTTCTGAGGGGCATTAAAACCGTCTTTTTAAGCTACTGTGACCTCCACCACTTTTCCAAGGGGCATTAAAACCGTCTTGTTAAGCTTCTGCGACCTCCACCACTTTACCAAGGGGCATTAAAACCGTCTTGTTAAGCTACTGTGACCTCCACGTCTCTTCCGAGGGGCATTAAAACCGTCTTGTTAAGCTACTGTGACCTCCACGTCTCTTCCGAGGGGCATTAAAACCGTCTTGTTAAGCTACTGTGAACTCCACGTCTCTTCCGAGGGGCATTAAAACCGTCTTGTTAAGCTACTGTGTCCTCCACATCTCTTTCGACGGGCATTAAAACAGTCTTGTTAAGCTACTGTGACCTCTACCACTTTTCCAAGGGGCATTAAAACCGTCTTGTTAAGCTTCTGCGACCTCCACCACTTTACCAAGGGGCATTAAAACTGTCTTGTTAAGCTACTGTGACCTCCACGTCTCTTCCGAGGGGCATTAAAACCATCTTGTTAAGCTACTTTGACATCCACATTTCTTCCGAGGGGCATTAAAACCGTCTTGTTAAGCTACTGTGACCTCCACGTCTCTTCCGAAGGGCATTAAAAACGTCTTGTTAAGCTACTGTGACCTCCACGTCTCTTCCAAGGGGCATTAAAACCATCTTGTTAGACTACTGTGACCTCCACGTCTCTTCTGAGGGGCATTAAAACCATCTTGTTAAGCTACTGTGTCCTCCACGTCTCTTCCGAGGGGCATTAAAACCGTCTTGTTAAGCTACTGTGACCTCCATGTCTCTTCTGAGGGGCATTAAAACCGTCTTGTTAAGCTACTGTGACCTCCACCACTTTTCCAAGGGGCATTAAAACCGTCTTGTTAAGCTTCTGCGACCTCCACCACTTTACCAAGGGGCATTAAAACAGTCTTGTTAAGCTACTGTGACCTCCAAGTCTCTTCCGAGGGGCAGTAAAACCGTTTTGCTAAGCTACTGTGACCTCCACGTCTCTTCCGAGGGGCATTAAAACCGTCTTGTTAAGCTACTGTGACCTCCACGTCTATTTTGAGGGGCATTAAAGCCGTCTTGTTAAGCTACTGTGACCTCCACGTCTCTTCCGAGGGGCATTAAAACCGTCTTGTTAAGCTACTGTGACCTCCACGTCTCTTCCAAGGGGCATTAAAACCATTTTGTTAAACTACTGTGACCTCCACGTCTCTTCTGAGGGGCATTAAAACCATCTTGTTAAGCTACTGTGACCTCCACCACTTTTCCAAGGGGCATTAAAACCATCTTGTTAAGCTACTGTGACCGACACGTCTCTTCCGAGGGGCATTAAAACCGTCTTGTTCAACTACTGTGACCTCCACGTCTCTTTCGAGGGGCATTAAAACCGTCTGGTTAAGCTACTGTGACCACCACTTTTCCAAGGGGCATTAAAACCATCTTGTTGAGCAACTGGGACCTCCACGTCTCTTCCGATGGCCATTCAAACCATCTTGATAAGCTACTGTGACCTCCACGTCTCTTCCAAGGGGCATTAAAACCGTCTTGTTAAGCTACTGTGACCTCCACGTCTCTTCCGAGGGGCATTAAAATCGTCTTGTTAAGCTACTGTGACCTCCACGTCTCTTCCGAGGGGCATTAAAACCGTCTTTTTAAGCTACTGTGACCTCCACGTCTCTTCCGAGGGGCATTAAAACCATCTTGTTAAGCTACTGTGTCCTCCACGTCTCTTTCGAGGGGAATTAAAACCGTCTTGTTAAGCTACTGTGACCTCCACCACTTTTCCAAGGGGCATTAAAACCATCTTGTTAAGCTACTGTGACCTCCACGTCTCTTTCGACGGGCATTAAAACAGTCTTGTTAAGCTACTGTGACCTCTACCACTTTTCCAAGGGACATTAAAACCGTCTTGTTAAGCTTCTGCTACCTCCACCACTTTACCAAGGGGCATTAAAACTGTCTTGTTAAGCTACTGTGACCTCCACGTCTCTTCCGAGGGGCATTAAAACCGTCTTGTTAAGCTACTTTGACCTCCACATTTCTTCCGAGGGGCATTAAAACCGTCTTGTTAAGCTACTGTGACCTCCACGTCTCTTCCGAGGGGCATTAAAAACGTCTTGTTAAGCTACTGTGACCTCCACGTCTCTTCTGAGGGGCATTAAAACCATCTTGTTAAGCTACTGTGTCCTCCACGTCTCTTCCGAGGGGCATTGAAACCGTCTTGTTAAGCTACTGTGACCTCCATGTCTCTTCTGAGGGGCATTAAAACCGTCTTGTTAAGCTACTGTGACCTCCACCACTTTTCCAAGGGGCATTAAAACCGTCTTGTTAAGCTTCTACGACCTCCACCACTTTACCAAGGGGCATTAAAACAATCTTGTTAAGCTACTGTGACCTCCAAGTCTCTTCCGAGGGGCAGTAAAACCGTTTTGCTAAGCTACTGTGACCTCCACGTCTCTTCCGAGGGGCATTAAAACCGTCTTGTTAAGCTACTGTGACCTCCACGTCTATTTTGAGGGGCATTAAAGCCGTTTTGTTAAGCTACTGTGACCTCCACGTCTCTTCCGAGGGGCATTAAAACCGTCTTGTTAAGCTACTGTGACCTCCACGTCTCTTCCAAGGGGCATTAAAACCATTTTGTTAAACTACTGTGACCTCCACGTCTCTTCTGAGGGGCATTAAAACCATCTTGTTAAGCTACTGTGACCTCCACCACTTTTCCAAGGGGCATTAAAACCATCTTGTTAAGCTACTGTGACCGACACGTCTCTTCCGAGGGGCATTAAAACCGTCTTGTTAAGCTACTGTGACCTCCACGTCTCTTTCGAGGGGCATTAAAACCGTCTGGTTAAGCTACTGTGACCACCACTTTTCCAAGGGGAATTAAAACCATCTTGTTGAGCTACTGGGACCTCCGCGTCTCTTCCGATGGGCATTCAAACCATCTTGATAAGCTACTGTGACCTCCACATCTCTTCCGAGGGGCATTAAAAGTGTCTTGTTAAGCCACTGTGACTTCCATGTCTCTTCCAAGGGGCATTAAAACCGTCCTGTTAAATTACTGTGACCTCCACGTCTCTTTCGAGGGGAATTAAAACTGTCTTGTTAAGCTACTGTGAACTCCACAACTTTTCCAAGGGGCATTAAAACCATCTTGTTAAGCTACTGTGACCTCCACGTCTCTTCCGAGGGGCATTAAAACCATCTTGTTAAGCTACTGTGACCTCCACATCTCTTCCGAGGGGCATTAAAACCGTCTTGTTAAGCTACTGTGACTTCTACGTCTCTTCTTAGGGGCATTAAAACCGTCTTGTTAAGCTACTGTGACCTCCACATCTCTTCCAAGGGGCATTAAAACCATCTTGTTAAACTACTGTGACCTCCATGTCTCTTCTGAGGGGCATTAAAACCATCTTGTTAAGCTACTGTGTCCTCCACGTCTCTTTCGAGGGGAATTAAAACCGTATTGTTAAGCTACTGTGACCTCCACCACTTTTCAAAGGGGCATTAAAACCATCTTATTAAGCTACTGTGACCTCCACGTCTCTTCCGAGGGGCATTAAAACCGTCTTGTTAAGCTACTGTGATCTCCACGTCTCTTCCGAGGGGCATTAAAACCGTCCTGTTAAGCTACTGTGACCTCCACGTCTCTTTCGAGGGGAATTAAACCATCTTGTTAAGCTACTGTGACCTCCACCACTTTTCCAAGGGGCATTAAAACCATCTTGTTAAGCTACTGTGACCTCCACTTCTCTTCCGAGGGGCATTAAAGCCGTCTTGTTAAGCTACTGTGACCTCCACGTCTCTTCCGAGGGGCATTAAAACCATCTTGTTAAGCTACTGTGACCGCCACGTCTCTTCCGAGGGGCATTAAAACCGTCTTGTTAAGCTACTGTCACCTCCACGTCTCTTTCGAGGGGCATTAAAACCGTCTTGTTAAGCTACTGTGACCACCACTTTTCCAAGGGGCATTAAAACCGTCTTGTTAAGCTACTGTGACCTCCACGTCTCTTCCGAGGGGCACTAAAACCGTCCTGTTAAGCTACTGTGACCTCCACGTCTCTTTCGAGGGGAATTAAAACCGTCTTGTTAAGCTACTGTGACCTACACCACTTTTCCAAGGAGCATTAAAATAGTCTTGTTAAGCTACTGTGACCTCCACGTCTCTTCCCAGGGGCATTAAAACCGTCTTGTTAAGCTACTGTGACCTTCACGTCTCTTCCGAGGGGCATTAAAACCATCTTGTTAAGCTACTGTGACCGCCACGTCTCTTCCGAGGGGCATTAAAACCGTCTTGTTAAGCTACTGTGACCTCCACGTCTCTTTCGAGGTGCATTAAAACCGTCTTATTAAGCTACTGTGACCACCACTTTTCCAAGGGGCATTAAAACCGTCTTGTTAAGCTACTGGGACCTCCAAGTTTCTTCCGAGGGGCATTAAAACTGTCTTGTTAAGCTACTGTGACCTCCATCACTTTCCGAGGGGCATTAAAACCGTCTTGTTAAGCTTCTGCGACCTCCACCTCTTTACCAAGGGGCATTAAGACTGTCTTTTTAAGCTACTGTGACCTACACGTCTCTTCCGAGGGGCATTAAAACCGTTTTGTTAATCTACTGTGACCTCCACGTCTCTTCGGAGGGGTATTAAAACCGTCTTTTTAAGCTACTTTGACCTCCACGTCTCTTCCGAGGGGCATTAAAACCATCTTGTTAAGCTACTGTGACCTCCATGTCTCTTTCGAGGGGCATTAAAACCATCTTGTTAAGCTACTGTGACCTCCACGTCTCTTCCAAGGGGCATTAAAACCGTCTTGTTGAGCTACTGGGACCTCCACGTCTCTTCCGAGGGGCATTAAAACCGTCTTGTTAAGCTACTGTGACCTCTACGTCTCTTCCAAGGGGCATTAAAACCGTCTTGTTAAGCTACTGTGACCTCCACCACATTTCCAAGGGGCATTAAAACCGTCTTGTTAAGCTTCTGCGACCTCCACCACTTTACCAAGGGGCAAGAAAACCGTCTTGTTAAGCTACTGTGACCTCCGCGTCTCTTCCGAGGGGCATTAAAACCGTTTTGCTAAGCTACTGTGACCTCCACGTCTCTTCCGAGGGGCATTAAAACCATCTTGTTAAGCTACTGTGACCTCCACGTCTCTTCCGAGGGGCATTAAAACCGTCTTGTTAAGCTACTGTGAACTCCACGTCTATTTTGACTGGCATCAAAGCCGTCTTGTTAAGCTACTGTGACCTCCACGTCTCTTCCGAGGGGCATTAAAACCGTCTTGTTAAGCTACTGTGTCCTCCACATCTCTTTCGAAGGGCATTAAAACAGTCTTTTTAAGCTACTGTGACCTCTACCACTTTTCCAAGGGGCATTAAAACCGTCTTGTTAAGCTTCTGCGACCTCCATCACTTTACCAAGGGGCATTAAAACTGTCTTGTTAAGCTACTGTGACCTCCACGTCTCTTCCGAGGGGCATTAAAACCGTCTTGTTAAGCTACTTTGACCTCCACATTTCTTCCGAGGGGCATTAAAACCGTCTTGTTAAGCTACTGTGACCTCCACGTCTCTTCCGAGGGGCATTAAAAACGTCTTGTTAAGCTACTGTGACCTCCACGTCTCTTCCAAGGGGCATTAAAACCATCTTGTTAGACTACTGTGACCTCCACGTCTCTTCTGAGGGGCATTAAAACCATCTTGTTAAGCTACTGTGTCCTCCACGTCTCTTCCGAGGGGAATTAAAACCGTCTTGTTAAGCTACTGTGACCTCCATGTCTCTTCTGAGGGGCATTAAAACCGTCTTGTTAAGCTACTGTGACCTCCACCACTTTTCCAAGGGGCATTAAAACCATCTTGTTAAGCTTCTGCGACCTCCACCACTTTACCAAGGGGCATTAAAACAGTCTTGTTAAGCTACTGTGACCTCCAAGTCTCTTCCGAGGGGCAGTAAAACCGTTTTGCTAAGCTACTGTGACCTCCACGTCTCTTCCGAGGGGCATTAAAACCGTCTTGTTAAGGTACTGTGACCTCCACGTCTATTTTGAGGGGCAATAAAGCCGTCTTGTTAAGCTACTGTGACCTCCACGTCTCTTCCGAGCGGCATTAAAACCGTCTTGTTAAGCTACTGTGACCTCCACGTCTCTTCCAAGGGGCATTAAAACCATCTTGTTAAGCTACTGTGACCTCCACCACTTTTCCAAGGGGCATTAAAACCATCTTGTTATGCTACTGTGACCGACACGTCTCTTCCGAGGGGCATTAAAACCGTCTTGTTAAGCTACTGTGACCTCCACGTCTCTTTCGAGGGGCATTAAAACCGTCTGGTTAAGCTACTGTGACCACCACTTTTCCAAGGGGCATTAAAACCATCTTGTTGAGCTACTGGGACCTCCACGTCTCTTCGATGGGCATTCAAACCATCTTGATAAGCTACTGTGACCTCCACGTCTCTTCCGAGGGGCATTAAAACCGTCTTGTTAAGCTACTGTGACCTACACGTCTCTTCCGAGGGGCATTAAAATCGTCTTGTTAAGCTACTGTGACCTCCACGTCTCTTCCGAGGGGCATTAAAACCGTCTTTTTAAGCTACTGTGACCTCCACGTCTCTTCCGAGGGGCATTAAAACCGTCTTGTTAAGCTACTGTGTCCTCCACGTCTCTTTCGAGGGGAATTAAAACCGTCTTGTTAAGCTACTGTGACCTCCACCACTTTTCCAAGGTGCATTAAAACCATCTTGTTAAGCTACTGTGACCTCCACGTCTCTTTCGACGGGCATTAAAACAGTCTTGTTAAGCTACTGTGACCTCTACCACTTTTCCAAGGGGCATTAAAACCGTCTTGTTAAGCTTCTGCGACCTCCACCACTTTACCAAGGGGCATTAAAACTGTCTTGTTAAGCTACTGTGACCTCCACGTCTCTTCCGAGGGGCATTAAAACCGTCTTGTTAAGCTACTTTGACCTCCACATTTCTTCCGAGGGGCATTAAAACCGTCTTGTTAAGCTACTGTGACCTCCACGTCTCTTCCGAGGGGCATTAAAAACGTCTTGTTAAGCTACTGTGACCTCCACGTCTCTTCCAAGGGGCATTAAAACCATCTTGTTAGACTACTGTGACCTCCACGTCTCTTCTGAGGGGCATTAAAACCATCTTGTTAAGCTACTGTGTCCTCCACGTCTCTTCCGAGGGGCATTAAAACCGTCTTGTTAAGCTACTGTGACCTCGATGTCTCTTCTGAGGGGCATTAAAACCGTCTTGTTAAGCTACTGTGACCTCCACCACTTTTCCAAGGGGCATTAAAACCGTCTTGTTAAGCTTCTGCGACCTCCACCACTTTACCAAGGGGCATTAAAACAGTCTTGTTAAGCTACTGTGACCTCCAAGTCTCTTCCGAGGGGCAGTAAAACCGTTTTGCTAAGCTACTGTGACCTCCACGTCTCTTCCGAGGGGCATTAAAACCGTCTTGTTAAGCTACTGTGACCTCCACGTCTATTTTGAGGGGCATTAAAGCCGTCTTGTTAAGCTACTGTGACCTCCACGTCTCTTCCGAGGGGCATTAAAACCGTCTTGTTAAGCTACTGTGACCTCCACGTCTCTTTCAAGGGGCATTAAAACCATTTTGTTAAACTACTGTGACCTCCACGTCTCTTCTGAGGGGCAATAAAACCATCTTGTTAAGCTACTGTGACCTCCACCACTTTTCCAAGGGGCATTAAAACCATCTTGTTAAGCTACTGTGACCGACACGTCTCTTCCGAGGGGCATTAAAACCGTCTTGTTAAGCTACTGTGACCTCCACGTCTCTTTCGAGGGGCATTAAAACCGTCTGGTTAAGCTACTGTGACCACCACTTTTCCAAGGGGCATTAAAACCATCTTGTTGAGCTACTGGGACCTCCACGTCTCTTCCGATGGGCATTCAAACCATCTTGATAAGCTACTGTGACCTCCACGTCTCTTCCGAGGGGCATTAAAACCGTCTTGTTAAGCTACTGTGACCTACACGTCTCTTCCGAGGGGCATTAAAATCGTCTTGTTAAGCTACTGTGACCTCCACGTCTCTTCCGAGGGGCATTAAAACCGTCTTTTTAAGCTACTGTGACCTCCACGTCTCTTCCGAGGGGCATTAAAACCATCTTGTTAAGCTACTGTGTCCTCCACGTCTCTTTCGAGGGGAATTAAAACCGTCTTGTTAAGCTACTGTGACCTCCACCACTTTTCCAAGGGGCATTAAAACCATCTTGTTAAGCTACTGTGACCTCCACGTCTCTTTCGACGGGCATTAAAACAGTCTTGTTAAGCTACTGTGACCTCTACCACTTTTCCAAGGGGCATTAAAACCGTCTTGTTAAGCTTCTGCGACCTCCACCACTTTACCAAGGGGCATTAAAACTGTCTTGTTAAGCTACTGTGACCTCCACATCTCTTCCGAGGGGCATTAAAACCGTCTTGTTAAGCTACTTTGACCTCCATATTTCTTCCGAGGGGCATTAAAACCGTCTTGTTAAGCTACCTTGACCTCCACGTCTCTTCCGAGGGGCATTAAAAACATCTTGTTAAGCTACTGTGACCTCCACGTCTCTTCCAAGGGGCATTAAAACCATCTTGTTAGACTACTGTGACATCCACGTCTCTTCTGAGGGGCATTAAAACCATCTTGTTAAGCTACTGTGTCCTCCACGTCTCTTCCGAGGGGCATTAAAACCGTCTTGTTAAGCTACTGTGACCTCCATGTCTCTTCTGAGGGGCATTAAAACCGTCTTGTTAAGCTACTGTGACCTCCACCACTTTTCCAAGGGGCATTAAAACAATCTTGTTAAGCTTCTGCGACCTCCACCACTTTACCAAGGGGCATTAAAACAGTCTTGTTAAGCTACTGTGACCTCCAAGTCTCTTCCGAGGGGCAGTAAAACCGTTTTGCTAAGCTACTGTGACCTCCACGTCTCTTCCGAGGGGCATTAAAACCGTCTTGTTAAGCTACTGTGACCTCCACGTCTATTTTGAGGGGCATTACAGCCGTGTTGTTAAGCTACTGTGACCTACACGTCTCTTCCGAGGGGCATTAAAACCGTCTTGTTAAGCTACTGTGACCTCCACGTCTCTTGCAAGGGACATTAAAACCATTTTGTTAAACTACTGTGACCTCCACGTCTCTTCTGAGGGGCATTAAAACCATCTTGTTAAGCTACTGTGACCTCCACCACTTTTCCAAGGGGCATTAAAACCATCTTGTTAAGCTACTGTGACCTCCACGTCTCTTTCGAGGGGCATTAAAACCGTCTGGTTAAGCTACTGTGACCACCACTTTTCCAAGGGGCATTAAAACCATCTTGTTGAGATACTGGGACCTCCACGTCTCTTCCGATGGGCATTCAAACCATCTTGATAAGCTACTGTGACCTCCACGTCTCTTCCGAGGGGCATTAAAACCGTCTTGTTAAGCTACTGTGACCTCCACGTCTCTTCCGAGGGGCATTAAAATCGTCTTGTTAAGCTACTGTGACCTCCACGTCTCTTCCGAGGGGCATTAAAACAGTCTTTTTAAGCTACTGTGACCTCCACGTCTCTTCCGAGGGGCATTAAAACCATCTTGTTAAGCTACTGTGTCCTCCACGTCTCTTTCGAGGGGAATTAAAACCGTCTTGTTAAGCTACTGTGACCTCCACCACTTTTCCAAGGGGCATTAAAACCATCTTGTTAAGCTACTGTGACCTCCACGTCTCTTTCGACGGGCATTAAAACAGTCTTATTAAGCTACTGTGACCTCTACCACTTTTCCAAGGGGCATTAAAACCATCTTGTTAAGCTACTGTGACCTCCACTTCTCTTCCGAGGGGCATTAAAGCCGTCTTGTTAAGCTACTGTGACCTCCACGTCTCTTCCGAGGGGCATTAAAACCATCTTGTTAAGCTACTGTGACCGCCACGTCTCTTCCGAGGGGCATTAAAACCGTCTTGTTAAGCTACTGTCACCTCCACGTCTCTTTCGAGGGGCATTAAAACCGTCTTGTTAAGCTACTGTGACCACCACTTTTCCAAGGGGCATTAAAACCGTCTTGTTAAGCTACTGTGACCTCCACGTCTCTTCCGAGGGGCACTAAAACCGTCCTGTTAAGCTACTGTGACCTCCACGTCTCTTTCGAGGGGAATTAAAACCGTCTTGTTAAGCTACTGTGACCTACACCACTTTTCCAAGGAGCATTAAAATAGTCTTGTTAAGCTACTGTGACCTCCACGTCTCTTCCCAGGGGCATTAAAACCGTCTTGTTAAGCTACTGTGACCTTCACGTCTCTTCCGAGGGGCATTAAAACCATCTTGTTAAGCTACTGTGACCGCCACGTCTCTTCCGAGGGGCATTAAAACCGTCTTGTTAAGCTACTGTGACCTCCACGTCTCTTTCGAGGTGCATTAAAACCGTCTTATTAAGCTACTGTGACCACCACTTTTCCAAGGGGCATTAAAACCGTCTTGTTAAGCTACTGGGACCTCCAAGTTTCTTCCGAGGGGCATTAAAACTGTCTTGTTAAGCTACTGTGACCTCCATCACTTTCCGAGGGGCATTAAAACCGTCTTCTTAAGCTTCTGCGACCTCCACCTCTTTACCAAGGGGCATTAAGACTGTCTTTTTAAGCTACTGTGACCTACACGTCTCTTCCGAGGGGCATTAAAACCGTTTTGTTAATCTATTGTGACCTCCACGTCTCTTCGGAGGGGTATTAAAACCGTCTTTTTAAGCTACTTTGACCTCCACGTCTCTTCCGAGGGGCATTAAAACCATCTTGTTAAGCTACTGTGACCTCCATGTCTCTTTCGAGGGGCATTAAAACCATCTTGTTAAGCTACTGTGACCTCCACGTCTCTTCCAAGGGGCATTAAAACCGTCTTGTTGAGCTACTGGGACCTCCACGTCTCTTCCGAGGGGCATTAAAACCGTCTTGTTAAGCTACTGTGACCTCTACGTCTCTTCTAAGGGGCATTAAAACCGTCTTGTTAAGCTACTGTGACCTCCACCACATTTCCAAGGGGCATTAAAACCGTCTTGTTAAGCTTCTGCGACCTCCACCACTTTACCAAGGGGCAAGAAAACCGTCTTGTTAAGCTACTGTGACCTCCGCGTCTCTTCCGATTGGCATTAAAACCGTTTTGCTAAGCTACTGTGGCCTCCACGTCTCTTCCGAGGGGCATTAAAATCGTCTTGTTAAGCTACTATGACCTCCACGTCTCTTCCGAGGGGCATTAAAACCGTCTTGTTAAGCTACTGTGACCTCCACGTCTCTTCCGAGGGGCATTAAAACCGTCTTGTTAAGCTACTGTGACCTCCACGTCTCTTCTGAGGGGCATTAAAACCGTCTTTTTAAGCTACTTTGACCTCCACCACTTTTCCAAGGGGCATTAAAACCGTCTTGTTAAGCTTCTGCGACCTCCACCACTTTACCAAGGGGCATTAAAACCGTCTTGTTAAGCTACTGTGACCTCCACGTCTCTTCCGAGGGGCATTAAAACCGTCTTGTTAAGCTACTGTGACCTCCACGTCTCTTCCGAGGGGCATTAAAACCGTCTTGTTAAGCTACTGTGACCTCCACGTCTCTTCCGAGGGGCATTAAAACCGTCTTGTTAAGCTACTGTGAACTCCACGTCTATTTTGACTGGCATCAAAGCCGTCTTGTTAAGCTACTGTGACCTCCACGTCTCTTCCGAGGGGCATTAAAACCGTCTTGTTAAGCTACTGTGTCCTCCACATCTCTTTCGACGGGCATTAAAACAGTCTTTTTAAGCTACTGTGACCTCTACCACTTTTCCAAGGGGCATTAAAACCGTCTTGTTAAGCTTCTGCGACCTCCATCACTTTACCAAGGGGCATTAAAACTGTCTTGTTAAGCTACTGTGACCTCCACGTCTCTTCCGAGGGGCATTAAAACCGTCTTGTTAAGCTACTTTGACCTCCACATTTCTTCCGAGGGGCATTAAAACCGTCTTGTTAAGCTACTGTGACCTACACGTCTCTTCCGAGGGGCATTAAAAACGTCTTGTTAAGCTACTGTGACCTCCACGTCTCTTCCAATGGGCATTAAAACCATCTTGTTAGACTACTGTGACCTCCACGTCTCTTCTGAGGGGCATTAAAACCATCTTGTTAAGCTACTGTGTCCTCCACGTCTCTTCCGAGGGGAATTAAAACCGTCTTGTTAAGCTACTGTGACCTCCATGTCTCTTCTGAGGGGCATTAAAACCGTCTTGTTAAGCTACTGTGACCTCCACCACTTTTCCAAGGGGCATTAAAACCGTCTTGTTAAGCTTCTGCGACCTCCACCACTTTACCAAGGGGCATTAAAACAGTCTTGTTAAGCTACTGTGACCTCCAAGTCTCTTCCGAGGGGCAGTAAAACCGTTTTGCTAAGCTACTGTGACCTCCACGTCTCTTCCGAGGGGCATTAAATCCGTCTTGTTAAGCTACTGTGACCTCCACGTCTATTTTGAGGGGCATTAAAGCCGTCTTGTTAAGCTACTGTGACCTCCACGTCTCTTCCGAGGGGCATTAAAACCGTCTTGTTAAGCTACTGTGACCTCCACGTCTCTTCCAAGGGGCATTAAAACCATCTTGTTAAGCTACTGTGACCTCCACCACTTTTCCAAGGTGCATTAAAACCATCTTGTTAAGCTACTGTGACCGACACGTCTCTTCCGAGGGGCATTAAAACCGTCTTGTTAAGCTACTGTGACCTCCACGTCTCTTTCGAGGGGCATTAAAACCGTCTGGTTAAGCTACTGTGACCACCACTTTTCCAAGGGGCATTAAAACCATCTTGTTGAGCTACTGGGACCTCCACGTCTCTTCGATGGGCATTCAAACCATCTTGATAAGCTACTGTGACCTCCACGTCTCTTCCGAGGGGCATTAAAACCGTCTTGTTAAGCTACTGTGACCTCCATGTCTCTTCCGAGGGGCATTAAAATCGTCTTGTTAAGCTACTGTGACCTCCACGTCTCTTCCGAGGGGCATTAAAACCGTCTTTTTAAGCTACTGTGACCTCCACGTCTCTTCCGAGGGGCATTAAAACCATCTTGTTAAGCCACTGTGTCCTCCACGTCTCTTTCGAGGGGAATTAAAACCGTCTTGTTAAGCTACTGTGACCTCCACCACTTTTCCAAGGGGCATTAAAACCATCTTGTTAAGCTACTGTGACCTCCACGTCTCTTTCGACGGGCATTAAAACAGTCTTGTTAAGCTACTGTGACCTCTACCACTTTTCCAAGGGGCATTAAAACCGTCTTGTTAAGCTTCTGCGACCTCCACCACTTTACCAAGGGGCATTAAAACTGTCTTGTTAAGCTACTGTGACCTCCACGTCTCTTCCGAGGGGCATTAAAACCGTCTTGTTAAGCTACTTTGACCTCCACATTTCTTCCGAGGGGCATTAAATCCGTCTTGTTAAGCTACTGTGACCTCCACGTCTCTTCCGAGGGGCATTAAAAACGTCTTGTTAAGCTACTGTGACCTCCACGTCTCTTCCAAGGGGCATTAAAACCATCTTGTTAGACTACTGTGACCTCCACGTCTCTTCTGAGGGGCATTAAAACCATCTTGTTAAGCTACTGTGTCCTCCACGTCTCTTCCGAGGGGCATTAAAACCGTCTTGTTAAGCTACTGTGACCTCGATGTCTCTTCTGAGGGGCATTAAAACCGTCTTGTTAAGCTACTGTGACCTCCACCACTTTTCCAAGGGGCATTAAAACCGTCTTGTTAAGCTTCTGCGACCTCCACCACTTTACCAAGGGGCATTAAAACAGTCTTGTTAAGCTACTCTGACCTCCAAGTCTCTTCCGAGGGGCAGTAAAACCGTTTTGCTAAGCTACTGTGACCTCCACGTCTCTTCCGAGGGGCATTAAAACCGTCTTGTTAAGCTACTGTGACCTCCACGTCTATTTTGAGGGGCATTAAAGCCGTCTTGTTAAGCTACTGTGACCTCCACGTCTCTTCCGAGGGGCATTAAAACCGTCTTGTTAAGCTACTGTGACCTCCACGTCTCTTTCAAGGGGCATTAAAACCATTTTGTTAAACTACTGTGACCTCCACGTCTCTTCTGAGGGGCAATAAAACCATCTTGTTAAGCTACTGTGACCTCCACCACTTTTCCAAGGGGCATTAAAACCATCTTGTTAAGCTACTGTGACCGACACGTCTCTTCCGAGGGGCATTAAAACCGTCTTGTTAAGCTACTGTGACCTCCACGTCTCTTTCGAGGGGCATTAAAACCGTCTGGTTAAGCTACTGTGACCACCACTTTTCCAAGGGGCATTAAAACCATCTTGTTGAGCTACTGGGACCTCCACGTCTCTTCCGATGGGCATTCAAACCATCTTGATAAGCTACTGTGACCTCCACGTCTCTTCCGAGGGGCATTAAAACCGTCTTGTTAAGCTACTGTGACCTACACGTCTCTTCCAAGGGGCATTAAAATCGTCTTGTTAAGCTACTGTGACCTCCACGTCTCTTCCGAGGGGCATTAAAACCGTCTTTTTAAGCTACTGTGACCTCCACGTCTCTTCCGAGGGGCATTAAAACCATCTTGTTAAGCTACTGTGTCCTCCACGTCTCTTTCGAGGGGAATTAAAACCGTCTTGTTAAGCTACTGTGACCTCCACCACTTTTCCAAGGGGCATTAAAACCATCTTGTTAAGCTACTGTGACCTCCACGTCTCTTTCGACGGGCATTAAAACAGTCTTGTTAAGCTACTGTGACCTCTACCACTTTTCCAAGGGGCATTAAAACCGTCTTGTTAAGCTTCTGCGACCTCCACCACTTTACCAAGGGGCATTAAAACTGTCTTGTTAAGCTACTGTGACCTCCACATCTCTTCCGAGGGGCATTAAAACCGTCTTGTTAAGCTACTTTGACCTCCATATTTCTTCCGAGGGGCATTAAAACCGTCTTGTTAAGCTACCTTGACCTCCACGTCTCTTACGAGGGGCATTAAAAACATCTTGTTAAGCTACTGTGACCTCCACGTCTCTTCCAAGGGGCATTAAAACCATCTTGTTAGACTACTGTGACCTCCACGTCTCTTCTGAGGGGCATTAAAACCATTTTGTTAAGCTACTGTGTCCTCCACGTCTCTTCCGAGGGGCATTAAAACCGTCTTGTTAAGCTACTGTGACCTCCATGTCTCTTCTGAGGGGCATTAAAACCGTCTTGTTAAGCTACTGTGACCTCCACCACTTTTCCAAGGGGCATTAAAACCGTCTTGTTAAGCTTCTGCGACCTCCACCACTTTACCAAGGGGCATTAAAACAGTCTTGTTAAGCTACTGTGACCTCCAAGTCTCTTCCGAGGGGCAGTAAAACCGTTTTGCTAAGCTACTGTGACCTCCACGTCTCTTCCGAGGGGCATTAAAACCGTCTTGTTAAGCTACTGTGACCTCCACGTCTATTTTGAGGGGCATTACAGCCGTGTTGTTAAGCTACTGTGACCTACACGTCTCTTCCGAGGGGCATTAAAACCGTCTTGTTAAGCTACTGTGACCTCCACGTCTCTTCCAAGGGACATTAAAACCATTTTGTTAAACTACTGTGACCTCCACGTCTCTTCTGAGGGGCATTAAAACCATCTTGTTAAGCTACTGTGACCTCCACCACTTTTCCAAGGGGCATTAAAACCATCTTGTTAAGCTACTGTGACCTCCACGTCTCTTTCGAGGGGCATTAAAACCGTCTGGTTAAGCTACTGTGACCACCACTTTTCCAAGGGGCATTAAAACCATCTTGTTGAGATACTGGGACCTCCACGTCTCTTCCGATGGGCATTCAAACCATCTTGATAAGCTACTGTGACCTCCACGTCTCTTCCGAGGGGCATTAAAACCGTCTTGTTAAGCTACTGTGACCTCCACGTCTCTTCCGAGGGGCATTAAAATCGTCTTGTTAAGCTACTGTGACCTCCACGTCTCTTCCGAGGGGCATTAAAACCGTCTTTTTAAGCTACTGTGACCTCCACGTCTCTTCCGAGGGGCATTAAAACCATCTTGTTAAGCTACTGTGTCCTCCACGTCTCTTTCGAGGGGAATTAAAACCGTCTTGTTAAGCTACTGTGACCTCCACCACTTTTCCAAGGGGCATTAAAACCATCTTGTTAAGCTACTGTGACCTCCACGTCTCTTTCGACGGGCATTAAAACAGTCTTGTTAAGCTACTGTGACCTCTACCACTTTTCCAAGGGGCATTAAAACCGTCTTGTTAAGCTTCTGCGACCTCCACCACTTTACCAAGGGGCATTAAAACTGTCTTGTTAAGCTACTGTGACCTCCACGTCTCTTCCGAGGGGCATTAAAACCGTCTTGTTAAGCTACTGTGACCTCCACGTCTCTTCCGAGGGGCATTAAAATCGTCTTGTTAAGCTACTGTGACCTCCACGTCTCTTCCGAGGGGCATTAAAACCATCTTGTTAAGCTACTGTGTCCTCCACGTCTCTTTCGAGGGGAATTAAAACCGTCTTGTTAAGCTACTGTGACCTCCACCACTTTTCCAAGGGGCATTAAAACCATCTTGTTAAGCTACTGTGACCTCCACGTCTCTTTCGACGGGCATTAAAACAGTCTTATTAAGCTACTGTGACCTCTACCACTTTTCCAAGGGGCATTAAAACCGTCTTGTTAAGCTTCTGCGACCTCCACCACTTTACCAAGGGGCATTAAAACTGTCTTGTTAAGCTACTGTGACCTCCACGTCTCTTCCGAGGGGCATTAAAACCGTCTTGTTAAGCTACTTTGACCTCCACATTTCTTCCGAGGGGCATTAAAACCGTCTTGTTAAGCTACTGTGACCTCCACGTCTCTTCCGAGGGGCATTAAAAACGTCTTGTTAAGCTACTGTGACCTCCACGTCTCTTCCAAGGGGCATTAAAACCATCTTGTTAGACTACTGTGACCTCCACGTCTCTTCTGAGGGGCATTAAAACCATCTTGTTAAGCTACTGTGTCCTCCACGTCTCTTCCGAGGGGCATTAAAACCGTCTTGTTAAGCTACTGTGACCTCCATGTCTCTTCTGAGTGGCATTAAAACAGTCTTGTTAAGCTACTGTGACCTCCACCACTTTTCCAAGGGGCATTAAAACCGTCTTGTTAAGCTTCTGCGACCTCCACCACTTTACCAAGGGGCATTAAAACAGTCTTGTTAAGCTACTGTGACCTCCAAGTCTCTTCCGAGGGGCAGTAAAACCGTTTTGCTAAGCTACTGTGACCTCCACGTCTCTTCCGAGGGGTTTTAAAACCGTCTTGTTAAGCTACTGTGACCTCCACGTCTATTTTGAGGGGCATTAAAGCCGTCTTGTTAAGCTACTGTGACCTCCACGTTTCTTCCGAGGGGCATTAAAACCGTCTTGTTAAGCTACTGTGACCTCCACGTCTCTTCCAAGGGGCATTAAAACCATTTTGTTAAACTACTGTGACCTCCACGTCTCTTCTGAGGGGCATTAAAACCATCTTGTTAAGCTACTGTGACCTCCACCACTTTTCCAAGGGGCATTAAAACCATCTTGTTAAGCTACTGTGACCGACACGTCTCTTCCGAGGGGCATTAAAACCGTCTTGTTAAGCTACTGTGACCTCCACGTCTCTTTCGAGGGGCATTAAAACCGTCTGGTTAAGCTACTGTGACCACCACTTTTCCAAGGGGCATTAAAACCATCTTGTTGAGCTACTGGGACCTCCACGTCTCTTCCGATGGGCATTCAAACCATCTTGATAAGCTACTGTGACCTCCACGTCTCTTCCGAGGGGCATTAAAACCGTCTAGTTAAGCTACTGTGACCTCCACGTCTCTTCCGAGGGGCATTAAAATCGTCTTGTTAAGCTACTGTGACCTCCACGTCTCTTCCGAGGGGCATTAAAACCGTCTTTTTAAGCTACTGTGACCTCCACGTCTCTTCCGAGGGGCATTAAAACCATCTTGTTAAGCTACTGTGTCCTCCACGTCTCTTTCGAGGGGAATTAAAACCGTCTTGTTAAGCTACTGTGACCTCCACCACTTTTCCAAGGGGCATTAAAACCATCTTGTTAAGCTACTGTGACCTCCACGTCTCTTCCGAGGGGCATTAAAACTGTCTTGTTAAGCTACTGTGACCTCCACGTCTCTTACGAGGGGAATTAAAACCGTGTTATTAAGCTACTGTGACCTCCACGACTTTTCCAAGGGGCATTAAAACCATCTTGTTAAGCTACTGTGACCTCCACGTCTCTTCCGAGGGGCATTAAAATCGTCTTGTTAAGCTACTGTGACCTCCACGTCTCTTCCGAGGGGCATTAAAACCGTCTTGTTAAGCTACTGTGACCTCCACGTCTATTTTGAGGGGCATTAAAGCCGTCTTGTTAAGCTACTGTGACCTCCACGTCTCTTCCGAGGGGCATTAAAACCGTCTTGTTAAGCTACTGTGTCCTCCACATCTCTTTCGAGGGGCATTAAAACAGTCTTGTTAAGCTACTGTGACCTCTACCACTTTTCCAAGGGCATTAAAACCGTCTTGTTAAGCTTCTGCGACCTCCACCACTTTACCAAGGGTCATTAAAACCGTCTTGTTAAGCTACTGTGACCTCCACGTCTCTTCCGAGGGGCATTAAAACCGTCTTGTTAAGCTACTGTGAGCTCCACATCTCTTCCGAGGGGCATTAAAACCGTCTTGTTAAGCTACTGTGACCTCCACATCTCTTCCGAGGGGCATTAAAAGCGTCTTGTTAAGCTACTGTGACCTCCACGTCTCTTCCAAGGGGCATTAAAACCGTCCTGTTAAGTTACTGTGACCTCCACGTCTCTTTCGAGGGGCATTAAAACCGTCTGGTTAAGCTACTGTGACCACCACTTTTCCAAGGGGCATTAAAACCATCTTGTTGAGCTACTGGGACCTCCACGTCTCTTCCGATGGGCATTCAAACCATCTTGATAAGCTACTGTGACCTCCACGTCTCTTCCGAGGGGCATTAAAATCGTCTTGTTAAGCTACTGTGACCTCCACGTCTCTTCCGAGGGGCATTAAAACCGTCTTTTTAAGCTACTGTGACCTCCACGTCTCTTCCGAGGGGCATTAAAACCATCTTGTTAAGCTACTGTGTCCTCCACGTCTCTTTCGAGGGGAATTAAAACCGTCTTGTTAAGCTACTGTGACCTCCACCACTTTTCCAAGGGGCATTAAAACCATCTTGTTAAGCTACTGTGACCTCCACGTCTCTTCCGAGGGGCATTAAAACTGTCTTGTTAAGCTACTGTGACCTCCACGTCTCTTACGAGGGGAATTAAAACCGTGTTATTAAGCTACTGTGACCTCCACGACTTTTCCAAGGGGCATTAAAACCATCTTGTTAAGCTACTGTGACCTCCACGTCTCTTCCGAGGGGCATTAAAATCGTCTTGTTAAGCTACTGTGACCTCCACGTCTCTTCCGAGGGGCATTAAAACCGTCTTGTTAAGCTACTGTGACCTCCACGTCTATTTTGAGGGGCATTAAAGCCGTCTTGTTAAGCTACTGTGACCTCCACGTCTCTTCCGAGGGGCATTAAAACCGTCTTGTTAAGCTACTGTGTCCTCCACATCTCTTTCGAGGGGCATTAAAACAGTCTTGTTAAGCTACTGTGACCTCTACCACTTTTCCAAGGGCATTAAAACCGTCTTGTTAAGCTTCTGCGACCTCCACCACTTTACCAAGGGTCATTAAAACCGTCTTGTTAAGCTACTGTGACCTCCACGTCTCTTCCGAGGGGCATTAAAACCGTCTTGTTAAGCTACTGTGAGCTCCACATCTCTTCCGAGGGGCATTAAAACCGTCTTGTTAAGCTACTGTGACCTCCACATCTCTTCCGAGGGGCATTAAAAGCGTCTTGTTAAGCTACTGTGACCTCCACGTCTCTTCCAAGGGGCATTAAAACCGTCCTGTTAAGTTACTGTGACCTCCACGTCTCTTTCGAGGGGAATTAAAACTGTCTTGTTAAGCTACTGTGAACTCCACCACTTTTCCAAGGGGCATTAAAACCATCTTGTTAAGCTATTGTGACCTCCACGTCTCTTCCGAGGGGCATTAAAACCGTCTTGTTAAGCTACTGTGACCTCCACATCTCTTCCGAGGGGCATTAAAAACGTCTTGTTAAGCTACTGTGACTTCCACGTCTCTTCTTAGGGGCATTAAAACCGTCTTGTTAAGCTACTGTGACCTCCACGTCTCTTCCAAGGGGCATTAAAACCATCTTGTTAAACTACTGTGACCTCCATGTCTCTTCTGAGGGGCATTAAAACCATCTTGTTAAGCTACTGTGTCCTCCACGTCTCTTTCGAGGGGAATTAAAACCGTCTTGTTAAGCTACTGTGACCTCCACCACTTTTCAAAGGGGCATTAAAACCATCTTGTTAAGCTACTGTGACCTCCACGTCTCTTCCGAGGGGCATTAAAACCGTCTTGTTAAGCTACTGTGACCTCCACGTCTCTTCCGAGGGGCATTAAAACCGTCCTGTTAAGCTACTGTGACCTCCACGTCTCTTTCGAGGGGAATTAAACCGTCTTGTCAAGCTACTGTGACCTCCACCACTTTTCCAAGGGGCATTAAAACCATCTTGTTAAGCTACTGTGACCTCCACGTCTCTTCCGAGGGGCATTAAAACCGTCTTGTTAAGCTACTGTGACCTCCACCACTTTTCCAAGGGGCATTAAAACCATCTTGTTAAGCTACTGTGACCTCCACGTCTCTTCCGAGGGGCATTAAAACTGTCTTGTTAAGCTACTGTGTCCTCCACGTCTCTTACGAGGGGAATTAAAACCGTGTTATTAAGCTACTGTGACCTCCACGACTTTTCCAAGGGGCATTAAAACCATCTTGTTAAGCTACTGTGACCTCCACGTCTCTTCCGAGGGGCATTAAAATCGTCTTGTTAAGCTACTGTGACCTCCACGTCTCTTCCGAGGGGCATTAAAACTGTCTTGTTAAGCTACTGTGACCTCCACGTCTATTTTGAGGGGCATTAAAGCCGTCTTGTTAAGCTACTGTGACCTCCACGTCTCTTCCGAGGGGCATTAAAACCGTCTTGTTAAGCTACTGTGTCCTCCACATCTCTTTCGAGGGGCATTAAAACAGTCTTGTTAAGCTACTGTTACCTCTACCACTTTTCCAAGGGCATTAAAACCGTCTTGTTAAGCTTCTGCGACCTCCACCACTTTACCAAGGGTCATTAAAACCGTCTTGTTAAGCTACTGTGACCTCCACGTCTCTTCCGAGGGGCATTAAAACCGTCTTGTTAAGCTACTGTGAGCTCCACATCTCTTCCAAGGGGCATTAAAACCGTCTTGTTAAGCTACTGTGACCTCCACATCTCTTCCGAGGGGCATTAAAAGCGTCTTGTTAAGCTACTGTGACCTCCACGTCTCTTCCAAGGGGCATTAAAACCGTCCTGTTAAGTTACTGTGACCTCCACGTCTATTTTGAGGGGCATTAAAGCCGTCTTGTTAAGCTACTGTGACCTCCACGTCTCTTCCGAGGGGCATTAAAACCGTCTTGTTAAGCTACTGTGACCTCCACGTCTCTTCCAAGGGGCATTAAAACCATTTTGTTAAACTACTGTGACCTCCACGTCTCTTCTGAGGGGCATTAAAACCATCTTGTTAAGCTACTGTGACCTCCACCACTTTTCCAAGGGGCATTAAAACCATCTTGTTAAGCTACTGTGACCGACACGTCTCTTCCGAGGGGCATTAAAACCGTCTTGTTAAGCTACTGTGACCTCCACGTCTCTTTCGAGGGGCATTAAAACCGTCTGGTTAAGCTACTGTGACCACCACTTTTCCAAGGGGCATTAAAACCATCTTGTTGAGCTACTGGGACCTCCACGTCTCTTCCGATGGGCATTCAAACCATCTTGATAAGCTACTGTGACCTCCACGTCTCTTCCGAGGGGCATTAAAACCGTCTTGTTAAGCTACTGTGACCTCCACGTCTCTTCCGAGGGGCATTAAAATCGTCTTGTTAAGCTACTGTGACCTCCACGTCTCTTCCGAGGGGCATTAAAACCGTCTTCTTAAGCTACTGTGACCTCCACGTCTCTTCCGAGGGGCATTAAAACCATCTTGTTAAGCTACTGTGTCCTCCACGTCTCTTTCGAGGGGAATTAAAACCGTCTTGTTAAGCTACTGTGACCTCCACCACTTTTCCAAGGGGCATTAAAACCATCTTGTTAAGCTACTGTGACCTCCACGTCTCTTCCGAGGGGCATTAAAACTGTCTTGTTAAGCTTCTGTGACCTCCACGTCTCTTACGAGGGGAATTAAAACCGTGTTATTAAGCTACTGTGACCTCCACGACTTTTCCAAGGGGCATTAAAACCATCTTGTTAAGCTACTGTGACCTCCACGTCTCTTCCGAGGGGCATTAAAATCGTCTTGTTAAGCTACTGTGACCTCCACGTCTCTTCCGAGGGGCATTAAAACCGTCTTGTTAAGCTACTGTGACCTCCACGTCTATTTTGAGGGGCATTAAAGCCGTCTTGTTAAGCTACTGTGACCTCCACGTCTCTTCCGAGGGGCATTAAAACCGTCTTGTTAAGCTACTGTGTCCTCCACATCTCTTTCGAGGGGCATTAAAACAGTCTTGTTAAGCTACTGTGACCTCTACCACTTTTCCAAGGGCATTAAAACCGTCTTGTTAAGCTTCTGCGACCTCCACCACTTTACCAAGGGTCATTAAAACCGTCTTGTTAAGCTACTGTGACCTCCACGTCTCTTCCGAGGGGCATTAAAACCGTTTTGTTAAGCTACTGTGAGCTCCACATCTCTTCCGAGGGGCATTAAAACCGTCTTGTTAAGCTACTGTGACCTCCACATCTCTTCCGAGGGGCATTAAAAGCGTCTTGTTAAGCTACTGTGACCTCCACGTCTCTTCCAAGGGGCATTAAAACCGTCCTGTTAAGTTACTGTGACCTCCACGTCTCTTTCGAGGGGAATTAAAACTGTCTTGTTAAGCTACTGTGAACTCCACCACTTTTCCAAGGGGCATTAAAACCATCTTGTTAAGCTACTGTGACCTCCACGTCTCTTCCGAGGGGCATTAAAACCGTCTTGTTAAGCTACTGTGACCTCCACATCTCTTCCGAGGGGCATTAAAAACGTCTTGTTAAGCTACTGTGACTTCCACGTCTCTTCTTAGGGGCATTAAAACCGTCTTGTTAAGCTACTGTGACCTCCACGTCTCTTCCAAGGGGCATTAAAACCATCTTGTTAAACTACTGTGACCTCCATGTCTCTTCTGAGGGGCATTAAAACCATCTTGTTAAGCTACTGTGTCCTCCACGTCTCTTTCGAGGGGAATTAAAACCGTCTTGTTAAGCTACTGTGACCTCCACCACTTTTCAAAGGGGCATTAAAACCATCTTGTTAAGCTACTGTGACCTCCACGTCTCTTCCGAGGGGCATTAAAACCGTCTTGTTAAGCTACTGTGACTTCCACGTCTCTTCTTAGGGGCATTAAAACCGTCTTGTTAAGCTACTGTGACCTCCACGTCTCTTCCAAGGGGCATTAAAACCATCTTGTTAAACTACTGTGACCTCCATGTCTCTTCTGAGGGGCATTAAAACCATCTTGTTAAGCTACTGTGTCCTCCACGTCTCTTTCGAGGGGAATTAAAACCGTCTTGTTAAGCTACTGTGACCTCCACGTCTCTTCCGAGGGGCATTAAAACCGTCTTGTTAAGCTACTGTGACCTCCACATCTCTTCCGAGGGGCATTAAAAACGTCTTGTTAAGCTACTGTGACTTCCACGTCTCTTCTTAGGGGCATTAAAACCGTCTTGTTAAGCTACTGTGACCTCCACGTCTCTTCCAAGGGGCATTAAAACCATCTTGTTAAACTACTGTGACCTCCATGTCTCTTCTGAGGGGCATTAAAACCATCTTGTTAAGCTACTGTGTCCTCCACGTCTCTTTCGAGGGGAATTAAAACCGTCTTGTTAAGCTACTGTGACCTCCACCACTTTTCAAAGGGGCATTAAAACCATCTTGTTAAGCTACTGTGACCTCCACGTCTCTTCCGAGGGGCATTAAAACCGTCTTGTTAAGCTACTGTGACCTCCACGTCTCTTCCGAGGGGCATTAAAACCGTCCTGTTAAGCTACTGTGACCTCCACGTCTCTTTCGAGGGGAATTAAACCGTCTTGTCAAGCTACTGTGACCTCCACCACTTTTCCAAGGGGCATTAAAACCATCTTGTTAAGCTACTGTGACCTCCACGTCTCTTCCGAGGGGCATTAAAACCGTCTTGTTAAGCTACTGTGACCTCCACCACTTTTCCAAGGGGCATTAAAACCATCTTGTTAAGCTACTGTGACCTCCACGTCTCTTCCGAGGGGCATTAAAACTGTCTTGTTAAGCTACTGTGTCCTCCACGTCTCTTACGAGGGGAATTAAAACCGTGTTATTAAGCTACTGTGACCTCCACGACTTTTCCAAGGGGCATTAAAACCATCTTGTTAAGCTACTGTGACCTCCACGTCTCTTCCGAGGGGCATTAAAATCGTCTTGTTAAGCTACTGTGACCTCCACGTCTCTTCCGAGGGGCATTAAAACTGTCTTGTTAAGCTACTGTGACCTCCACGTCTATTTTGAGGGGCATTAAAGCCGTCTTGTTAAGCTACTGTGACCTCCACGTCTCTTCCGAGGGGCATTAAAACCGTCTTGTTAAGCTACTGTGTCCTCCACATCTCTTTCGAGGGGCATTAAAACAGTCTTGTTAAGCTACTGTTACCTCTACCACTTTTCCAAGGGCATTAAAACCGTCTTGTTAAGCTTCTGCGACCTCCACCACTTTACCAAGGGTCATTAAAACCGTCTTGTTAAGCTACTGTGACCTCCACGTCTCTTCCGAGGGGCATTAAAACCGTCTTGTTAAGCTACTGTGAGCTCCACATCTCTTCCAAGGGGCATTAAAACCGTCTTGTTAAGCTACTGTGACCTCCACATCTCTTCCGAGGGGCATTAAAAGCGTCTTGTTAAGCTACTGTGACCTCCACGTCTCTTCCAAGGGGCATTAAAACCGTCCTGTTAAGTTACTGTGACCTCCACGTCTATTTTGAGGGGCATTAAAGCCGTCTTGTTAAGCTACTGTGACCTCCACGTCTCTTCCGAGGGGCATTAAAACCGTCTTGTTAAGCTACTGTGACCTCCACGTCTCTTCCAAGGGGCATTAAAACCATTTTGTTAAACTACTGTGACCTCCACGTCTCTTCTGAGGGGCATTAAAACCATCTTGTTAAGCTACTGTGACCTCCACCACTTTTCCAAGGGGCATTAAAACCATCTTGTTAAGCTACTGTGACCGACACGTCTCTTCCGAGGGGCATTAAAACCGTCTTGTTAAGCTACTGTGACCTCCACGTCTCTTTCGAGGGGCATTAAAACCGTCTGGTTAAGCTACTGTGACCACCACTTTTCCAAGGGGCATTAAAACCATCTTGTTGAGCTACTGGGACCTCCACGTCTCTTCCGATGGGCATTCAAACCATCTTGATAAGCTACTGTGACCTCCACGTCTCTTCCGAGGGGCATTAAAACCGTCTTGTTAAGCTACTGTGACCTCCACGTCTCTTCCGAGGGGCATTAAAATCGTCTTGTTAAGCTACTGTGACCTCCACGTCTCTTCCGAGGGGCATTAAAACCGTCTTCTTAAGCTACTGTGACCTCCACGTCTCTTCCGAGGGGCATTAAAACCATCTTGTTAAGCTACTGTGTCCTCCACGTCTCTTTCGAGGGGAATTAAAACCGTCTTGTTAAGCTACTGTGACCTCCACCACTTTTCCAAGGGGCATTAAAACCATCTTGTTAAGCTACTGTGACCTCCACGTCTCTTCCGAGGGGCATTAAAACTGTCTTGTTAAGCTTCTGTGACCTCCACGTCTCTTACGAGGGGAATTAAAACCGTGTTATTAAGCTACTGTGACCTCCACGACTTTTCCAAGGGGCATTAAAACCATCTTGTTAAGCTACTGTGACCTCCACGTCTCTTCCGAGGGGCATTAAAATCGTCTTGTTAAGCTACTGTGACCTCCACGTCTCTTCCGAGGGGCATTAAAACCGTCTTGTTAAGCTACTGTGACCTCCACGTCTATTTTGAGGGGCATTAAAGCCGTCTTGTTAAGCTACTGTGACCTCCACGTCTCTTCCGAGGGGCATTAAAACCGTCTTGTTAAGCTACTGTGTCCTCCACATCTCTTTCGAGGGGCATTAAAACAGTCTTGTTAAGCTACTGTGACCTCTACCACTTTTCCAAGGGCATTAAAACCGTCTTGTTAAGCTTCTGCGACCTCCACCACTTTACCAAGGGTCATTAAAACCGTCTTGTTAAGCTACTGTGACCTCCACGTCTCTTCCGAGGGGCATTAAAACCGTCTTGTTAAGCTACTGTGAGCTCCACATCTCTTCCGAGGGGCATTAAAACCGTCTTGTTAAGCTACTGTGACCTCCACATCTCTTCCGAGGGGCATTAAAAGCGTCTTGTTAAGCTACTGTGACCTCCACGTCTCTTCCAAGGGGCATTAAAACCGTCCTGTTAAGTTACTGTGACCACCACGTCTCTTTCGAGGGGAATTAAAACTGTCTTGTTAAGCTACTGTGAACTCCACCACTTTTCCAAGGGGCATTAAAACCATCTTGTTAAGCTACTGTGACCTCCACGTCTCTTCCGAGGGGCATTAAAACCGTCTTGTTAAGCTACTGTGACCTCCACATCTCTTCCGAGGGGCATTAAAAACGTCTTGTTAAGCTACTGTGACTTCCACGTCTCTTCTTAGGGGCATTAAAACCGTCTTGTTAAGCTACTGTGACCTCCACGTCTCTTCCAAGGGGCATTAAAACCATCTTGTTAAACTACTGTGACCTCCATGTCTCTTCTGAGGGGCAATAAAACCATCTTGTTAAGCTACTGTGTCCTCCACGTCTCTTTCGAGGGGAATTAAAACCGTCTTGTTAAGCTACTGTGACCTCCACCACTTTTCAAAGGGGCATTAAAACCATCTTGTTAAGCTACTGTGACCTCCACGTCTCTTCCGAGGGGCATTAAAACCGTCTTGTTAAGCTACTGTGACCTCCACGTCTCTTCCGAGGGGCATTAAAACCGTCCTGTTAAGCTACTGTGACCTCCACGTCTCTTTCGAGGGGAATTAAACCGTCTTGTCAAGCTACTGTGACCTCCACCACTTTTCCAAGGGGCATTAAAACCATCTTGTTAAGCTACTGTGACCTCCACGTCTCTTCCGAGGGGCATTAAAACCGTCTTCTTAAGCTACTGTGACCTCCACCACTTTTCCAAGGGGCATTAAAACCATCTTGTTAAGCTACTGTGACCTCCACGTCTCTTCCAAGGGGCATTAAAACTGTCTTGTTAAGCTACTGTGACCTCCACGTCTCTTACGAGGGGAATTAAAACCGTGTTATTAAGCTACTGTGACCTCCACGACTTTTCCAAGGGGCATTAAAACCATCTTGTTAAGCTACTGTGACCTCCACGTCTCTTCCGAGGGGCATTAAAATCGTCTTGTTAAGCTACTGTGACCTCCACGTCTCTTCCGAGGGGCATTAAAACTGTCTTGTTAAGCTACTGTGACCTCCACGTCTATTTTGAGGGGCATTAAAGCCGTCTTGTTAAGCTACTGTGACCTCCACGTCTCTTCCGAGGGGCATTAAAACCGTCTTGTTAAGCTACTGTGTCCTCCACATCTCTTTCGAGGGGCATTAAAACAGTCTTGTTAAGCTACTGTGACCTCTACCACTTTTCCAAGGGCATTAAAACCGTCTTGTTAAGCTTCTGCGACCTCCACCACTTTACCAAGGGTCATTAAAACCGTCTTGTTAAGCTACTGTGACCTCCACGTCTCTTCCGAGGGGCATTAAAACCGTCTTGTTAAGCTACTGTGAGCTCCACATCTCTTCCGAGGGGCATTAAAACCGTCTTGTTAAGCTACTGTGACCTCCACATCTCTTCCGAGGGGCATTAAAAGCGTCTTGTTAAGCTACTGTGACCTCCACGTCTCTTCCAAGGGGCATTAAAACCGTCCTGTTAAGTTACTGTGACCTCCACGTCTCTTTCGAGGGGAATTAAAACTGTCTTGTTAAGCTACTGTGAACTCCACCACTTTTCCAAGGGGCATTAAAACCATCTTGTTAAGCTACTGTGACCTCCACGTCTCTTCCGAGGGGCATTAAAACCGTCTTGTTAAGCTACTGTGACCTCCACATCTCTTCCGAGGGGCATTAAAAACGTCTTGTTAAGCTACTGTGACTTCAACGTCTCTTCTTAGGGGCATTAAAACCGTCTTGTTAAGCTACTGTGACCTCCACGTCTCTTCCAAGGGGCATTAAAACCATCTTGTTAAACTACTGTGACCTCCATGTCTCTTCTGAGGGTCATTAAAACCATCTTGTTAAGCTACTGTGTCCTCCACGTCTCTTTCGAGGGGAATTAAAACCGTCTTGTTAAGCTACTGTGACCTCCACCACTTTTCAAAGGGGCATTAAAACCATCTTGTTAAGCTAATGTGACCTCCACGTCTCTTCCGAGGGGCATTAAAACCGTGTTGTTAAGCTACTGTGACCTCCACGTCTCTTCCGAGGGGCATTAAAACCGTCCTGTTAAGCTACTGTGACCTCCACGTCTCTTTCGAGGGGAATTAAACCGTCTTGTCAAGCTACTGTGACCTCCACCACTTTTCCAAGGGGCATTAAAACCATCTTGTTAAGCTACTGTGACCTCCACGTCTCTTCCGAGGGGCATTAAAACCGTCTTGTTAAGCTACTGTGACCTCCACCACTTTTCCAAGGGGCATTAAAACCATCTTGTTAAGCTACTGTGACCTCCACGTCTCTTCCGAGGGGCATTAAAACCGTCTTGTTAAGCTACTGTGACCTCCACGTCTCTTCCGAGGGGCATTAAAACCGTCCTGTTAAGCTACTGTGACCTCCACGTCTCTTTCGAGGGGAATTAAACCGTCTTGTCAAGCTACTGTGACCTCCACCACTTTTCCAAGGGGCATTAAAACCATCTTGTTAAGCTACTGTGACCTCCACGTCTCTTCCGAGGGGCATTAAAACCGTCTTGTTAAGCTACTGTGACCTCCACCACTTTTCCAAGGGGCATTAAAACCATCTTGTTAAGCTACTGTGACCTCCACGTCTCTTCCGAGGGGCATTAAAACCGTCTTGTTAAGCTACTGTGACCTCCACGTCTCTTCCGAGGGGCATTAAAACCGTCCTGTTAAGCTACTGTGACCTCCACGTCTCTTTCGAGGGGAATTAAAACCGTCTTGTTAAGCTACTGTGACCTCCACCACTTTTCCAAGTGGCATTAAAACCATCTTGTTAAGCTACTGTGACCTCCACGTCTCTTCCCAGGGGCATTAAAATCGTCTTGTTAAGCTACTGTGACCTCCACGTCTCTTCCGAGGGGCATTAAAACCGTCTTGTTAAGCTACTGTGACCTCCACGTCTCTTCCGAGGGGCATTAAAATCGTCTTGTTAAGCTACTGTGACCTCCACGTCTCTTCCGAGGGGCATTAAATCCGTCTTGTTAAGCTACTGTGACCTCCACGTCTCTTCCGAGGGGCATTAAAACTGTCTTGTTAAGCTACTGTGACCTCCACGTCTATTTTGAGGGGCATTAAAGCCGTCTTGTTAAGCTACTGTGACCTCCACGTCTCTTCCGAGGGGCATTAAAACCGTTTTGTTAAGCTACTGTGTCCTCCACATCTCTTTCGAGGGGCATTAAAACAGTCTTGTTAAGCTACTGTGACCTCTACCACTTTTCCAAGGGCATTAAAACCGTCTTGTTAAGCTTCTGCGACCTCCACCACTTTACCAAGGGTCATTAAAACCGTCTTGTTAAGCTTCTGTGACCTCCACGTCTCTTCCGAGGGGCATTAAAACCGTCTTGTTAAGCTACTGTGAGCTCCACATCTCTTCCGAGGGGCATTAAAACCGTCTTGTTAAGCTACTGTGACCTCCACGTCTCTTCCGAGGGGCATTAAAACCGTCTTGTTAAGCTACTGTGACCTCCACCACTTTTCCAAGGGGCATTAAAACCATCTTGTTAAGCTACTGTGACCTCCACGTCTCTTCCGAGGGGCATTAAAACCGTCTTGTTAAGCTACTGTGACCTCCACGTCTCTTCCGAGGGGCATTAAAACCGTCCTGTTAAGCTACTGTGACCTCCACGTCTCTTTCGAGGGGAATTAAAACCGTCTTGTTAAGCTACTGTGACCTCCACCACTTTTCCAAGTGGCATTAAAACCATCTTGTTAAGCTACTGTGACCTCCACGTCTCTTCCCAGGGGCATTAAAATCGTCTTGTTAAGCTACTGTGACCTCCACGTCTCTTCCGAGGGGCATTAAAACCGTCTTGTTAAGCTACTGTGACCTCCACGTCTCTTCCGAGGGGCATTAAAACTGTCTTGTTAAGCTACTGTGACCTCCACCACTTTTCCAAGGGGCATTAAAACCATCTTGTTAAGCTACTTTGACCTCCACGTCTCTTCCGAGGGGCATTAAAACCGTCTTGTTAAGCTACTGTGACCTCCACGTCTCTTCCGAGGGGCATTAAAACCGTCCTGTTAAGCTACTGTGACCTCCACGTCTCTTTCGAGGGGAATTAAAACCATCTTGTTAAGCTACTGTGACCTCCACCACTTTTCCAAGGGGCATTAAAACCATCTTGTTAAGCTACTGTGACCTCCACGTCTCTTCCCAGGGCATTAATATCGTCTTGTTAAGATACTGTGACCTCCACGTCTCTTCCGAGGGGCATTAAAACCGTCTTGTTAAGTTACTGTGACCTCCACGTCTCTTCCGAGTGGCATTAAAAACGTCTTGTTAAGCTACTGTGACCTCCACGTCTCTTCCGAGGGGCATTAAAACCGTCTTGTTAAGCTACTGTGACATCCACGTCTCTTCCGAGGGGCATTAAAACTGTCTTGTTAAGCTACTGTGACCTCCACGTCTATTTTGAGGGGCATTAAAGCCGTCTTGTTAAGCTACTGTGACCTCTACCACTTTTCCAAGGGCATTAAAACCGTCTTGTTAAGCTTCTGCGACCACCACCACTTTACCAAGGGTCATTAAAACCGTCTTGTTAAGCTACTGTGACCTCCACGTCTCTTCCGAGGGGCATTAAAACCGTCTTGTTAAGCTACTGTGAGCTCCACATCTCTTCCGAGGGGCATTAAAACCGTCTTGTTAAGCTACTGTGACCTCCACGTCTCTTCCGAGGGGCATTAAAAGCGTCTTGTTAAGCTACTGTGACCTCCATGTCTCTTCCAAGGGGCATTAAAACCGTCCTGTTAAGTTACTGTGACCTCCACATCTCTTTCGAGGGGAATTAAAACCGTCTTGTTAAGCTACTGTGACCTCCACCACTTTTCAAAGGGGCATTAAAACCATCTTGTTAAACTACTGTGACCTCCATGTCTCTTCTGAGGGGCATTAAAACCATCTTGTTAAGCTACTGTGTCCTCCACGTCTCTTTCGAGGGGAATTAAAACCGTATTGTTAAGCTACTGTGACCTCCACCACTTTTCAAAGGGGCATTAAAACCATCTTGTTAAGCTACTGTGACCTCCACGTCTCTTCCGAGGGGCATTAAAACCATCTTGTTAAGCTACTGTGACCTCCACGTCTCTTCCGAGGGGCATTAAAACCGTCTTGTTAAGCTACTGTGACCTCCACCACTTTTCCAAGGGGCATTAAAACCATCTTGTTAAGCTACTGTGACCTCCACGTCTCTTCCGAGGGGCATTAAAACCGTCTTGTTAAGCTACTGGGACCTCCACGTCTCTTCCGAGGGGCATTAAAACCGTCCTGTTAAGCTACTGTGACCTCCACGTCTCTTTCGAGGGGAATTAAAACCGTCTTGTTAAGCTACTGTGACCTCCACCACTTTTCCAAGGGGCATTAAAACCATCTTGTTAAGCTACTTTGACCTCCACGTCTCTTCCGAGGGGCATTAAAACCGTCTTGTTAAGCTACTGTGACCTCCACGTCTCTTCCGAGGGGCATTAAAAGCGTCTTGTTAAGCTACTGTGACCTCCATGTCTCTTCCAAGGGGCATTAAAACCGTCCTGTTAAGTTACTGTGACCTCCACATCTCTTTCGAGGGGAATTAAAACTGTCTTGTTAAGCTACTGTGAACTCCACCACTTTTCCAAGGGGCATTAAAACCATCTTGTTAAGCTACTGTGACCTCCACGTCTCTTCCGAGGGGCATTAAAACCGTCTTGTTAAGCTACTGTGACCTCCACATCTCTTCCGAGGGGCATTAAAACCGTCTTGTTAAGCTACTGTGACTTCCACGTCTCTTCTTAGGGGCATTAAAACCGTCTTGTTAAGCTACTGTGACCTCCACATCTCTTCCAAGGGGCATTAAAACCATCTTGTTAAACTACTGTGACCTCCATGTCTCTTCTGAGGGGCATTAAAACCATCTTGTTAAGCTACTGTGTCCTCCACGTCTCTTTGGAGGGGAATTAAAACCGTATTGTTAAGCTACTGTGACCTCCACCACTTTTCAAAGGGGCATTAAAACCATCTTGTTAAGCTACTGTGACCTCCACGTCTCTTCCGAGGGGCATTAAAACCGTCTTGTTAAGCTACTGTGACCTCCACGTCTCTTTCGAGGGGCATTAAAACCGTCTTGTTAAGCTACTGTGACCTCCACCACTTTTCCAAGGGGCATTAAAACCATCTTGTTAAGCTACTGTGACCTCCACGTCTCTTCCCAGGGCATTAAAATCGTCTTGTTAAGATACTGTGACCTCCACGTCTCTTCCGAGGGGCATTAAAACCGTCTTGTTAAGTTACTGTGACCTCCACGTCTCTTCCGAGTGGCATTAAAATCGTCTTGTTAAGCTACTGTGACCTCCACGTCTCTTCCGAGGGGCATTAAAACCGTCTTGTTAAGCTACTGTGACATCCACGTCTCTTCCGAGGGGCATTAAAACTGTCTTGTTAAGCTACTGTGACCTCCACGTCTATTTTGAGGGGCATTAAAGCCGTCTTGTTAAGCTACTGTGACCTCTACCACTTTTCCAAGGGCATTAAAACCGTCTTGTTAAGCTTCTGCGACCACCACCACTTTACCAAGGGTCATTAAAACCGTCTTGTTAAGCTACTGTGACCTCCACGTCTCTTCCGAGGGGCATTAAAACCGTCTTGTTAAGCTACTGTGAGCTCCACATCTCTTCCGAGGGGCATTAAAACCGTCTTGTTAAGCTACTGTGACCTCCACGTCTCTTCCGAGGGGCATTAAAACCGTCTTGTTAAGCTACTGTGACCTCCACCACTTTTCCAAGGGGCATTAAAACCATCTTGTTAAGCTACTGTGATCTCCACGTCTCTTCCGAGGGGCATTAAAACCGTCTTGTTAAACTACTGTGACCTCCACCACTTTTCCAAGGGGCATTAAAACCATCTTGTTAAGCTACTTTGACCTCCACGTCTCTTCCGAGGGGCATTAAAACCGTCTTGTTAAGCTACTGTGACCTCCACGTCTCTTCCGAGGGGCATTAAAAGCGTCTTGTTAAGCTACTGTGACCTCCATGTCTCTTCCAAGGGGCATTAAAACCGTCCTGTTAAGTTACTGTGACCTCCACATCTCTTTCGAGGGGAATTAAAACTGTCTTGTTAAGCTACTGTGAACTCCACCACTTTTCCAAGGGGCATTAAAACCATCTTGTTAAGCTACTGTGACCTCCACGTCTCTTCCGAGGGGCATTAAAACCGTCTTGTTAAGCTACTGTGACCTCCACATCTCTTCCGAGGGGCATTAAAACCGTCTTGTTAAGCTACTGTGACTTCCACGTCTCTTCTTAGGGGCATTAAAACCGTCCTGTTAAGCTACTGTGACCTCCACGTCTCTTTCGAGGGGAATTAAACCGTCTTGTCAAGCTACTGTGACCTCCACCACTTTTCCAAGGGGCATTAAAACCATCTTGTTAAGCTACTGTGACCTCCACGTCTCTTCCGAGGGGCATTAAAACCGTCTTGTTAAGCTACTGTGACCTCCACCACTTTTCCAAGGGGCATTAAAACCATCTTGTTAAGCTACTGTGACCTCCACGTCTCTTCCGAGGGGCATTAAAACCGTCTTGTTAAGCTACTGTGACCTCCACGTCTCTTCCGAGGGGCATTAAAACCGTCCTGTTAAGCTACTGTGACCTCCACGTCTCTTTCGAGGGGAATTAAAACCGTCTTGTTAAGCTACTGTGACCTCCACCACTTTTCCAAGTGGCATTAAAACCATCTTGTTAAGCTACTGTGACCTCCACGTCTCTTCCCAGGGGCATTAAAATCGTCTTGTTAAGCTACTGTGACCTCCACGTCTCTTCCGAGGGGCATTAAAACCGTCTTGTTAAGCTACTGTGACCTCCACGTCTCTTCCGAGGGGCATTAAAATCGTCTTGTTAAGCTACTGTGACCTCCACGTCTCTTCCGAGGGGCATTAAATCCGTCTTGTTAAGCTACTGTGACCTCCACGTCTCTTCCGAGGGGCATTAAAACTGTCTTGTTAAGCTACTGTGACCTCCACGTCTATTTTGAGGGGCATTAAAGCCGTCTTGTTAAGCTACTGTGACCTCCACGTCTCTTCCGAGGGGCATTAAAACCGTTTTGTTAAGCTACTGTGTCCTCCACATCTCTTTCGAGGGGCATTAAAACAGTCTTGTTAAGCTACTGTGACCTCTACCACTTTTCCAAGGGCATTAAAACCGTCTTGTTAAGCTTCTGCGACCTCCACCACTTTACCAAGGGTCATTAAAACCGTCTTGTTAAGCTTCTGTGACCTCCACGTCTCTTCCGAGGGGCATTAAAACCGTCTTGTTAAGCTACTGTGAGCTCCACATCTCTTCCGAGGGGCATTAAAACCGTCTTGTTAAGCTACTGTGACCTCCACGTCTCTTCCGAGGGGCATTAAAACCGTCTTGTTAAGCTACTGTGACCTCCACCACTTTTCCAAGGGGCATTAAAACCATCTTGTTAAGCTACTGTGACCTCCACGTCTCTTCCGAGGGGCATTAAAACCGTCTTGTTAAGCTACTGTGACCTCCACGTCTCTTCCGAGGGGCATTAAAACCGTCCTGTTAAGCTACTGTGACCTCCACGTCTCTTTCGAGGGGAATTAAAACCGTCTTGTTAAGCTACTGTGACCTCCACCACTTTTCCAAGTGGCATTAAAACCATCTTGTTAAGCTACTGTGACCTCCACGTCTCTTCCCAGGGGCATTAAAATCGTCTTGTTAAGCTACTGTGACCTCCACGTCTCTTCCGAGGGGCATTAAAACCGTCTTGTTAAGCTACTGTGACCTCCACGTCTCTTCCGAGGGGCATTAAAACTGTCTTGTTAAGCTACTGTGACCTCCACCACTTTTCCAAGGGGCATTAAAACCATCTTGTTAAGCTACTCTGACCTCCACGTCTCTTCCGAGGGGCATTAAAACCGTCTTGTTAAGCTACTGTGACCTCCACGTCTCTTCCGAGGGGCATTAAAACCGTCCTGTTAAGCTACTGTGACCTCCACGTCTCTTTCGAGGGGAATTAAAACCATCTTGTTAAGCTACTGTGACCTCCACCACTTTTCCAAGGGGCATTAAAACCATCTTGTTAAGCTACTGTGACCTCCACGTCTCTTCCCAGGGCATTAATATCGTCTTGTTAAGATACTGTGACCTCCACGTCTCTTCCGAGGGGCATTAAAACCGTCTTGTTAAGTTACTGTGACCTCCACGTCTCTTCCGAGTGGCATTAAAAACGTCTTGTTAAGCTACTGTGACCTCCACGTCTCTTCCGAGGGGCATTAAAACCGTCTTGTTAAGCTACTGTGACATCCACGTCTCTTCCGAGGGGCATTAAAACTGTCTTGTTAAGCTACTGTGACCTCCACGTCTATTTTGAGGGGCATTAAAGCCGTCTTGTTAAGCTACTGTGACCTCTACCACTTTTCCAAGGGCATTAAAACCGTCTTGTTAAGCTTCTGCGACCACCACCACTTTACCAAGGGTCATTAAAACCGTCTTGTTAAGCTACTGTGACCTCCACGTCTCTTCCGAGGGGCATTAAAACCGTCTTGTTAAGCTACTGTGAGCTCCACATCTCTTCCGAGGGGCATTAAAACCGTCTTGTTAAGCTACTGTGACCTCCACGTCTCTTCCGAGGGGCATTAAAAGCGTCTTGTTAAGCTACTGTGACCTCCATGTCTCTTCCAAGGGGCATTAAAACCGTCCTGTTAAGTTACTGTGACCTCCACATCTCTTTCGAGGGGAATTAAAACCGTCTTGTTAAGCTACTGTGACCTCCACCACTTTTCAAAGGGGCATTAAAACCATCTTGTTAAACTACTGTGACCTCCATGTCTCTTCTGAGGGGCATTAAAACCATCTTGTTAAGCTACTGTGTCCTCCACGTCTCTTTCGAGGGGAATTAAAACCGTATTGTTAAGCTACTGTGACCTCCACCACTATTCAAAGGGGCATTAAAACCATCTTGTTAAGCTACTGTGACCTCCACGTCTCTTCCGAGGGGCATTAAAACCATCTTGTTAAGCTACTGTGACCTCCACGTCTCTTCCGAGGGGCATTAAAACCGTCTTGTTAAGCTACTGTGACCTCCACCACTTTTCCAAGGGGCATTAAAACCATCTTGTTAAGCTACTGTGACCTCCACGTCTCTTCCGAGGGGCATTAAAACCGTCTTTTTAAGCTACTGGGACCTCCACGTCTCTTCCGAGGGGCATTAAAACCGTCCTGTTAAGCTACTGTGACCTCCACGTCTCTTTCGAGGGGAATTAAAACCGTCTTGTTAAGCTACTGTGACCTCCACCACTTTTCCAAGGGGCATTAAAACCATCTTGTTAAGCTACTTTGACCTCCACGTCTCTTCCGAGGGGCATTAAAACCGTCTTGTTAAGCTACTGTGACCTCCACGTCTCTTCCGAGGGGCATTAAAAGCGTCTTGTTAAGCTACTGTGACCTCCATGTCTCTTCCAAGGGGCATTAAAACCGTCCTGTTAAGTTACTGTGACCTCCACATCTCTTTCGAGGGGAATTAAAACTGTCTTGTTAAGCTACTGTGAACTCCTCCACTTTTCCAAGGGGCATTAAAACCATCTTGTTAAGCTACTGTGACCTCCACGTCTCTTCCGAGGGGCATTAAAACCGTCTTGTTAAGCTACTGTGACCTCCACATCTCTTCCGAGGGGCATTAAAACCGTCTTGTTAAGCTACTGTGACTTCCACGTCTCTTCTTAGGGGCATTAAAACCGTCTTGTTAAGCTACTGTGACCTCCACATCTCTTCCAAGGGGCATTAAAACCATCTTGTTAAACTACTGTGACCTCCATGTCTCTTCTGAGGGGCATTAAAACCATCTTGTTAAGCTACTGTGTCCTCCACGTCTCTTTGGAGGGGAATTAAAACCGTATTGTTAAGCTACTGTGACCTCCACCACTTTTCAAAGGGGCATTAAAACCATCTTGTTAAGCTACTGTGACCTCCACGTCTCTTCCGAGGGGCATTAAAACCGTCTTGTTAAGCTACTGTGACCTCCACGTCTCTTTCGAGGGGCATTAAAACCGTCTTGTTAAGCTACTGTGACCTCCACCACTTTTCCAAGGGGCATTAAAACCATCTTGTTAAGCTACTGTGACCTCCACGTCTCTTCCCAGGGCATTAAAATCGTCTTGTTAAGATACTGTGACCTCCACGTCTCTTCCGAGGGGCATTAAAACCGTCTTGTTAAGTTACTGTGACCTCCACGTCTCTTCCGAGTGGCATTAAAATCGTCTTGTTAAGCTACTGTGACCTCCACGTCTCTTCCGAGGGGCATTAAAACCGTCTTGTTAAGCTACTGTGACATCCACGTCTCTTCCGAGGGGCATTAAAACTGTCTTGTTAAGCTACTGTGACCTCCACGTCTATTTTGAGGGGCATTAAAGCCGTCTTGTTAAGCTACTGTGACCTCTACCACTTTTCCAAGGGCATTAAAACCGTCTTGTTAAGCTTCTGCGACCACCACCACTTTACCAAGGGTCATTAAAACCGTCTTGTTAAGCTACTGTGACCTCCACGTCTCTTCCGAGGGGCATTAAAACCGTCTTGTTAAGCTACTGTGAGCTCCACATCTCTTCCGAGGGGCATTAAAACCGTCTTGTTAAGCTACTGTGACCTCCACGTCTCTTCCGAGGGGCATTAAAACCGTCTTGTTAAGCTACTGTGACCTCCACCACTTTTCCAAGGGGCATTAAAACCATCTTGTTAAGCTACTGTGATCTCCACGTCTCTTCCGAGGGGCATTAAAACCGTCTTGTTAAACTACTGTGACCTCCACCACTTTTCCAAGGGGCATTAAAACCATCTTGTTAAGCTACTTTGACCTCCACGTCTCTTCCGAGGGGCATTAAAACCGTCTTGTTAAGCTACTGTGACCTCCACGTCTCTTCCGAGGGGCATTAAAAGCGTCTTGTTAAGCTACTGTGACCTCCATGTCTCTTCCAAGGGGCATTAAAACCGTCCTGTTAAGTTACTGTGACCTCCACATCTCTTTCGAGGGGAATTAAAACTGTCTTGTTAAGCTACTGTGAACTCCACCACTTTTCCAAGGGGCATTAAAACCATCTTGTTAAGCTACTGTGACCTCCACGTCTCTTCCGAGGGGCATTAAAACCGTCTTGTTAAGCTACTGTGACCTCCACATCTCTTCCGAGGGGCATTAAAACCGTCTTGTTAAGCTACTGTGACTTCCACGTCTCTTCTTAGGGGCATTAAAACCGTCTTGTTAAGCTACTGTGACCTCCACATCTCTTCCAAGGGGCATTAAAACCATCTTGTTAAACTACTGTGACCTCCATGTCTCTTCTGAGGGGCATTAAAACCATCTTGTTAAGCTACTGTGTCCTCCACGTCTCTTTCGAGGGGAATTAAAACCGTATTGTTAAGCTACTGTGACCTCCACCACTTTTCAAAGGGGCATTAAAACCATCTTGTTAAGCTACTGTGACCTCCACGTCTCTTCCGAGGGGCATTAAAACCGTCTTGTTAAGCTACTGTGACCTCCACGTCTCTTCCGAGGGGCATTAAAACCGTCTTGTTAAGCTACTGTGACCTCCACCACTTTTCCAAGGGGCATTAAAACCATCTTGTTAAGCTACTGTGACCTCCACGTCTCTTCCGAGGGGCATTAAAACCGTCTTGTTAAGCTACTGGGACCTCCACGTCTCTTCCGAGGGGCATTAAAACCGTCCTGTTAAGCTACTGTGACCTCCACGTCTCTTTCGAGGGGAATTAAAACCGTCTTGTTAAGCTACTGTGACCTCCACCACTTTTCCAAGTGGCATTAAAACCGTCTTGTTAAGTTACTGTGACCTCCACGTCTCTTCCGAGTGGCATTAAAATCGTCTTGTTAAGCTACTGTGACCTCCACGTCTCTTCCGAGGGGCATTAAAACCGTCTTGTTAAGCTACTGTGACATCCACGTCTCTTCCGAGGGGCATTAAAACTGTCTTGTTAAGCTACTGTGACCTCCACGTCTATTTTGAGGGGCATTAAAGCTGTCTTGTTAAGCTACTGTGACCTCTACCACTTTTCCAAGGGCATTAAAACCGTCTTGTTAAGCTTCTGCGACCTCCACCACTTTACCAAGGGGCATTAAAACCGTCTTGTTAAGCTACTGTGACCTCCACGTCTCTTCCGAGGGGCATTAAAACCGTCTTGTTAAGCTACTGTGACCTCCACGTCTCTTCCGAGGGGCATTAAAACCGTCTTGTTAAGCTACTGTGACTTCCACGTCTCTTCCGAGGGGCATTAAAACCGTCTTGTTAAGTTACTGTGACCTCCACGTCTATTTTGAGGGGCATTAAAGCCGTCTTGTTAAGCTACTGTGACCTCCACGTCTCTTCCGAGGGGCATTAAAACCGTCTTGTTAAGCTACTGTGTCCTCCACATCTCTTTCGACGGGCATTAAAACAGTCTTGTTAAGCTACTGCGACCTCTACCACTTTTCCAAGGGGCATTAAAACCGTCTTGTTAAGCTTCTGCGACCTCCACCACTTTACCAAGGGGCATTAAATCTGTCTTGTTAAGCTACTGTGACCTCCACGTCTCTTCCGAGGGGCATTAAAACCGTCTTGTTAAGCTACTTTGACCTCCACATTTCTTCCGAGGGGCATTAAAACCGTCTTGTTAAGCTACTGTGACCTCCACGTCTCTTCCGAGGGGCATTAAAAACGTCTTGTTAAGCTACTGTGACCTCCACGTCTCTTCCAAGGGGCATTAAAACCATCTTGTTAGACTACTGTGACCTCCACGTCTCTTCTGAGGGGCATAAAAACCATCTTGTTAAGCTACTGTGTCCTCCACGTCTCTTCCGAGGGGCATTAAAACCGTCTTGTTAAGCTACTGTGACCTCCATGTCTCTTCTGAGGGGCATTAAAACCGTCTTGTTAAGCTACTGTGACCTCCACCACTTTTCCAAGGGGCATTAAAACCGTCTTGTTAAGCTTCTGCGACCTCCACCACTTTACCAAGGGGCATTAAAACAGTCTTGTTAAGCTACTGTGACCTCCAAGTCTCTTCCGAGGGGCAGTAAAACCGTTTTGCTAAGCTACTGTGACCTCCACGTCTCTTCCGAGGGGCAATAAAACCGTCTTGTTAAGCTACTGTGACCTCCACGTCTATTTTGAGGGGCATTAAAGCCGTCTTGTTAAGCTACTGTGACCTCCAAGTCTCTTCCGAGGGGCATTAAAACCGTCTTGTTAAGCAACTGTGACCTCCACGTCTCTTCCAAGGGGCATTAAAACCATTTTGTTAAACTACTGTGACCTCCACGTCTCTTCTGAGGGGCATTAAAACCATCTTGTTAAGCTACTGTGACCTCTACCACTTTTCCAAGGGGCATTAAAACCATCTTGTTAAGCTACTGTGACCGACACGTCTCTTCCGAGGGGCATTAAAACCGTCTTGTTAAGCTACTGTGACCTCCACGTCTCTTTCGAGGGGCATTAAAACCGTCTGGTTAAGCTACTGTGACCACCACTTTTCCAAGGGGCATTAAAACCATCTTGTTGAGCTACTGGGACCTCCACGTCTCTTCCGATGGGCATTCAAACCATCTTGATAAGCTACTGTGACCTCCACGTCTCTTCCGAGGGCATTAAAACCGTCTTGTTAAGCTACTGTGACCTCCACATCTCTTGCGAGGGGCATTAAAATCGTCTTGTTAAGCTACTGTGACCTCCACGTCTCTTCCGAGGGGCATTAAAACCGTCCTTTTAAGCTACTGTGACCTCCACGTCTCTTCCGAGGGGCATTAAAACTGTCTTGTTAAGCTACTGTGACCTCCACGTCTCTTCCGAGGGGCCTTAAAACCGTCTTGTTAAGCTACTGTGACCTCCACGTCTCTTCCGAGGGGCATTAAAACCGTCTTCTTAAGCTACTGTGACCTCCACGTCTATTTTGAGGGGCATTAAAGCCATCTTGTTAAGCTACTGTGACCTCCACGTCTCTTCTGAGGGGCATTAAAACCGTCTTGTTAATCTACTGTGTCCTCCACATCTCTTTCGAAGGGAATTAAAACAGTCTTGTTAAGATACTGTGACCTCTACCACTTTTCCAACGGGCATGAAAACCGTCTTGTTAAGCTTCTGCGACCTCCACCACTTTACCAAGGGGCATTAAAACCGTCTTGTTAAGCTACTGTGACCTCCACGTCTCTTCTGAGGGGCATTAAAACCGTCTTGTTAAGCTACTGTGACCTCCACATCTCTTCCGAGGGGCATTAAAACCGTCTTGTTAAGCTACTGTGACCTCCACGTCTCTTCCGAGGGGCATTAAAACCGTATTGTTAAGCTACTGTGACCTCCACATCTCTTCCAAGGGGCATTAAAACCATCTTGTTAAACTACTGTGACCTCCACGTCTCTTCTGAGGGGCAATAAAACCATCTTGTTAAGCTACTGTGTCCTCCACGTCTCTTTCGAGGGGAATTAAAACGGTCTTGTTAAGCTACTGTGACCTCCACCACTTTACCAAGGGGCATTAAAACCATCTTGTTAAGCTACTGTGACCTCCACGTCTCTTCCAAGGGGCATTAAAACCGTCTTCTTAAGCTACTGTGACCTCCACGTCTCTTCCGAGGGGCATTAAAACCGTCCTGTTAAGCTACTGTGACCTCCACGTCTCTTTTGAGGGGCATTAAAGCCATCTTGTTAAGCTACTGTGACCTCCACGTCTCTTCCGAGGCTCATTAGAACCGTTTTGTTAAGCTACTGTGATCTCCACGTCTCTTCTGAGGGGCATTAAAACCGTCTTGTTAAGCTTCTGTGACCTCCACCACTTTACCAAGGGGCATTAAAACCGTCTTGTTAAGCTACTGTGACCTCCACGTCTCTTCCGAAGGGCATTAAAACCATTTTGTTAAGCTACTTTGACCTCCACGACTCTTCCGAGGGGCATTAAAACCGTCTTGTTAAGCTACTGTGACCTCCACGTCTCTTCCAAGGGGCCTTAAAACCGTCTTGTTAAGCTACTGTGACCACCACGTCTCTTCCGAGGGGCATTAAAACCATCTTGTTAAGCTACTGTGACCGCCACGTCTCTTCCGAGGGGCATTAAAACCATCTTGTTAAGCTACTGTGACCTCCACCACTTTTCCAAGGGGCATTAAAACCGTCTTGTTAAGCTTCTGTGACCTCCACCACTTTACCAACGGGCATTAAAACCGTCTTGTTAAGCTACTGTGACCGCCACGTCTCTTCCGAGGGGCATTAAAACCATTTTGTTAAGCTACTTTGACCTCCACGACTCTTCCGAGGGGCATTAAAACCGTATTGTTAAGCTACTGTGACCTCCACGTCTCTTCCGATGGGCCTTAAAACCGTCTTGTTAAGCTACTGTGACCACCACGTCTCTTCCGAGGGGCATTAAAACCGTCTTGTTAAGCTACTGTGACCGCCACGTCTCTTCCGAGGGGCATTAAAACCATCTTGTTAAGCTACTGTGACCTCCAACACTTTTCCAAGGGGCATTAAAACCGTCTTGTTAAGCTTCTGTGACCTCCACCACTTTACCAAGGGGCATTAAAACCGTCTTGTTAAGCTACTGTGACCTCCACGTCTCTTCCGAGGGGCATTAAAACCATTTTGTTAAGCTACTTTGACCTCCACGTCTCTTCCGAGGGGAATTAAAACCGTCTTGTTAAGCTACTGTGACCTCCACGTCTCTTCCGAGGGGCCTTAAAACCATCTTGTTAAGCTACTGTGACCACCACGTCTCTTCCGAGGGGCATTAGAACCATCTTGTTAAGCTACTGTGACCTCCATGTCTCTTACGAGGGGCATTAAAACCGTCCTGTTAAGCTACTGTGACCTCCAGGTCTCTTTCGAGGGGAATTAAAACCGTCTTGTTAAGCTACTGTGACCTCCACCACTTTTCCAAGGGGCATTAAAACCATCTTGTTAAGCTAATGTGACCTCCACGTCTCTTCCGAGGGGCATTAAAACCGTCTTGTTAAGCTACTGTGAACACCACGTCTCTTCCGAGGGGCATTAAAACCATCTTGTTAAGCTACTGTGACCGCCACGTCTCTTCCGAGGGGCATTAAAACCGTCTTGTTAAGCTACTGTGACCTCCACATCTCTTTCGAGGGGCATTAAAACCGTCTTGTTAAGCTACTGTGACCACCACTTTTCCAAGGGGCATTAAAACCGTCTTGTTTAGCTACTGGGACCTCCACGTTTCTTCCGAGGGGCATTAAAACTGTCTTGTTAAGATACTGTGACCTGCACCACTTTTCCGAGGGGCATTTAAACCGTCTTGTTAAGCTTCTGCGACCTCCACCACTTTACCAAGGGGCATTAAAACTGTCTTGTTAAGCTGCTGTGACCTCCAAGTCTCTTCCGAGGGGCATTAAAACCGTTTTGCTAAGCTACTGCGACCTCCATGTCTCTTCGGAAGGGCATTAAAACCGTCTTGTTAAGCTACATTGACCTCCACGTCTCTTCCGAGGGGCAGTAAAACCGTCTTGTTAAGCTACTGTAACCTCCATGTCTCTTCCGAGGGGCATTAAAACCATCTTATTAAGCTACTGTGACCTCCACGTCTCTTCCGAGGGGCATTAAAACCGTCTTGTTAAGCTACTGTGACTTCCACGTCTTTTCCGAGGGGCATTAAAACCGTCTTGTTAAGCTACTGTGACCTCCACGTCTTTTTTGAGGGGCATTAAAGCCGTCTTGTTAAGCTACTGTGACCACCACTTTTCCAAGGGGCATTAAAACCGTCTTGTTGAGCTACTGGGACCTCCACGTCTCTTCCGAGGGGCATTAAAAATGTATTCTTAAGCTACTGTGACCTCCACGTCTCTTCTGAGGGGCATTAAAACCGTCTAGTTAAGCTACTGTGACCTCCACCACTTTTCCAAGGGGCATTAAAACCGTCTTCTTAAGCTTTTGCGACCTCCACCACTTTACCAAGGGGCAATAAAACCATCATGTTAAGCTACTGTGACCTCAACGTCTCTTCCGAGGGGCATTAAAACTGTTTTGTTAAGCTACTGTGACCTCCACGTGTGTTCCGAGGGGCATTAAAATCGTCTTGTTAAGCTACTGTGAACTCCACGTCTCTTCCGAGGGGCATTAAAACCGTCCTGTTAAGCTACTGTGACCTCCACGTCTCTTTTGAGGGGCATTAAAGCCATCTTGTTAAGCTACTGTGACCTCCACGTCTCTTCCGAGGCTCATTAGAACCGTTTTGTTAAGCTACTGTGATCTCCACGTCTCTTCTGAGGGGCATTAAAACCGTCTTGTTAAGCTTCTGTGACCTCCACCACTTTACCAAGGGGCATTAAAACCGTCTTGTTAAGCTACTGTGACCTCCACGTCTCTTCCGAAGGGCATTAAAACCATTTTGTTAAGCTACTTTGACCTCCACGACTCTTCCGAGGGGCATTAAAACCGTCTTGTTAAGCTACTGTGACCTCCACGTCTCTTCCAAGGGGCCTTAAAACCGTCTTGTTAAGCTACTGTGACCACCACGTCTCTTCCGAGGGGCATTAAAACCATCTTGTTAAGCTACTGTGACCGCCACGTCTCTTCCGAGGGGCATTAAAACCATCTTGTTAAGCTACTGTGACCTCCACCACTTTTCCAAGGGGCATTAAAACCGTCTTGTTAAGCTTCTGTGACCTCCACCACTTTACCAACGGGCATTAAAACCGTCTTGTTAAGCTACTGTGACCGCCACGTCTCTTCCGAGGGGCATTAAAACCATTTTGTTAAGCTACTTTGACCTCCACGACTCTTCCGAGGGGCATTAAAACCGTATTGTTAAGCTACTGTGACCTCCACGTCTCTTCCGATGGGCCTTAAAACCGTCTTGTTAAGCTACTGTGACCACCACGTCTCTTCCGAGGGGCATTAAAACCGTCTTGTTAAGCTACTGTGACCGCCACGTCTCTTCCGAGGGGCATTAAAACCATCTTGTTAAGCTACTGTGACCTCCAACACTTTTCCAAGGGGCATTAAAACCGTCTTGTTAAGCTTCTGTGACCTCCACCACTTTACCAAGGGGCATTAAAACCGTCTTGTTAAGCTACTGTGACCTCCACGTCTCTTCCGAGGGGCATTAAAACCATTTTGTTAAGCTACTTTGACCTCCACGTCTCTTCCGAGGGGAATTAAAACCGTCTTGTTAAGCTACTGTGACCTCCACGTCTCTTCCGAGGGGCCTTAAAACCATCTTGTTAAGCTACTGTGACCACCACGTCTCTTCCGAGGGGCATTAGAACCATCTTGTTAAGCTACTGTGACCTCCATGTCTCTTACGAGGGGCATTAAAACCGTCCTGTTAAGCTACTGTGACCTCCAGGTCTCTTTCGAGGGGAATTAAAACCGTCTTGTTAAGCTACTGTGACCTCCACCACTTTTCCAAGGGGCATTAAAACCATCTTGTTAAGCTAATGTGACCTCCACGTCTCTTCCGAGGGGCATTAAAACCGTCTTGTTAAGCTACTGTGAACACCACGTCTCTTCCGAGGGGCATTAAAACCATCTTGTTAAGCTACTGTGACCGCCACGTCTCTTCCGAGGGGCATTAAAACCGTCTTGTTAAGCTACTGTGACCTCCACATCTCTTTCGAGGGGCATTAAAACCGTCTTGTTAAGCTACTGTGACCACCACTTTTCCAAGGGGCATTAAAACCGTCTTGTTTAGCTACTGGGACCTCCACGTTTCTTCCGAGGGGCATTAAAACTGTCTTGTTAAGATACTGTGACCTGCACCACTTTTCCGAGGGGCATTTAAACCGTCTTGTTAAGCTTCTGCGACCTCCACCACTTTACCAAGGGGCATTAAAACTGTCTTGTTAAGCTGCTGTGACCTCCAAGTCTCTTCCGAGGGGCATTAAAACCGTTTTGCTAAGCTACTGCGACCTCCATGTCTCTTCGGAAGGGCATTAAAACCGTCTTGTTAAGCTACATTGACCTCCACGTCTCTTCCGAGGGGCAGTAAAACCGTCTTGTTAAGCTACTGTAACCTCCATGTCTCTTCCGAGGGGCATTAAAACCATCTTATTAAGCTACTGTGACCTCCACGTCTCTTCCGAGGGGCATTAAAACCGTCTTGTTAAGCTACTGTGACTTCCACGTCTTTTCCGAGGGGCATTAAAACCGTCTTGTTAAGCTACTGTGACCTCCACGTCTTTTTTGAGGGGCATTAAAGCCGTCTTGTTAAGCTACTGTGACCACCACTTTTCCAAGGGGCATTAAAACCGTCTTGTTGAGCTACTGGGACCTCCACGTCTCTTCCGAGGGGCATTAAAAATGTATTCTTAAGCTACTGTGACCTCCACGTCTCTTCTGAGGGGCATTAAAACAGTCTTGTTAAGCTACTGTGACCTCCACCACTTTTCCAAGGGGCATTAAAACCGTCTTCTTAAGCTTTTGCGACCTCCACCACTTTACCAAGGGGCAATAAAACCATCATGTTAAGCTACTGTGACCTCCGCGTCTCTTCCGAGGGGCATTAAAACTGTTTTGTTAAGCTACTGTGACCTCCACGTGTGTTCCGAGGGGCATTAAAATCGTCTTGTTAAGCTACTGTGAACTCCACTTCTCTTCCGAGGGGCATTAAAACTGTCTTGTTAAGCTACTGTGACCTCCACCTCTCTTCCAAGGGGCATTAAAACCGTCTTGTTAAGCTACTGTGACCTCCACGTCTCTTCTGAGGGGCATTAAAACCGTCTTGTTAAGCTACTGTGACCTCCACAACTTTTCCAAGGGGCACTAAAACCGTCTTGTTAAGCTTCTGCGACCTCCACCACTTTACCAAGGGGCATTAAAACCGTCTTGTTAAGCTACTGTGACCTCCACGTCTCTTCCGAGGGGCATTAAAACCGTCTTGTTAAGCTACTGTGACCTCCACCACTTTTCCAAGGGGCATTAAAACCATCTTGTTAAGCTACTGTGACCTCCACGTCTCTTCCGAGGGGCATTAAAACCGTCTTGTTAAGCTACTGTGACCTCCACGTCTCTTCCGAGGGGCATTAAAACCGTCCTGTTAAGCTACTGTGACCTCCACGTCTCTTTCGAGGGGAATTAAAACCGTCTTGTTAAGCTACTGTGACCTCCACCACTTTTCCAAGTGGCATTAAAACCATCTTGTTAAGCTACTGTGACCTCCACGTCTCTTCCCAGGGGCATTAAAATCGTCTTGTTAAGCTACTGTGACCTCCACGTCTCTTCCGAGGGGCATTAAAACCGTCTTGTTAAGCTACTGTGACCTCCACGTCTCTTCCGAGGGGCATTAAAATCGTCTTGTTAAGCTACTGTGACCTCCACGTCTCTTCCGAGGGGCATTAAATCCGTCTTGTTAAGCTACTGTGACCTCCACGTCTCTTCCGAGGGGCATTAAAACTGTCTTGTTAAGCTACTGTGACCTCCACGTCTATTTTGAGGGGCATTAAAGCCGTCTTGTTAAGCTACTGTGACCTCCACGTCTCTTCCGAGGGGCATTAAAACCGTTTTGTTAAGCTACTGTGTCCTCCACATCTCTTTCGAGGGGCATTAAAACAGTCTTGTTAAGCTACTGTGACCTCTACCACTTTTCCAAGGGCATTAAAACCGTCTTGTTAAGCTTCTGCGACCTCCACCACTTTACCAAGGGTCATTAAAACCGTCTTGTTAAGCTTCTGTGACCTCCACGTCTCTTCCGAGGGGCATTAAAACCGTCTTGTTAAGCTACTGTGAGCTCCACATCTCTTCCGAGGGGCATTAAAACCGTCTTGTTAAGCTACTGTGACCTCCACGTCTCTTCCGAGGGGCATTAAAACCGTCTTGTTAAGCTACTGTGACCTCCACCACTTTTCCAAGGGGCATTAAAACCATCTTGTTAAGCTACTGTGACCTCCACGTCTCTTCCGAGGGGCATTAAAACCGTCTTGTTAAGCTACTGTGACCTCCACGTCTCTTCCGAGGGGCATTAAAACCGTCCTGTTAAGCTACTGTGACCTCCACGTCTCTTTCGAGGGGAATTAAAACCGTCTTGTTAAGCTACTGTGACCTCCACCACTTTTCCAAGTGGCATTAAAACCATCTTGTTAAGCTACTGTGACCTCCACGTCTCTTCCCAGGGGCATTAAAATCGTCTTGTTAAGCTACTGTGACCTCCACGTCTCTTCCGAGGGGCATTAAAACCGTCTTGTTAAGCTACTGTGACCTCCACGTCTCTTCCGAGGGGCATTAAAACTGTCTTGTTAAGCTACTGTGACCTCCACCACTTTTCCAAGGGGCATTAAAACCATCTTGTTAAGCTACTTTGACCTCCACGTCTCTTCCGAGGGGCATTAAAACCGTCTTGTTAAGCTACTGTGACCTCCACGTCTCTTCCGAGGGGCATTAAAACCGTCCTGTTAAGCTACTGTGACCTCCACGTCTCTTTCGAGGGGAATTAAAACCATCTTGTTAAGCTACTGTGACCTCCACCACTTTTCCAAGGGGCATTAAAACCATCTTGTTAAGCTACTGTGACCTCCACGTCTCTTCCCAGGGCATTAATATCGTCTTGTTAAGATACTGTGACCTCCACGTCTCTTCCGAGGGGCATTAAAACCATCTTGTTAAGTTACTGTGACCTCCACGTCTCTTCCGAGTGGCATTAAAAACGTCTTGTTAAGCTACTGTGACCTCCACGTCTCTTCCGAGGGGCATTAAAACCGTCTTGTTAAGCTACTGTGACATCCACGTCTCTTCCGAGGGGCATTAAAACTGTCTTGTTAAGCTACTGTGACCTCCACGTCTATTTTGAGGGGCATTAAAGCCGTCTTGTTAAGCTACTGTGACCTCTACCACTTTTCCAAGGGCATTAAAACCGTCTTGTTAAGCTTCTGCGACCACCACCACTTTACCAAGGGTCATTAAAACCGTCTTGTTAAGCTACTGTGACCTCCACGTCTCTTCCGAGGGGCATTAAAACCGTCTTGTTAAGCTACTGTGAGCTCCACATCTCTTCCGAGGGGCATTAAAACCGTCTTGTTAAGCTACTGTGACCTCCACGTCTCTTCCGAGGGGCATTAAAAGCGTCTTGTTAAGCTACTGTGACCTCCATGTCTCTTCCAAGGGGCATTAAAACCGTCCTGTTAAGTTACTGTGACCTCCACATCTCTTTCGAGGGGAATTAAAACCGTCTTGTTAAGCTACTGTGACCTCCACCACTTTTCAAAGGGGCATTAAAACCATCTTGTTAAACTACTGTGACCTCCATGTCTCTTCTGAGGGGCATTAAAACCATCTTGTTAAGCTACTGTGTCCTCCACGTCTCTTTCGAGGGGAATTAAAACCGTATTGTTAAGCTACTGTGACCTCCACCACTTTTCAAAGGGGCATTAAAACCATCTTGTTAAGCTACTGTGACCTCCACGTCTCTTCCGAGGGGCATTAAAACCATCTTGTTAAGCTACTGTGACCTCCACGTCTCTTCCGAGGGGCATTAAAACCGTCTTGTTAAGCTACTGTGACCTCCACCACTTTTCCAAGGGGCATTAAAACCATCTTGTTAAGCTACTGTGACCTCCACGTCTCTTCCGAGGGGCATTAAAACCGTCTTGTTAAGCTACTGGGACCTCCACGTCTCTTCCGAGGGGCATTAAAACCGTCCTGTTAAGCTACTGTGACCTCCACGTCTCTTTCGAGGGGAATTAAAACCGTCTTGTTGAGCTACTGTGACCTCCACCACTTTTCCAAGGGGCATTAAAACCATCTTGTTAAGCTACTTTGACCTCCACGTCTCTTCCGAGGGGCATTAAAACCGTCTTGTTAAGCTACTGTGACCTCCACGTCTCTTCCGAGGGGCATTAAAAGCGTCTTGTTAAGCTACTGTGACCTCCATGTCTCTTCCAAGGGGCATTAAAACAGTCCTGTTAAGTTACTGTGACCTCCACATCTCTTTCGAGGGGAATTAAAACTGTCTTGTTAAGCTACTGTGAACTCCACCACTTTTCCAAGGGGCATTAAAACCATCTTGTTAAGCTACTGTGACCTCCACGTCTCTTCCGAGGGGCATTAAAACCGTCTTGTTAAGCTACTGTGACCTCCACATCTCTTCCGAGGGGCATTAAAACCGTCTTGTTAAGCTACTGTGACTTCCACGTCTCTTCTTAGGGGCATTAAAACCGTCTTGTTAAGCTACTGTGACCTCCACATCTCTTCCAAGGGGCATTAAAACCATCTTGTTAAACTACTGTGACCTCCATGTCTCTTCTGAGGGGCATTAAAACCATCTTGTTAAGCTACTGTGTCCTCCACGTCTCTTTGGAGGGGAATTAAAACCGTATTGTTAAGCTACTGTGACCTCCACCACTTTTCAAAGGGGCATTAAAACCATCTTGTTAAGCTACTGTGACCTCCACGTCTCTTCCGAGGGGCATTAAAACCGTCTTGTTAAGCTACTGTGACCTCCACGTCTCTTTCGAGGGGCATTAAAACCGTCTTGTTAAGCTACTGTGACCTCCACCACTTTTCCAAGGGGCATTAAAACCATCTTGTTAAGCTACTGTGACCTCCACGTCTCTTCCCAGGGCATTAAAATCGTCTTGTTAAGATACTGTGACCTCCACGTCTCTTCCGAGGGGCATTAAAACCGTCTTGTTAAGTTACTGTGACCTCCACGTCTCTTCCGAGTGGCATTAAAATCGTCTTGTTAAGCTACTGTGACCTCCACGTCTCTTCCGAGGGGCATTAAAACCGTCTTGTTAAGCTACTGTGACATCCACGTCTCTTCCGAGGGGCATTAAAACTGTCTTGTTAAGCTACTGTGACCTCCACGTCTATTTTGAGGGGCATTAAAGCCGTCTTGTTAAGCTACTGTGACCTCTACCACTTTTCCAAGGGCATTAAAACCGTCTTGTTAAGCTTCTGCGACCACCACCACTTTACCAAGGGTCATTAAAACCGTCTTGTTAAGCTACTGTGACCTCCACGTCTCTTCCGAGGGGCATTAAAACCGTCTTGTTAAGCTACTGTGAGCTCCACATCTCTTCCGAGGGGCATTAAAACCGTCTTGTTAAGCTACTGTGACCTCCACGTCTCTTCCGAGGGGCATTAAAACCGTCTTGTTAAGCTACTGTGACCTCCACCACTTTTCCAAGGGGCATTAAAACCATCTTGTTAAGCTACTGTGATCTCCACGTCTCTTCCGAGGGGCATTAAAACCGTCTTGTTAAACTACTGTGACCTCCACCACTTTTCCAAGGGGCATTAAAACCATCTTGTTAAGCTACTTTGACCTCCACGTCTCTTCCGAGGGGCATTAAAACCGTCTTGTTAAGCTACTGTGACCTCCACGTCTCTTCCGAGGGGCATTAAAAGCGTCTTGTTAAGCTACTGTGACCTCCATGTCTCTTCCAAGGGGCATTAAAACCGTCCTGTTAAGTTACTGTGACCTCCACATCTCTTTCGAGGGGAATTAAAACTGTCTTGTTAAGCTACTGTGAACTCCACCACTTTTCCAAGGGGCATTAAAACCATCTTGTTAAGCTACTGTGACCTCCACGTCTCTTCCGAGGGGCATTAAAACCGTCTTGTTAAGCTACTGTGACCTCCACATCTCTTCCGAGGGGCATTAAAACCGTCTTGTTAAGCTACTGTGACTTCCACGTCTCTTCTTAGGGGCATTAAAACCGTCTTGTTAAGCTACTGTGACCTCCACATCTCTTCCAAGGGGCATTAAAACCATCTTGTTAAACTACTGTGACCTCCATGTCTCTTCTGAGGGGCATTAAAACCATCTTGTTAAGCTACTGTGTCCTCCACGTCTCTTTCGAGGGGAATTAAAACCGTATTGTTAAGCTACTGTGACCTCCACCACTTTTCAAAGGGGCATTAAAACCATCTTGTTAAGCTACTGTGACCTCCACGTCTCTTCCGAGGGGCATTAAAACCATCTTGTTAAGCTACTGTGACCTCCACGTCTCTTCCGAGGGGCATTAAAACCGTCTTGTTAAGCTACTGTGACCTCCACCACTTTTCCAAGGGGCATTAAAACCATCTTGTTAAGCTACTGTGACCTCCACGTCTCTTCCGAGGGGCATTAAAACCGTCTTGTTAAGCTACTGGGACCTCCACGTCTCTTCCGAGGGGCATTAAAACCGTCCTGTTAAGCTACTGTGACCTCCACGTCTCTTTCGAGGGGAATTAAAACCGTCTTGTTAAGCTACTGTGACCTCCACCACTTTTCCAAGGGGCATTAAAACCATCTTGTTAAGCTACTTTGACCTCCACGTCTCTTCCGAGGGGCATTAAAACCGTCTTGTTAAGCTACTGTGACCTCCACGTCTCTTCCGAGGGGCATTAAAAGCGTCTTGTTAAGCTACTGTGACCTCCATGTCTCTTCCAAGGGGCATTAAAACAGTCCTGTTAAGTTACTGTGACCTCCACATCTCTTTCGAGGGGAATTAAAACTGTCTTGTTAAGCTACTGTGAACTCCACCACTTTTCCAAGGGGCATTAAAACCATCTTGTTAAGCTACTGTGACCTCCACGTCTCTTCCGAGGGGCATTAAAACCGTCTTGTTAAGCTACTGTGACCTCCACATCTCTTCCGAGGGGCATTAAAACCGTCTTGTTAAGCTACTGTGACTTCCACGTCTCTTCTTAGGGGCATTAAAACCGTCTTGTTAAGCTACTGTGACCTCCACATCTCTTCCAAGGGGCATTAAAACCATCTTGTTAAACTACTGTGACCTCCATGTCTCTTCTGAGGGGCATTAAAACCATCTTGTTAAGCTACTGTGTCCTCCACGTCTCTTTGGAGGGGAATTAAAACCGTATTGTTAAGCTACTGTGACCTCCACCACTTTTCAAAGGGGCATTAAAACCATCTTGTTAAGCTACTGTGACCTCCACGTCTCTTCCGAGGGGCATTAAAACCGTCTTGTTAAGCTACTGTGACCTCCACGTCTCTTTCGAGGGGCATTAAAACCGTCTTGTTAAGCTACTGTGACCTCCACCACTTTTCCAAGGGGCATTAAAACCATCTTGTTAAGCTACTGTGACCTCCACGTCTCTTCCCAGGGCATTAAAATCGTCTTGTTAAGATACTGTGACCTCCACGTCTCTTCCGAGGGGCATTAAAACCGTCTTGTTAAGTTACTGTGACCTCCACGTCTCTTCCGAGTGGCATTAAAATCGTCTTGTTAAGCTACTGTGACCTCCACGTCTCTTCCGAGGGGCATTAAAACCGTCTTGTTAAGCTACTGTGACATCCACGTCTCTTCCGAGGGGCATTAAAACTGTCTTGTTAAGCTACTGTGACCTCCACGTCTATTTTGAGGGGCATTAAAGCCGTCTTGTTAAGCTACTGTGACCTCTACCACTTTTCCAAGGGCATTAAAACCGTCTTGTTAAGCTTCTGCGACCACCACCACTTTACCAAGGGTCATTAAAACCGTCTTGTTAAGCTACTGTGACCTCCACGTCTCTTCCGAGGGGCATTAAAACCGTCTTGTTAAGCTACTGTGAGCTCCACATCTCTTCCGAGGGGCATTAAAACCGTCTTGTTAAGCTACTGTGACCTCCACGTCTCTTCCGAGGGGCATTAAAACCGTCTTGTTAAGCTACTGTGACCTCCACCACTTTTCCAAGGGGCATTAAAACCATCTTGTTAAGCTACTGTGATCTCCACGTCTCTTCCGAGGGGCATTAAAACCGTCTTGTTAAACTACTGTGACCTCCACCACTTTTCCAAGGGGCATTAAAACCATCTTGTTAAGCTACTTTGACCTCCACGTCTCTTCCGAGGGGCATTAAAACCGTCTTGTTAAGCTACTGTGACCTCCACGTCTCTTCCGAGGGGCATTAAAAGCGTCTTGTTAAGCTACTGTGACCTCCATGTCTCTTCCAAGGGGCATTAAAACCGTCCTGTTAAGTTACTGTGACCTCCACATCTCTTTCGAGGGGAATTAAAACTGTCTTGTTAAGCTACTGTGAACTCCACCACTTTTCCAAGGGGCATTAAAACCATCTTGTTAAGCTACTGTGACCTCCACGTCTCTTCCGAGGGGCATTAAAACCGTCTTGTTAAGCTACTGTGACCTCCACATCTCTTCCGAGGGGCATTAAAACCGTCTTGTTAAGCTACTGTGACTTCCACGTCTCTTCTTAGGGGCATTAAAACCGTCTTGTTAAGCTACTGTGACCTCCACATCTCTTCCAAGGGGCATTAAAACCATCTTGTTAAACTACTGTGACCTCCATGTCTCTTCTGAGGGGCATTAAAACCATCTTGTTAAGCTACTGTGTCCTCCACGTCTCTTTCGAGGGGAATTAAAACCGTATTGTTAAGCTACTGTGACCTCCACCACTTTTCAAAGGGGCATTAAAACCATCTTGTTAAGCTACTGTGACCTCCACGTCTCTTCCGAGGGGCATTAAAACCGTCTTGTTAAGCTACTGTGACCTCCACGTCTCTTCCGAGGGGCATTAAAACCGTCTTGTTAAGCTACTGTGACCTCCACCACTTTTCCAAGGGGCATTAAAACCATCTTGTTAAGCTACTGTGACCTCCACGTCTCTTCCGAGGGGCATTAAAACCGTCTTGTTAAGCTACTGGGACCTCCACGTCTCTTCCGAGGGGCATTAAAACCGTCCTGTTAAGCTACTGTGACCTCCACGTCTCTTTCGAGGGGAATTAAAACCGTCTTGTTAAGCTACTGTGACCTCCACCACTTTTCCAAGTGGCATTAAAACCGTCTTGTTAAGTTACTGTGACCTCCACGTCTCTTCCGAGTGGCATTAAAATCGTCTTGTTAAGCTACTGTGACCTCCACGTCTCTTCCGAGGGGCATTAAAACCGTCTTGTTAAGCTACTGTGACATCCACGTCTCTTCCGAGGGGCATTAAAACTGTCTTGTTAAGCTACTGTGACCTCAACGTCTATTTTGAGGGGCATTAAAGCTGTCTTGTTAAGCTACTGTGACCTCTACCACTTTTCCAAGGGCATTAAAACCGTCTTGTTAAGCTTCTGCGACCTCCACCACTTTACCAAGGGGCATTAAAACCGTCTTGTTAAGCTACTGTGACCTCCACGTCTCTTCCGAGGGGCATTAAAACCGTCTTGTTAAGCTACTGTGACCTCCACGTCTCTTCCGAGGGGCATTAAAACCGTCTTGTTAAGCTACTGTGACTTCCACGTCTCTTCCGAGGGGCACTAAAACCGTCTTGTTAAGTTACTGTGACCTCCACGTCTATTTTGAGGGGCATTAAAGCCGTCTTGTTAAGCTACTGTGACCTCCACGTCTCTTCCGAGGGGCATTAAAACCGTCTTGTTAAGCTACTGTGTCCTCCACATCTCTTTCGACGGGCATTAAAACAGTCTTGTTAAGCTACTGCGACCTCTACCACTTTTCCAAGGGGCATTAAAACCGTCTTGTTAAGCTTCTGCGACCTCCACCACTTTACCAAGGGGCATTAAATCTGTCTTGTTAAGCTACTGTGACCTCCACGTCTCTTCCGAGGGGCATTAAAACCGTCTTGTTAAGCTACTTTGACCTCCACATTTCTTCCGAGGGGCATTAAAACCGTCTTGTTAAGCTACTGTGACCTCCACGTCTCTTCCGAGGGGCATTAAAAACGTCTTGTTAAGCTACTGTGACCTCCACGTCTCTTCCAAGGGGCATTAAAACCATCTTGTTAGACTACTGTGACCTCCACGTCTCTTCTGAGGGGCATAAAAACCATCTTGTTAAGCTACTGTGTCCTCCACGTCTCTTCCGAGGGGCATTAAAACCGTCTTGTTAAGCTACTGTGACCTCCATGTCTCTTCTGAGGGGCATTAAAACCGTCTTGTTAAGCTACTGTGACCTCCACCACTTTTCCAAGGGGCATTAAAACCGTCTTGTTAAGCTTCTGCGACCTCCACCACTTTACCAAGGGGCATTAAAACAGTCTTGTTAAGCTACTGTGACCTCCAAGTCTCTTCCGAGGGGCAGTAAAACCGTTTTGCTAAGCTACTGTGACCTCCACGTCTCTTCCGAGGGGCAATAAAACCGTCTTGTTAAGCTACTGTGACCTCCACGTCTATTTTGAGGGGCATTAAAGCCGTCTTGTTAAGCTACTGTGACCTCCAAGTCTCTTCCGAGGGGCATTAAAACCGTCTTGTTAAGCAACTGTGACCTCCACGTCTCTTCCAAGGGGCATTAAAACCATTTTGTTAAACTACTGTGACCTCCACGTCTCTTCTGAGGGGCATTAAAACCATCTTGTTAAGCTAATGTGACCTCTACCACTTTTCCAAGGGGCATTAAAACCATCTTGTTAAGCTACTGTGACCGACACGTCTCTTCCGAGGGGCATTAAAACCGTCTTGTTAAGCTACTGTGACCTCCACGTCTCTTTCGAGGGGCATTAAAACCGTCTGGTTAAGCTACTGTGACCACCACTTTTCCAAGGGGCATTAAAACCATCTTGTTGAGCTACTGGGACCTCCACGTCTCTTCCGATGGGCATTCAAACCATCTTGATAAGCTACTGTGACCTCCACGTCTCTTCCGAGGGCATTAAAACCGTCTTGTTAAGCTACTGTGACCTCCACATCTCTTGCGAGGGGCATTAAAATCGTCTTGTTAAGCTACTGTGACCTCCACGTCTCTTCCGAGGGGCATTAAAACCGTCCTTTTAAGCTACTGTGACCTCCACGTCTCTTCCGAGGGGCATTAAAACTGTCTTGTTAAGCTACTGTGACCTCCACGTCTCTTCCGAGGGGCCTTAAAACCGTCTTGTTAAGCTACTGTGACCTCCACGTCTCTTCCGAGGGGCATTAAAACCGTCTTCTTAAGCTACTGTGACCTCCACGTCTATTTTGAGGGGCATTAAAGCCATCTTGTTAAGCTACTGTGACCTCCACGTCTCTTCTGAGGGGCATTAAAACCGTCTTGTTAATCTACTGTGTCCTCCACATCTCTTTCGAAGGGAATTAAAACAGTCTTGTTAAGATACTGTGACCTCTACCACTTTTCCAACGGGCATGAAAACCGTCTTGTTAAGCTTCTGCGACCTCCACCACTTTACCAAGGGGCATTAAAACCGTCTTGTTAAGCTACTGTGACCTCCACGTCTCTTCTGAGGGGCATTAAAACCGTCTTGTTAAGCTACTGTGACCTCCACATCTCTTCCGAGGGGCATTAAAACCGTCTTGTTAAGCTACTGTGACCTCCACGTCTCTTCCGAGGGGCATTAAAACCGTATTGTTAAGCTACTGTGACCTCCACATCTCTTCCAAGGGGCATTAAAACCATCTTGTTAAACTACTGTGACCTCCACGTCTCTTCTGAGGGGCAATAAAACCATCTTGTTAAGCTACTGTGTCCTCCACGTCTCTTTCGAGGGGAATTAAAACGGTCTTGTTAAGCTACTGTGACCTCCACCACTTTACCAAGGGGCATTAAAACCATCTTGTTAAGCTACTGTGACCTCCACGTCTCTTCCAAGGGGCATTAAAACCGTCTTCTTAAGCTACTGTGACCTCCACGTCTCTTCCGAGGGGCATTAAAACCGTCCTGTTAAGCTACTGTGACCTCCACGTCTCTTTTGAGGGGCATTAAAGCCATCTTGTTAAGCTACTGTGACCTCCACGTCTCTTCCGAGGCTCATTAGAACCGTTTTGTTAAGCTACTGTGATCTCCACGTCTCTTCTGAGGGGCATTAAAACCGTCTTGTTAAGCTTCTGTGACCTCCACCACTTTACCAAGGGGCATTAAAACCGTCTTGTTAAGCTACTGTGACCTCCACGTCTCTTCCGAAGGGCATTAAAACCATTTTGTTAAGCTACTTTGACCTCCACGACTCTTCCGAGGGGCATTAAAACCGTCTTGTTAAGCTACTGTGACCTCCACGTCTCTTCCAAGGGGCCTTAAAACCGTCTTGTTAAGCTACTGTGACCACCACGTCTCTTCCGAGGGGCATTAAAACCATCTTGTTAAGCTACTGTGACCGCCACGTCTCTTCCGAGGGGCATTAAAACCATCTTGTTAAGCTACTGTGACCTCCACCACTTTTCCAAGGGGCATTAAAACCGTCTTGTTAATCTTCTGTGACCTCCACCACTTTACCAACGGGCATTAAAACCGTCTTGTTAAGCTACTGTGACCGCCACGTCTCTTCCGAGGGGCATTAAAACCATTTTGTTAAGCTACTTTGACCTCCACGACTCTTCCGAGGGGCATTAAAACCGTATTGTTAAGCTACTGTGACCTCCACGTCTCTTCCGATGGGCCTTAAAACCGTCTTGTTAAGCTACTGTGACCACCACGTCTCTTCCGAGGGGCATTAAAACCGTCTTGTTAAGCTACTGTGACCGCCACGTCTCTTCCGAGGGGCATTAAAACCATCTTGTTAAGCTACTGTGACCTCCAACACTTTTCCAAGGGGCATTAAAACCGTCTTGTTAAGCTTCTGTGACCTCCACCACTTTACCAAGGGGCATTAAAACCGTCTTGTTAAGCTACTGTGACCTCCACGTCTCTTCCGAGGGGCATTAAAACCATTTTGTTAAGCTACTTTGACCTCCACGTCTCTTCCGAGGGGAATTAAAACCGTCTTGTTAAGCTACTGTGACCTCCACGTCTCTTCCGAGGGGCCTTAAAACCATCTTGTTAAGCTACTGTGACCACCACGTCTCTTCCGAGGGGCATTAGAACCATCTTGTTAAGCTACTGTGACCTCCATGTCTCTTACGAGGGGCATTAAAACCGACCTGTTAAGCTACTGTGACCTCCAGGTCTCTTTCGAGGGGAATTAAAACCGTCTTGTTAAGCTACTGTGACCTCCACCACTTTTCCAAGGGGCATTAAAACCATCTTGTTAAGCTAATGTGACCTCCACGTCTCTTCCGAGGGGCATTAAAACCGTCTTGTTAAGCTACTGTGAACACCACGTCTCTTCCGAGGGGCATTAAAACCATCTTGTTAAGCTACTGTGACCGCCACGTCTCTTCCGAGGGGCATTAAAACCGTCTTGTTAAGCTACTGTGACCTCCACATCTCTTTCGAGGGGCATTAAAACCGTCTTGTTAAGCTACTGTGACCACCACTTTTCCAAGGGGCATTAAAACCGTCTTGTTTAGCTACTGGGACCTCCACGTTTCTTCCGAGGGGCATTAAAACTGTCTTGTTAAGATACTGTGACCTGCACCACTTTTCCGAGGGGCATTTAAACCGTCTTGTTAAGCTTCTGCGACCTCCACCACTTTACCAAGGGGCATTAAAACTGTCTTGTTAAGCTGCTGTGACCTCCAAGTCTCTTCCGAGGGGCATTAAAACCGTTTTGCTAAGCTACTGCGACCTCCATGTCTCTTCGGAAGGGCATTAAAACCGTCTTGTTAAGCTACATTGACCTCCACGTCTCTTCCGAGGGGCAGTAAAACCGTCTTGTTAAGCTACTGTAACCTCCATGTCTCTTCCGAGGGGCATTAAAACCATCTTATTAAGCTACTGTGACCTCCACGTCTCTTCCGAGGGGCATTAAAACCGTCTTGTTAAGCTACTGTGACTTCCACGTCTTTTCCGAGGGGCATTAAAACCGTCTTGTTAAGCTACTGTGACCTCCACGTCTTTTTTGAGGGGCATTAAAGCCGTCTTGTTAAGCTACTGTGACCACCACTTTTCCAAGGGGCATTAAAACCGTCTTGTTGAGCTACTGGGACCTCCACGTCTCTTCCGAGGGGCATTAAAAATGTATTCTTAAGCTACTGTGACCTCCACGTCTCTTCTGAGGGGCATTAAAACCGTCTTGTTAAGCTACTGTGACCTCCACCACTTTTCCAAGGGGCATTAAAACCGTCTTCTTAAGCTTTTGCGACCTCCACCACTTTACCAAGGGGCAATAAAACCATCATGTTAAGCTACTGTGACCTCAACGTCTCTTCCGAGGGGCATTAAAACTGTTTTGTTAAGCTACTGTGACCTCCACGTGTGTTCCGAGGGGCATTAAAATCGTCTTGTTAAGCTACTGTGAACTCCACGTCTCTTCCGAGGGGCATTAAAACCGTCCTGTTAAGCTACTGTGACCTCCACGTCTCTTTTGAGGGGCATTAAAGCCATCTTGTTAAGCTACTGTGACCTCCACGTCTCTTCCGAGGCTCATTAGAACCGTTTTGTTAAGCTACTGTGATCTCCACGTCTCTTCTGAGGGGCATTAAAACCGTCTTGTTAAGCTTCTGTGACCTCCACCACTTTACCAAGGGGCATTAAAACCGTCTTGTTAAGCTACTGTGACCTCCACGTCTCTTCCGAAGGGCATTAAAACCATTTTGTTAAGCTACTTTGACCTCCACGACTCTTCCGAGGGGCATTAAAACCGTCTTGTTAAGCTACTGTGACCTCCACGTCTCTTCCAAGGGGCCTTAAAACCGTCTTGTTAAGCTACTGTGACCACCACGTCTCTTCCGAGGGGCATTAAAACCATCTTGTTAAGCTACTGTGACCGCCACGTCTCTTCCGAGGGGCATTAAAACCATCTTGTTAAGCTACTGTGACCTCCACCACTTTTCCAAGGGGCATTAAAACCGTCTTGTTAAGCTTCTGTGACCTCCACCACTTTACCAACGGGCATTAAAACCGTCTTGTTAAGCTACTGTGACCGCCACGTCTCTTCCGAGGGGCATTAAAACCATTTTGTTAAGCTACTTTGACCTCCACGACTCTTCCGAGGGGCATTAAAACCGTATTGTTAAGCTACTGTGACCTCCACGTCTCTTCCGATGGGCCTTAAAACCGTCTTGTTAAGCTACTGTGACCACCACGTCTCTTCCGAGGGGCATTAAAACCGTCTTGTTAAGCTACTGTGACCGCCACGTCTCTTCCGAGGGGCATTAAAACCATCTTGTTAAGCTACTGTGACCTCCAACACTTTTCCAAGGGGCATTAAAACCGTCTTGTTAAGCTTCTGTGACCTCCACCACTTTACCAAGGGGCATTAAAACCGTCTTGTTAAGCTACTGTGACCTCCACGTCTCTTCCGAGGGGCATTAAAACCATTTTGTTAAGCTACTTTGACCTCCACGTCTCTTCCGAGGGGAATTAAAACCGTCTTGTTAAGCTACTGTGACCTCCACGTCTCTTCCGAGGGGCCTTAAAACCATCTTGTTAAGCTACTGTGACCACCACGTCTCTTCCGAGGGGCATTAGAACCATCTTGTTAAGCTACTGTGACCTCCATGTCTCTTACGAGGGGCATTAAAACCGTCCTGTTAAGCTACTGTGACCTCCAGGTCTCTTTCGAGGGGAATTAAAACCGTCTTGTTAAGCTACTGTGACCTCCACCACTTTTCCAAGGGGCATTAAAACCATCTTGTTAAGCTAATGTGACCTCCACGTCTCTTCCGAGGGGCATTAAAACCGTCTTGTTAAGCTACTGTGAACACCACGTCTCTTCCGAGGGGCATTAAAACCATCTTGTTAAGCTACTGTGACCGCCACGTCTCTTCCGAGGGGCATTAAAACCGTCTTGTTAAGCTACTGTGACCTCCACATCTCTTTCGAGGGGCATTAAAACCGTCTTGTTAAGCTACTGTGACCACCACTTTTCCAAGGGGCTTTAAAACCGTCTTGTTTAGCTACTGGGACCTCCACGTTTCTTCCGAGGGGCATTAAAACTGTCTTGTTAAGATACTGTGACCTGCACCACTTTTCCGAGGGGCATTTAAACCGTCTTGTTAAGCTTCTGCGACCTCCACCACTTTACCAAGGGGCATTAAAACTGTCTTGTTAAGCTGCTGTGACCTCCAAGTCTCTTCCGAGGGGCATTAAAACCGTTTTGCTAAGCTACTGCGACCTCCATGTCTCTTCGGAAGGGCATTAAAACCGTCTTGTTAAGCTACATTGACCTCCACGTCTCTTCCGAGGGGCAGTAAAACCGTCTTGTTAAGCTACTGTAACCTCCATGTCTCTTCCGAGGGGCATTAAAACCATCTTATTAAGCTACTGTGACCTCCACGTCTCTTCCGAGGGGCATTAAAACCGTCTTGTTAAGCTACTGTGACTTCCACGTCTTTTCCGAGGGGCATTAAAACCGTCTTGTTAAGCTACTGTGACCTCCACGTCTTTTTTGAGGGGCATTAAAGCCGTCTTGTTAAGCTACTGTGACCACCACTTTTCCAAGGGGCATTAAAACCGTCTTGTTGAGCTACTGGGACCTCCACGTCTCTTCCGAGGGGCATTAAAAATGTATTCTTAAGCTACTGTGACCTCCACGTCTCTTCTGAGGGGCATTAAAACAGTCTTGTTAAGCTACTGTGACCTCCACCACTTTTCCAAGGGGCATTAAAACCGTCTTCTTAAGCTTTTGCGACCTCCACCACTTTACCAAGGGGCAATAAAACCATCATGTTAAGCTACTGTGACCTCCGCGTCTCTTCCGAGGGGCATTAAAACTGTTTTGTTAAGCTACTGTGACCTCCACTTGTGTTCCGAGGGGCATTAAAATCGTCTTGTTAAGCTACTGTGAACTCCACTTCTCTTCCGAGGGGCATTAAAACTGTCTTGTTAAGCTACTGTGACCTCCACCTCTCTTCCAAGGGGCATTAAAACCGTCTTGTTAAGCTACTGTGACCTCCACGTCTCTTCTGAGGGGCATTAAAACCGTCTTGTTAAGCTACTGTGACCTCCACAACTTTTCCAAGGGGCACTAAAACCGTCTTGTTAAGCTTCTGCGACCTCCACCACTTTACCAAGGGGCATTAAAACCGTCTTGTTAAGCTACTGTGACCTCCACGTCTCTTCCGAGGGGCATTAAAACCGTTTTGTTAAGCTACTGTGACCTCCACGTCTCTTCCGAGGGGCATTAAAATCATCTTGTTAAGCTACTGTGACCTCCACGTCTCTTCCGATGGGCATTAAAATCATCTTGTTAAGCTACTGTGAACTCCACGTCTCTTCCGAGGGGCATTAAAACCGTCTTGTTAAGCTACTGTGACCTCTACGTCTCTTCCGAGGGGCATTAAAACCGTCTTGTTAAGCTACTGTGACCTCCACGTCTATTTTGAGGGGCATTAAAGCCGTCTTGCTAAGCTACTGTGACCTCCACGTCTCTTCCGAGGGGCATTAAAACCGTCTTGTTAAGCTACTGTGACCTCCACGTCTCTTCCAAGGGGCATTAAAACCATCTTGTTAAACTACTGTGACCTCCACGTCTCTTCTGAGGGGCATTAAAACCATCTTGTTAAGCTACTGTGACCTCCACCACTTTTCCAAGGGGCATTAAAACCATCTTGTTAAGCTACTGTGACCGCCACGTCTCTTCCGAGGGGCATTAAAACCGTCTTGTTAAGCTACTGTGACCTCCACCACTTTTCCAAGGGGCATTAAAAGCGTCTTGTTAAGCTTCTGCGACCTCCACCACTTTACCAAGGGGCATTAAAACCGTCTTGTTAAGCTACAGTGACCTCCACGTCTCTTCTGAGGGGCATTAAAACCGTCTTGTTAAGCTACTGTTACCTCCACATCTCTTCCGAGGGGCATTAAAACCGTCTTGTTAAGCTACTGTGACCTCCACGTCTCTTCCGAGTGGCATTAAAATCGTCTTGTTAAGCTACTGTGACCTCCACGTCTCTTCCGAGGGGCATTAAAACCGTCTTGTTAAGCTACTGTGACCTCCACGTCTCTTCCGAGGGACATTAAAACTGTCTTGTTAAGCTACTGTGACCTCCACGTCTATTTTGAGGGGCATTAAAGAAGTCTTGTTAAGCTACTGTGACCTCCACGTCTCTTCCGAGGGACATTAAAACCGTCTTGTTAAGCTACTGTGACCTCCTTGTCTCTTTCGAGGGGCATTAAAACAGTCTTGTTAAGCTACTGTGACCTCTACCACTTTTCCAAGGGCATTAAAACCGTCTTGTTAAGCTTCTGCAACCACCACCACTTTACCAAGGGTCATTAAAACCGTCTTGTTAAGCTACTGTGACCTCCACGTCTCTTCCGAGGGGCATTAAAACCGTCCTGTTAAGCTACTGTGACCTCTACGTCTCTTTCGAGGGGAATTAAACCATCTTGTTAAGCTACTGTGACCTCCACCACTTTTCCAAGGGGCATTAAAACCATCTTGTTAAGCTACTGTGACCTCCACGTCTCTTCCGAGGGGCATTAAAACCGTCTTGCTAAGCTACTGTGACCTCCACGTCGCTTCCGAGGGGAACTAAAACCGTCCTGTTAAGCTACTGTGACCTCCACGTCTCTTTCGAGGGGAATTAAAACCGTCTTGTTAAGCTACTGTGACCTCCACCACTTTTCCAAGGAGCATTAAAATCGTCTTGTTAAGCTACTGTGACCTCCACGTCTCTTCCGAGGGGCATTAAAACCGTCTTTTTAAGCTACTGTGACCTCCACGTCTCTTCCGAGTGGCATTAAAATCGTCTTGTTAAGCTACTGTGACCTCCACGTCTCTTCCGAGGGGCATTAAAACCGTCTTGTTAAGCTACTGTGACCTCCACGTCTCTTCCGAGGGACATTAAAACTGTCTTGTTAAGCTACTGTGACCTCCACGTCTATTTTGAGGGGCATTAAAGAAGTCTTGTTAAGCTACTGTGACCTCCACGTCTCTTCCGAGGGGCATTAAAACCGTCTTGTTAAGCTACTGTGACCTCCACGTCTCTTTCGAGGGGCATTAAAACAGTCTTGTTAAGCTACTGTGACCTCTACCACTTTTCCAAGGGCATTAAAACCGTCTTGTTAAGCTTCTGCGACCACCACCACTTTACCAAGGGTCATTAAAACCGTCTTGTTAAGCTACTGTGACCTCCACGTCTCTTCCGAGGGGCATTAAAACCATCTTGTTAAGCTACTGTGACCGCCACGTCTCTTCCGAGGGGCATTAAAACCGTCTTGTTAAGCTACTGTCACCTCCACGTCTCCTTCGAGGGGCATTAAAACCGTCTTGTTAAGCTACTGTGACCACCACTTTTCCAAGCGGCATTAAAACCGTCTTGTTAAGCTACTGTGACCTCCACGTCTCTTTCGAGGGGAATTAAAACCGTCTTGTTAAGCTACTGTGACCTCCACCACTTTTCCAAGGAGCATTAAAATAGTCTTGTTAAGCTACTGTGACCTCCACGTCTCTTCCCAGGGGCATTAAAACCGTCTTGTTAAGCTACTGTGACCTTCACGTCTCTTCCGAGGGGCATTAAAACCATCTTGTTAAGCTACTGTGACCGCCACGTCTCTTCCGAGGGGCATTAAAACCGTCTTGTTAAGCTACTGTGACCTCCACGTCTCTTTCGAGGTGCATTTAAACCGTCTTGTTAAGCTACTGTGACCACCACTTTTCCAAGGGGCATTAAAACCATCTTGTTAAGCTACTGGGACCTCCAAGTTTCTTCCGAGGGGCATTAAAACTGTCTTGTTAAGCTACTGTGACCTCCACCACTTTTCCGAGGGGCATTAAAACCGTCTTGTTAAGCTTCTGCGACCTCCACCTCTTTACCAAGGGGCATTAAGACTGTCTTTTTAAGCTACTGTGACCTCCACGTCTCTTCCGAGGGGCATTAAAACCGTTTTGTTAATCTACTGTGACCTCCACGTCTCTTCGGAGGGGTATTAAAACCGTCTTGTTAAGCTACTTTGACCTCCACGTCTCTTCCGAGGGGCATTAAAACCGTCTTGTTAAGCTACTGTGACCTCCATGTCTCTTTCGAGGGGCATTAAAACCATCTTGTTAAGCTACTGTGACCTCCACGTCTCTTCCGAGGGGCATTAAAAGCATCTTGTTAAGCTACTGTGATCTCCATGTCTCTTCCAAGGGGCACTAAAACCGTCCTGTTAAGTTACTGTGACCTCCACGTCTCTTTCGAGGGGAATTAAAACTGTCTTGTTAAGCTACTGTGAACTCCACCACTTTTCCAAGGGGCATTAAAATCATATTGTTAAGCTACTGTGACCTCCACGTCTCCTCCGAGGGGCATTAAAACCGTCTTGTTAAGCTACTGTGACCTCCACATCTCTTCAGAGGGGCATTAAAACCGTCTTGTTAAGCTACTGTGACTTCCACGTATCTTCTTAGGGGCATTAAAACCGTCTTGGTAAGCTACTGTGACCTCCACGTCTCTTCCAAGGGGCATTAAAACCATCTTGTTTAACTACTGTGACCTCCATGTCTCTTCTGAGGGGCATTAAAACCATCTTGTTAAGCTACTGTGTCCTCCACGTCTCTTTCGAGGGGAATTAAAACCATATTGTTAAGCTACTGTGACCTCCACCACTTTTCAAAGGGGCATTAAAACCATCTTGTTAAGCTTCTCTGACCTCCACGTCTCTTCCGAGGGGCATTAAAACCGTCTTGTTAAGCTACTGTGACCTCCACGTCTCTTCCGAGGGGCATTAAAACCGTCCTGTTAAGCTACTGTGACCTCTACGTCTCTTTCGAGGGGAATTAAACCATCTTTTTAAGCTACTGTGACCTCCACCACTTTTCCAAGGGGCATTAAAACCATCTTGTTAAGCTACTGTGACCTCCACGTCTCTTCCGAGGGGCATTAAAACCGTCTTGTTAAGCTACTGTGACCTCCACGTCGCTTCCGAGGGGAACTAAAACCGTCCTGTTAAGCTACTGTGACCTCCATGTCTCTTTCGAGGGGAATTAAAACCGTCTTGTTAAGCTACTGTGACCTCCACCACTTTTCCAAGGAGCATTAAAATCGTCTTGTTAAGCTACTGTGACCTCCACGTCTCTTCCGAGGGGCATTAAAACCGTCTTTTTAAGCTACTGTTACCTCCACGTCTCTTCCGAGTGGCATTAAAATCGTCTTGTTAAGCTACTGTGACCTCCACGTCTCTTCCGAGGGGCATTAAAACCGTCTTGTTAAGCTACTGTGACCTCCACGTCTCTTCCGAGGGACATTAAAACTGTCTTGTTAAGCTACTGTGACCTCCACGTCTATTTTGAGGGGCATTAAAGAAGTCTTGTTAAGCTACTGTGACCTCCACGTCTCTTCCGAGGGGCATTAAAACCGTCTTGTTAAGCTACTGTTACCTCCACGTCTCTTTCGAGGGGCATTAAAACAGTCTTGTTAAGCTACTGTGACCTCTACCACTTTTCCAAGGGCATTAAAACCGTCTTGTTAAGCTTCTGCGACCACCACCACTTTACCAAGGGTCATTAAAACCGTCTTGTTAAGCTACTGTGACCTCCACGTCTCTTCCGAGGGGCATTAAAACCATCTTGTTAAGCTACTGTGACCGCCACGTCTCTTCCGAGGGGCATTAAAACCGTCTTGTTAAGCTACTGTCACCTCCACGTCTCCTTCGAGGGGCATTAAAACCGTCTTGTTAAGCTACTGTGACCACCACTTTTCCAAGCGGCATTAAAACCGTCTTGTTAAGCTACTGTGACCTCCACGTCTCTTTCGAGGGGAATTAAAACCGTCTTGTTAAGCTACTGTGACCTCCACCACTTTTCCAAGGAGCATTAAAATAGTCTTGTTAAGCTACTGTGACCTCCACGTCTCTTCCCAGGGGCATTAAAACCGTCTTGTTAAGCTACTGTGACCTTCACGTCTCTTCCGAGGGGCATTAAAACCATCTTGTTAAGCTACTGTGACCGCCACGTCTCTTCCGAGGGGCATTAAAACCGTCTTGTTAAGCTACTGTGACCTCCACGTCTCTTTCGAGGTGCATTTAAACCGTCTTGTTAAGCTACTGTGACCACCACTTTTCCAAGGGGCATTAAAACCGTCTTGTTGAGCTACTGGGACCTCCACGTCTCTTCCGAGGGGCATTAAAAATGTATTCTTAAGCTACTGTGACCTCCACGTCTCTTCTGAGGGGCATTAAAACCGTCTTGTTAAGCTACTGTGACCTCCACCACTTTTCCAAGGGGCATTAAAACCGTCTTCTTAAGCTTTTGCGACCTCCACCACTTTACCAAGGGGCAATAAAACCATCATGTTAAGCTACTGTGACCTCAACGTCTCTTCCGAGGGGCATTAAAACTGTTTTGTTAAGCTACTGTGACCTCCACGTGTGTTCCGAGGGGCATTAAAATCGTCTTGTTAAGCTACTGTGAACTCCACGTCTCTTCCGAGGGGCATTAAAACCGTCCTGTTAAGCTACTGTGACCTCCACGTCTCTTTTGAGGGGCATTAAAGCCATCTTGTTAAGCTACTGTGACCTCCACGTCTCTTCCGAGGCTCATTAGAACCGTTTTGTTAAGCTACTGTGATCTCCACGTCTCTTCTGAGGGGCATTAAAACCGTCTTGTTAAGCTTCTGTGACCTCCACCACTTTACCAAGGGGCATTAAAACCGTCTTGTTAAGCTACTGTGACCTCCACGTCTCTTCCGAAGGGCATTAAAACCATTTTGTTAAGCTACTTTGACCTCCACGACTCTTCCGAGGGGCATTAAAACCGTCTTGTTAAGCTACTGTGACCTCCACGTCTCTTCCAAGGGGCCTTAAAACCGTCTTGTTAAGCTACTGTGACCACCACGTCTCTTCCGAGGGGCATTAAAACCATCTTGTTAAGCTACTGTGACCGCCACGTCTCTTCCGAGGGGCATTAAAACCATCTTGTTAAGCTACTGTGACCTCCACCACTTTTCCAAGGGGCATTAAAACCGTCTTGTTAAGCTTCTGTGACCTCCACCACTTTACCAACGGGCATTAAAACCGTCTTGTTAAGCTACTGTGACCGCCACGTCTCTTCCGAGGGGCATTAAAACCATTTTGTTAAGCTACTTTGACCTCCACGACTCTTCCGAGGGGCATTAAAACCGTATTGTTAAGCTACTGTGACCTCCACGTCTCTTCCGATGGGCCTTAAAACCGTCTTGTTAAGCTACTGTGACCACCACGTCTCTTCCGAGGGGCATTAAAACCGTCTTGTTAAGCTACTGTGACCGCCACGTCTCTTCCGAGGGGCATTAAAACCATCTTGTTAAGCTACTGTGACCTCCAACACTTTTCCAAGGGGCATTAAAACCGTCTTGTTAAGCTTCTGTGACCTCCACCACTTTACCAAGGGGCATTAAAACCGTCTTGTTAAGCTACTGTGACCTCCACGTCTCTTCCGAGGGGCATTAAAACCATTTTGTTAAGCTACTTTGACCTCCACGTCTCTTCCGAGGGGAATTAAAACCGTCTTGTTAAGCTACTGTGACCTCCACGTCTCTTCCGAGGGGCCTTAAAACCATCTTGTTAAGCTACTGTGACCACCACGTCTCTTCCGAGGGGCATTAGAACCATCTTGTTAAGCTACTGTGACCTCCATGTCTCTTACGAGGGGCATTAAAACCGTCCTGTTAAGCTACTGTGACCTCCAGGTCTCTTTCGAGGGGAATTAAAACCGTCTTGTTAAGCTACTGTGACCTCCACCACTTTTCCAAGGGGCATTAAAACCATCTTGTTAAGCTAATGTGACCTCCACGTCTCTTCCGAGGGGCATTAAAACCGTCTTGTTAAGCTACTGTGAACACCACGTCTCTTCCGAGGGGCATTAAAACCATCTTGTTAAGCTACTGTGACCGCCACGTCTCTTCCGAGGGGCATTAAAACCGTCTTGTTAAGCTACTGTGACCTCCACATCTCTTTCGAGGGGCATTAAAACCGTCTTGTTAAGCTACTGTGACCACCACTTTTCCAAGGGGCTTTAAAACCGTCTTGTTTAGCTACTGGGACCTCCACGTTTCTTCCGAGGGGCATTAAAACTGTCTTGTTAAGATACTGTGACCTGCACCACTTTTCCGAGGGGCATTTAAACCGTCTTGTTAAGCTTCTGCGACCTCCACCACTTTACCAAGGGGCATTAAAACTGTCTTGTTAAGCTGCTGTGACCTCCAAGTCTCTTCCGAGGGGCATTAAAACCGTTTTGCTAAGCTACTGCGACCTCCATGTCTCTTCGGAAGGGCATTAAAACCGTCTTGTTAAGCTACATTGACCTCCACGTCTCTTCCGAGGGGCAGTAAAACCGTCTTGTTAAGCTACTGTAACCTCCATGTCTCTTCCGAGGGGCATTAAAACCATCTTATTAAGCTACTGTGACCTCCACGTCTCTTCCGAGGGGCATTAAAACCGTCTTGTTAAGCTACTGTGACTTCCACGTCTTTTCCGAGGGGCATTAAAACCGTCTTGTTAAGCTACTGTGACCTCCACGTCTTTTTTGAGGGGCATTAAAGCCGTCTTGTTAAGCTACTGTGACCACCACTTTTCCAAGGGGCATTAAAACCGTCTTGTTGAGCTACTGGGACCTCCACGTCTCTTCCGAGGGGCATTAAAAATGTATTCTTAAGCTACTGTGACCTCCACGTCTCTTCTGAGGGGCATTAAAACAGTCTTGTTAAGCTACTGTGACCTCCACCACTTTTCCAAGGGGCATTAAAACCGTCTTCTTAAGCTTTTGCGACCTCCACCACTTTACCAAGGGGCAATAAAACCATCATGTTAAGCTACTGTGACCTCCGCGTCTCTTCCGAGGGGCATTAAAACTGTTTTGTTAAGCTACTGTGACCTCCACTTGTGTTCCGAGGGGCATTAAAATCGTCTTGTTAAGCTACTGTGAACTCCACTTCTCTTCCGAGGGGCATTAAAACTGTCTTGTTAAGCTACTGTGACCTCCACCTCTCTTCCAAGGGGCATTAAAACCGTCTTGTTAAGCTACTGTGACCTCCACGTCTCTTCTGAGGGGCATTAAAACCGTCTTGTTAAGCTACTGTGACCTCCACAACTTTTCCAAGGGGCACTAAAACCGTCTTGTTAAGCTTCTGCGACCTCCACCACTTTACCAAGGGGCATTAAAACCGTCTTGTTAAGCTACTGTGACCTCCACGTCTCTTCCGAGGGGCATTAAAACCGTTTTGTTAAGCTACTGTGACCTCCACGTCTCTTCCGAGGGGCATTAAAATCATCTTGTTAAGCTACTGTGACCTCCACGTCTCTTCCGATGGGCATTAAAATCATCTTGTTAAGCTACTGTGAACTCCACGTCTCTTCCGAGGGGCATTAAAACCGTCTTGTTAAGCTACTGTGACCTCTACGTCTCTTCCGAGGGGCATTAAAACCGTCTTGTTAAGCTACTGTGACCTCCACGTCTATTTTGAGGGGCATTAAAGCCGTCTTGCTAAGCTACTGTGACCTCCACGTCTCTTCCGAGGGGCATTAAAACCGTCTTGTTAAGCTACTGTGACCTCCACGTCTCTTCCAAGGGGCATTAAAACCATCTTGTTAAACTACTGTGACCTCCACGTCTCTTCTGAGGGGCATTAAAACCATCTTGTTAAGCTACTGTGACCTCCACCACTTTTCCAAGGGGCATTAAAACCATCTTGTTAAGCTACTGTGACCGCCACGTCTCTTCCGAGGGGCATTAAAACCGTCTTGTTAAGCTACTGTGACCTCCACCACTTTTCCAAGGGGCATTAAAAGCGTCTTGTTAAGCTTCTGCGACCTCCACCACTTTACCAAGGGGCATTAAAACCGTCTTGTTAAGCTACAGTGACCTCCACGTCTCTTCTGAGGGGCATTAAAACCGTCTTGTTAAGCTACTGTTACCTCCACATCTCTTCCGAGGGGCATTAAAACCGTCTTGTTAAGCTACTGTGACCTCCACGTCTCTTCCGAGTGGCATTAAAATCGTCTTGTTAAGCTACTGTGACCTCCACGTCTCTTCCGAGGGGCATTAAAACCGTCTTGTTAAGCTACTGTGACCTCCACGTCTCTTCCGAGGGACATTAAAACTGTCTTGTTAAGCTACTGTGACCTCCACGTCTATTTTGAGGGGCATTAAAGAAGTCTTGTTAAGCTACTGTGACCTCCACGTCTCTTCCGAGGGACATTAAAACCGTCTTGTTAAGCTACTGTGACCTCCTTGTCTCTTTCGAGGGGCATTAAAACAGTCTTGTTAAGCTACTGTGACCTCTACCACTTTTCCAAGGGCATTAAAACCGTCTTGTTAAGCTTCTGCAACCACCACCACTTTACCAAGGGTCATTAAAACCGTCTTGTTAAGCTACTGTGACCTCCACGTCTCTTCCGAGGGGCATTAAAACCGTCCTGTTAAGCTACTGTGACCTCTACGTCTCTTTCGAGGGGAATTAAACCATCTTGTTAAGCTACTGTGACCTCCACCACTTTTCCAAGGGGCATTAAAACCATCTTGTTAAGCTACTGTGACCTCCACGTCTCTTCCGAGGGGCATTAAAACCGTCTTGCTAAGCTACTGTGACCTCCACGTCGCTTCCGAGGGGAACTAAAACCGTCCTGTTAAGCTACTGTGACCTCCACGTCTCTTTCGAGGGGAATTAAAACCGTCTTGTTAAGCTACTGTGACCTCCACCACTTTTCCAAGGAGCATTAAAATCGTCTTGTTAAGCTACTGTGACCTCCACGTCTCTTCCGAGGGGCATTAAAACCGTCTTTTTAAGCTACTGTGACCTCCACGTCTCTTCCGAGTGGCATTAAAATCGTCTTGTTAAGCTACTGTGACCTCCACGTCTCTTCCGAGGGGCATTAAAACCGTCTTGTTAAGCTACTGTGACCTCCACGTCTCTTCCGAGGGACATTAAAACTGTCTTGTTAAGCTACTGTGACCTCCACGTCTATTTTGAGGGGCATTAAAGAAGTCTTGTTAAGCTACTGTGACCTCCACGTCTCTTCCGAGGGGCATTAAAACCGTCTTGTTAAGCTACTGTGACCTCCACGTCTCTTTCGAGGGGCATTAAAACAGTCTTGTTAAGCTACTGTGACCTCTACCACTTTTCCAAGGGCATTAAAACCGTCTTGTTAAGCTTCTGCGACCACCACCACTTTACCAAGGGTCATTAAAACCGTCTTGTTAAGCTACTGTGACCTCCACGTCTCTTCCGAGGGGCATTAAAACCATCTTGTTAAGCTACTGTGACCGCCACGTCTCTTCCGAGGGGCATTAAAACCGTCTTGTTAAGCTACTGTCACCTCCACGTCTCCTTCGAGGGGCATTAAAACCGTCTTGTTAAGCTACTGTGACCACCACTTTTCCAAGCGGCATTAAAACCGTCTTGTTAAGCTACTGTGACCTCCACGTCTCTTTCGAGGGGAATTAAAACCGTCTTGTTAAGCTACTGTGACCTCCACCACTTTTCCAAGGAGCATTAAAATAGTCTTGTTAAGCTACTGTGACCTCCACGTCTCTTCCCAGGGGCATTAAAACCGTCTTGTTAAGCTACTGTGACCTTCACGTCTCTTCCGAGGGGCATTAAAACCATCTTGTTAAGCTACTGTGACCGCCACGTCTCTTCCGAGGGGCATTAAAACCGTCTTGTTAAGCTACTGTGACCTCCACGTCTCTTTCGAGGTGCATTTAAACCGTCTTGTTAAGCTACTGTGACCACCACTTTTCCAAGGGGCATTAAAACCATCTTGTTAAGCTACTGGGACCTCCAAGTTTCTTCCGAGGGGCATTAAAACTGTCTTGTTAAGCTACTGTGACCTCCACCACTTTTCCGAGGGGCATTAAAACCGTCTTGTTAAGCTTCTGCGACCTCCACCTCTTTACCAAGGGGCATTAAGACTGTCTTTTTAAGCTACTGTGACCTCCACGTCTCTTCCGAGGGGCATTAAAACCGTTTTGTTAATCTACTGTGACCTCCACGTCTCTTCGGAGGGGTATTAAAACCGTCTTGTTAAGCTACTTTGACCTCCACGTCTCTTCCGAGGGGCATTAAAACCGTCTTGTTAAGCTACTGTGACCTCCATGTCTCTTTCGAGGGGCATTAAAACCATCTTGTTAAGCTACTGTGACCTCCACGTCTCTTCCGAGGGGCATTAAAAGCATCTTGTTAAGCTACTGTGATCTCCATGTCTCTTCCAAGGGGCACTAAAACCGTCCTGTTAAGTTACTGTGACCTCCACGTCTCTTTCGAGGGGAATTAAAACTGTCTTGTTAAGCTACTGTGAACTCCACCACTTTTCCAAGGGGCATTAAAATCATATTGTTAAGCTACTGTGACCTCCACGTCTCCTCCGAGGGGCATTAAAACCGTCTTGTTAAGCTACTGTGACCTCCACATCTCTTCAGAGGGGCATTAAAACCGTCTTGTTAAGCTACTGTGACTTCCACGTATCTTCTTAGGGGCATTAAAACCGTCTTGGTAAGCTACTGTGACCTCCACGTCTCTTCCAAGGGGCATTAAAACCATCTTGTTTAACTACTGTGACCTCCATGTCTCTTCTGAGGGGCATTAAAACCATCTTGTTAAGCTACTGTGTCCTCCACGTCTCTTTCGAGGGGAATTAAAACCATATTGTTAAGCTACTGTGACCTCCACCACTTTTCAAAGGGGCATTAAAACCATCTTGTTAAGCTTCTCTGACCTCCACGTCTCTTCCGAGGGGCATTAAAACCGTCTTGTTAAGCTACTGTGACCTCCACGTCTCTTCCGAGGGGCATTAAAACCGTCCTGTTAAGCTACTGTGACCTCTACGTCTCTTTCGAGGGGAATTAAACCATCTTTTTAAGCTACTGTGACCTCCACCACTTTTCCAAGGGGCATTAAAACCATCTTGTTAAGCTACTGTGACCTCCACGTCTCTTCCGAGGGGCATTAAAACCGTCTTGTTAAGCTACTGTGACCTCCACGTCGCTTCCGAGGGGAACTAAAACCGTCCTGTTAAGCTACTGTGACCTCCATGTCTCTTTCGAGGGGAATTAAAACCGTCTTGTTAAGCTACTGTGACCTCCACCACTTTTCCAAGGAGCATTAAAATCGTCTTGTTAAGCTACTGTGACCTCCACGTCTCTTCCGAGGGGCATTAAAACCGTCTTTTTAAGCTACTGTTACCTCCACGTCTCTTCCGAGTGGCATTAAAATCGTCTTGTTAAGCTACTGTGACCTCCACGTCTCTTCCGAGGGGCATTAAAACCGTCTTGTTAAGCTACTGTGACCTCCACGTCTCTTCCGAGGGACATTAAAACTGTCTTGTTAAGCTACTGTGACCTCCACGTCTATTTTGAGGGGCATTAAAGAAGTCTTGTTAAGCTACTGTGACCTCCACGTCTCTTCCGAGGGGCATTAAAACCGTCTTGTTAAGCTACTGTTACCTCCACGTCTCTTTCGAGGGGCATTAAAACAGTCTTGTTAAGCTACTGTGACCTCTACCACTTTTCCAAGGGCATTAAAACCGTCTTGTTAAGCTTCTGCGACCACCACCACTTTACCAAGGGTCATTAAAACCGTCTTGTTAAGCTACTGTGACCTCCACGTCTCTTCCGAGGGGCATTAAAACCATCTTGTTAAGCTACTGTGACCGCCACGTCTCTTCCGAGGGGCATTAAAACCGTCTTGTTAAGCTACTGTCACCTCCACGTCTCCTTCGAGGGGCATTAAAACCGTCTTGTTAAGCTACTGTGACCACCACTTTTCCAAGCGGCATTAAAACCGTCTTGTTAAGCTACTGTGACCTCCACGTCTCTTTCGAGGGGAATTAAAACCGTCTTGTTAAGCTACTGTGACCTCCACCACTTTTCCAAGGAGCATTAAAATAGTCTTGTTAAGCTACTGTGACCTCCACGTCTCTTCCCAGGGGCATTAAAACCGTCTTGTTAAGCTACTGTGACCTTCACGTCTCTTCCGAGGGGCATTAAAACCATCTTGTTAAGCTACTGTGACCGCCACGTCTCTTCCGAGGGGCATTAAAACCGTCTTGTTAAGCTACTGTGACCTCCACGTCTCTTTCGAGGTGCATTTAAACCGTCTTGTTAAGCTACTGTGACCACCACTTTTCCAAGGGGCATTAAAACCATCTTGTTAAGCTACTGGGACCTCCAAGTTTCTTCCGAGGGGCATTAAAACTGTCTTGTTAAGCTACTGTGACCTCCACCACTTTTCCGAGGGGCATTAAAACCGTCTTGTTAAGCTTCTGCGACCTCCACCTCTTTACCAAGGGGCATTAAGACTGTCTTTTTAAGCTACTGTGACCTCCACGTCTCTTCCGAGGGGCATTAAAACCGTTTTGTTAATCTACTGTGACCTCCACGTCTCTTCGGAGGGGTATTAAAACCGTCTTGTTAAGCTACTTTGACCTCCACGTCTCTTCCGAGGGGCATTAAAACCGTCTTGTTAAGCTACTGTGACCTCCATGTCTCTTTCGAGGGGCATTAAAACCATCTTGTTAAGCTACTGTGACCTCCACGTCTCTTCCGAGGGGCATTAAAAGCATCTTGTTAAGCTACTGTGATCTCCATGTCTCTTCCAAGGGGCACTAAAACCGTCCTGTTAAGTTACTGTGACCTCCACGTCTCTTTCGAGGGGAATTAAAACTGTCTTGTTAAGCTACTGTGAACTCCACCACTTTTCCAAGGGGCATTAAAATCATCTTGTTAAGCTACTGTGACCTCCACGTCTCCTCCGAGGGGCATTAAAACCGTCTTGTTAAGCTACTGTGACCTCCACATCTCTTCAGAGGGGCATTAAAACCGTCTTGTTAAGCTACTGTGACTTCCTCGTATCTTCTTAGGGGCATTAAAACCGTCTTGGTAAGCTACTGTGACCTCCACGTCTCTTCCAAGGGGCATTAAAACCATCTTGTTTAACTACTGTGACCTCCATGTCTCTTCTGAGGGGCATTAAAACCATCTTGTTAAGCTACTGTGTCCTCCACGTCTCTTTCGAGGGGAATTAAAACCATATTGTTAAGCTACTGTGACCTCCACCACTTTTCAAAGGGGCATTAAAACCATCTTGTTAAGCTTCTCTGACCTCCACGTCTCTTCCGAGGGGCATTAAAACCGTCTTGTTAAGCTACTGTGACCTCCACGTCTCTTCCGAGGGGCATTAAAACCGTCCTGTTAAGCTACTGTGACCTCTACGTCTCTTTCGAGGGGAATTAAACCATCTTTTTAAGCTACTGTGACCTCCACCACTTTTCCAAGGGGCATTAAAACCATCTTGTTAAGCTACTGTGACCTCCACGTCTCTTCCGAGGGGCATTAAAACCGTCTTGTTAAGCTACTGTGACCTCCACGTCTCTTCCGAGGGGCATTAAAACCATCTTGTTAAGCTACTGTGACCGCCACGTCTCTTCCGAGGGGCATTAAAACCGTCTTGTTAAGCTACTGTCACCTCCACGTCTCTTTCGAGGGGCATTAAAACCGTCTTGTTAAGCTACTGTGACCACAACTTTTCCAAGGTGCATTAAAACCGTCTTGTTAAGCTACTGTGACCTCCACGTCGCTTCCGAGGGGCACTAAAACCATCCTGTTAAGCTACTGTGACCTCCACGTCTCTTTCGAGGGGAATTAAAACCGTCTTGTTAAGCTACTGTGACCTCCACCACTTTTCCAAGGAGCATTAAAATAGTCTTGTTAAGCTACCGTGACCTCCACGTCTCTTCCCAGGGGCATTAAAACCGTCTTGTTAAGCTACTGTGACCTTCACGTCTCTTCCGAGGGGCATTAAAACCATCTTGTTAAGCTACTGTGACCGCCACGTCTCTTCCGACGGGCATTAAAACCGTCTTGTTAAGCTACTGTGACCTCCACGTCTTTTTCGAGGTGCATTAAAACCGTCTTGTTAAGCTACTGTGACCACCACTTTTCCAAGGGGCATTAAAACCGTCTTGTTAAGCTACTGGGACCTCCAAGTTTCTTCCGAGGGGCATTAAAACCGTCTTGTTAAGCTACTGTGACCTCCACGTCTCTTTCGAGGGGCATTAAAACAGTCTTGTTAAGCTACTGTGACCTCTACCACTTTTCCAAGGGCATTAAAACCGTCTTGTTAAGCTTCTGCGACCATCACCACTTTACCAAGGGTCATTAAAACCGTCTTGTTAAGCTACTGTGACCTCCACGTCTCTTCCGAGGGGCATTAAAACCATCTTGTTAAGCTACTGTGACCGCCACGTCTCTTCCGAGGGGCATTAAAACCGTCTTGTTAAGCTACTGTCACCTCCACGTCTCTTTCGAGGGGCATTAAAACCGTCTTGTTAAGCTACTGTGACCACCACTTTTCCAAGCGGCATTAAAACCGTCTTGTTAAGCTACTGTGACCTCCACGTCTCTTTCGAGGGGAATTAAAACCGTCTTGTTAAGCTACTGTGACCTCCACCACTTTTCCAAGGAGCATTAAAATAGTCTTGTTAAGCTACTGTGACCTCCACGTCTCTTCCCAGGGGCATTAAAACCGTCTTGTTAAGCTACTGTGACCTTCACGTCTCTTCCGAGGGGCATTAAAACCATCTTGTTAAGCTACTGTGACCGCCACGTCTCTTCCGAGGGGCATTAAAACCGTCTTGTTAAGCTACTGTGACCTCCACGTCTCTTTCGAGGTGCATTTAAACCGTCTTGTTAAGCTACTGTGACCACCACTTTTCCAAGGGGCATTAAAACCATCTTGTTAAGCTACTGGGACCTCCAAGTTTCTTCCGAGGGGCATTAAAACTGTCTTGTTAAGCTACTGTGACCTCCACCACTTTTCCGAGGGGCATTAAAACCGTCTTGTTAAGCTTCTGCGACCTCCACCTCTTTACCAAGGGGCATTAAGACTGTCTTTTTAAGCTACTGTGACCTCCACGTCTCTTCCGAGGGGCATTAAAACCGTTTTGTTAATCTACTGTGACCTCCACGTCTCTTCGGAGGGGTATTAAAACCGTCTTGTTAAGCTACTTTGACCTCCACGTCTCTTCCGAGGGGCATTAAAACCGTCTTGTTAAGCTACTGTGACCTCCATGTCTCTTTCGAGGGGCATTAAAACCATCTTGTTAAGCTACTGTGACCTCCACGTCTCTTTCGAGGGGCATTAAAACCGTCTTCTTAAGCTACTGTGAGCTCCACATCTCTTCCGAGGGGCATTAAAACCGTCTTGTTAAGCTACTGTGACCTCCACGTCTCTTCCGAGGTGCATTGAAAGCGTCTTGTTAAGCTACTGTGACCTCCATGTCTCTTCCAAGGGGCATTAAAACCGTCCTGTTAAGTTACTGTGACCTCCACGTCTCTTTCGAGGGGAATTAAAACTGTCTTGTTAAGCTACTGTGAACTCCACCACTTTTCCAAGGGGCATTAAAATCATCTTGTTAAGCTACTGTGACCTCCACGTCTCTTCCGAGGGGCATTAAAACCGTCTTGTTAAGCTACTGTGACCTCCACATCTCTTCCGAGGGGCATTAAAACCGTCTTGTTAAGCTACTGTGACTTCCACGTCTCTTCTTAGGGGCATTAAAACCGTCTTGTTAAGCTACTGTGACCTCCACGTCTCTTCCAAGGGGCATTAAAACCATCTTGTTTAACTACTGTGACCTCAATGTCTCTTCTGAGGGGCATTAAAACCATCTTGTTAAGCTACTGTGTCCTCCACGTCTCTTTCGAGGGGCATTAAAACCATATTGTTAAGCTACTGTGACCTCCACCACTTTTCAAAGGGGCATTAAAACCATCTTGTTAAGCTTCTGTGACCTCCACGTCTCTTCCGAGGGGCATTAAAACCGTCTTGTTAAGCTACTGTGACCTCCACGTCTCTTCCGAGGGGCATTAAAACCGTCCTGTTAAGCTACTGTGACCTCTACGTCTCTTTCGAGGGGAATTAAACCATCTTGTTAAGCTACTGTGACCTCCACCACTTTTCCAAGGGGCATTAAAACCATCTTGTTAAGCTACTGTGACCTCCACGTCTCTTCCGAGGGGCATTAAAACCATCTTGTTAAGCTACTGTGACCTCCACGTCTCTTCCGAGGGGCATGAAAACCGTCTTGTTAAGCTACTGTGACCTCCACGTCTCTTCCGAGGGGCATTAAAACCGTCTTGTTAATCTACTGTGTCCTCCACATCTCTTTCGAAGGGCATTAAAACAGTCTTGATAAGATACTGTGACCTCTACCACTTTTCCAACGGGTATGAAAACCGTCTTGTTAAGCTTCTGTGACCTCCACTACTTTACCAAGGGGCATTAAAACCGTCTTGTTAAGCTACTGTGACCTCCACGTCTCTTCCGAGGGGCATTAAAACCGTCTTGTTAAGCTACTTTGACCTCCACATCTCTTCCGAGGGGCATTAAAACCGTCTTGTTAAGCTACTGTGACCTCCACGTCTCTTCCGAGGGGTATTAAAACTGTCTTGTTAAGCTACTGTGACCTCCACGTCTCTTCCAAGGGGCATTGAAAGCATCTTGTTAAACTACTGTGAACTCCACGTCTCTTCTGAGGGGCATTAAAACCATCTTGTTAAGCTACTGTGTCCTCCACGTATCTTTCGAAGGGAATTAAAACCGTCGTGTTAAGCTACTGTGACCTCCACCACTTTTCCAAGGGGCATTAAAACCATCTTGTTAAGCTACTGTGACCTCCTCGTCTCTTCCGAGGGGCATTAAAACCGTCTTGTTAAGCTAGTGTCCTCCACATCTCTTTCGAGGGGCATTAAAACAGTCTTGTTAAGCTACTGTGACCTCTACCACTTTTCCAAGGGGTATTAAATGCGTCTTGTTAAGCTTCTGCGACCTCCACCACTTTACCAAGGGGCATTAAAACCGTCTTGTTAAGCTACTGTGACCTCCACGTCTCTTCTGAGGGGCATTAAAACCATCTTGTTAAGCTACTGTGACCTCCACATCTCTTCCGAGGGGCATTAAAACCGTCTTGTTAAGCTACTGTGACCTCCACGTCTCTTCCGAGGGGCATTAAAACCGTCTTGTTAAGCTACTGTGACCTCCACCACTTTTCCAAGGGGCATTAAAACCGTCTTGTTAAGCTTCTGTGACCTCCACCACTTTTCCAAGGGGCATTAAAACCATCTTGTTAAGCTACTGTGACCTCCACGTCTCTTCCCAGGGGCATTAAAACCGTCTTGTTAAGCTACTGTGACCTCCACGTCTCTTCCGAGGGGCATTAAAACCGTCTTGTTAAGCTACTGTGACCTCCACGTCTCTTCCGAGTGGCATTAAAATCGTCTTGTTAAGCTACTGTGACCTCCACGTCTCTTCCGAGGGGCATTAAAACCGTCTTGTTAAGCTACTGTGACCTCCACGTCTCTTCCGAGGGACATTAAAACTGTCTTGTTAAGCTACTGTGACCTCCACGTCTATTTTGAGGGGCATTAAAGAAGTCTTGTTAAGCTACTGTGACCTCCACGTCTCTTCCGAGGGGCATTAAAACCGTCTTGTTAAGCTACTGTGACCTCCTTGTCTCTTTCGAGGGGCATTAAAACAGTCTTGTTAAGCTACTGTGACCTCTACCACTTTTCCAAGGGCATTAAAACCGTCTTGTTAAGCTTCTGCGACCACCACCACTTTACCAAGGGTCATTAAAACCGTCTTGTTAAGCTACTGTGACCTCCACGTCTCTTCCGAGGGGCATTAAAACCGTCCTGTTAAGCTACTGTGACCTCTACGTCTCTTTCGAGGGGAATTAAACCATCTTGTTAAGCTACTGTGACCTCCACCACTTTTCCAAGGGGCATTAAAACCATCTTGTTAAGCTACTGTGACCTCCACGTCTCTTCCGAGGGGCATTAAAACCGTCTTGCTAAGCTACTGTGACCTCCACGTCGCTTCCGAGGGGAACTAAAACCGTCCTGTTAAGCTACTGTGACCTCCACGTCTCTTTCGAGGGGAATTAAAACCGTCTTGTTAAGCTACTGTGACCTCCACCACTTTTCCAAGGAGCATTAAAATCGTCTTGTTAAGCTACTGTGACCTCCACGTCTCTTCCGAGGGGCATTAAAACCGTCTTTTTAAGCTACTGTGACCTCCACGTCTCTTCCGAGTGGCATTAAAATCGTCTTGTTAAGCTACTGTGACCTCCACGTCTCTTCCGAGGGGCATTAAAACCGTCTTGTTAAGCTACTGTGACCTCCACGTCTCTTCCGAGGGACATTAAAACTGTCTTGTTAAGCTACTGTGACCTCCACGTCTATTTTGAGGGGCATTAAAGAAGTCTTGTTAAGCTACTGTGACCTCCACATCTCTTCCGAGGGGCATTAAAACCGTCTTGTTAAGCTACTGTGACCTCCACGTCTCTTTCGAGGGGCATTAAAACAGTCTTGTTAAGCTACTGTGACCTCTACCACTTTTCCAAGGGCATTAAAACCGTCTTGTTAAGCTTCTGCGACCATCACCACTTTACCAAGGGTCATTAAAACCGTCTTGTTAAGCTACTGTGACCTCCACGTCTCTTCCGAGGGGCATTAAAACCATCTTGTTAAGCTACTGTGACCGCCACGTCTCTTCCGAGGGGCATTAAAACCGTCTTGTTAAGCTACTGTCACCTCCACGTCTCTTTCGAGGGGCATTAAAACCGTCTTGTTAAGCTACTGTGACCACCACTTTTCCAAGCGGCATTAAAACCGTCTTGTTAAGCTACTGTGACCTCCACGTCTCTTTCGAGGGGAATTAAAACCGTCTTGTTAAGCTACTGTGACCTCCACCACTTTTCCAAGGAGCATTAAAATAGTCTTGTTAAGCTACTGTGACCTCCACGTCTCTTCCCAGGGGCATTAAAACCGTCTTGTTAAGCTACTGTGACCTTCACGTCTCTTCCGAGGGGCATTAAAACCATCTTGTTAAGCTACTGTGACCGCCACGTCTCTTCCGAGGGGCATTAAAACCGTCTTGTTAAGCTACTGTGACCTCCACGTCTCTTTCGAGGTGCATTTAAACCGTCTTGTTAAGCTACTGTGACCACCACTTTTCCAAGGGGCATTAAAACCATCTTGTTAAGCTACTGGGACCTCCAAGTTTCTTCCGAGGGGCATTAAAACTGTCTTGTTAAGCTACTGTGACCTCCACCACTTTTCCGAGGGGCATTAAAACCGTCTTGTTAAGCTTCTGCGACCTCCACCTCTTTACCAAGGGGCATTAAGACTGTCTTTTTAAGCTACTGTGACCTCCACGTCTCTTCCGAGGGGCATTAAAACCGTTTTGTTAATCTACTGTGACCTCCACGTCTCTTCGGAGGGGTATTAAAACCGTCTTGTTAAGCTACTTTGACCTCCACGTCTCTTCCGAGGGGCATTAAAACCGTCTTGTTAAGCTACTGTGACCTCCATGTCTCTTTCGAGGGGCATTAAAACCATCTTGTTAAGCTACTGTGACCTCCACGTCTCTTCCGAGGGGCATTAAAAGCATCTTGTTAAGCTACTGTGATCTCCATGTCTCTTCCAAGGGGCACTAAAACCGTCCTGTTAAGTTACTGTGACCTCCACGTCTCTTTCGAGGGGAATTAAAACTGTCTTGTTAAGCTACTGTGAACTCCACCACTTTTCCAAGGGGCATTAAAATCATCTTGTTAAGCTACTGTGACCTCCACGTCTCCTCCGAGGGGCATTAAAACCGTCTTGTTAAGCTACTGTGACCTCCACATCTCTTCAGAGGGGCATTAAAACCGTCTTGTTAAGCTACTGTGACTTCCACGTATCTTCTTAGGGGCATTAAAACCGTCTTGTTAAGCTACTGTGACCTCCACGTCTCTTCCAAGGGGCATTAAAACCATCTTGTTTAACTACTGTGACCTCCATGTCTCTTCTGAGGGGCATTAAAACCATCTTGTTAAGCTATTGTGACCACCACTTTTCCAAGCGGCATTAAAACCGTCTTGTTAAGCTACTGTGACCTCCACGTCTCTTTCGAGGGGAATTAAAACCGTCTTGTTAAGCTACTGTGACCTCCACCACTTTTCCAAGGAGCATTAAAATAGTCTTGTTAAGCTACTGTGACCTCCACGTCTCTTCCCAGGGGCATTAAAACCGTCTTGTTAAGCTACTGTGACCTTCACGTCTCTTCCGAGGGGCATTAAAACCATCTTGTTAAGCTACTGTGACCGCCACGTCTCTTCCGAGGGGCATTAAAACCGTCTTGTTAAGCTACTGTGACCTCCATGTCTCTTCTGAGGGGAATTAAAACCATATTGTTAAGCTACTGTGACCTCCACCACTTTTCAAAGGGGCATTAAAACCATCTTGTTAAGCTTCTCTGACCTCCACGTCTCTTCCGAGGGGCATTAAAACCGTCCTGTTAAGCTACTGTGACCTCTACGTCTCTTTCGAGGGGTATTAAACCATCTTTTTAAGCTACTGTGACCTCCACCACTTTTCCAAGGGGCATTAAAACCATCTTGTTAAGCTACTGTGACCTCCACGTCTCTTCCGAGGGGCATTAAAACCGTCTTGTTAAGCTACTGTGACCTCCACGTCTCTTCCGAGGGGCATTAAAACCATCTTGTTAAGCTACTGTGACCGCCACGTCTCTTCCGAGGGGCATTAAAACCGTCTTGTTAAGCTACTGTCACCTCCACGTCTCTTTCGAGGGGCATTAAAACCGTCTTGTTAAGCTACTGTGACCACAACTTTTCCAAGGTGCATTAAAACCGTCTTGTTAAGCTACTGTGACCTCCACGTCGCTTCCGAGGGGCACTAAAACCGTCCTGTTAAGCTACTGTGACCTCCACGTCTCTTTCGAGGGGAATTAAAACCGTCTTGTTAAGCTACTGTGACCTCCACCACTTTTCCAAGGAGCATTAAAATAGTCTTGTTAAGCTACCGTGACCTCCACGTCTCTTCCCAGGGGCATTAAAACCGTCTTGTTAAGCTACTGTGACCTTCACGTCTCTTCCGAGGGGCATTAAAACCATCTTGTTAAGCTACTGTGACCGCCACGTCTCTTCCGACGGGCATTAAAACCGTCTTGTTAAGCTACTGTGACCTCCACGTCTTTTTCGAGGTGCATTAAAACCGTCTTGTTAAGCTACTGTGACCACCACTTTTCCAAGGGGCATTAAAACCGTCTTGTTAAGCTACTGGGACCTCCAAGTTTCTTCCGAGGGGCATTAAAACTGTCTTGTTAAGCTACTGTGACCTCCACCACTTTTCCGAGGGGCATTAAAACCGTCTTGTTAAGCTTCTGCGACCTCCACCTCTTTACCAAGGGGCATTAAGACTGTCTTTTTAAGCTACTGTGACCTCCACGTCTCTTCCGAGGGGCATTAAAACCGTTTTGTTAATCTACTGTGACCTCCACGTCTCTTCGGAGGGGTATTAAAACCGTCTTGTTAAGCTACTTTGACCTCCACGTCTCTTCCGAGGGGCATTAAAACCGTCTTGTTAAGCTACTGTGACCTCCATGTCTCTTTCGAGGGGCATTAAAACCATCTTGTTAAGCTACTGTGACCTCCACGTCTCTTCCAATGGGCATTAAAACCATCTTGTTGAGCTACTGGGACCTCCACGTCTCTTCCGAGGGGCATTAAAACCGTCTTGTTAAGCTACTGTGACCTCTACGTCTTTTCTAAGGGGCATTAAAACCGTCTTGTTAAGCTACTGTGACCTCCACCACATTTCCAAGGGGCATTAAAACCGTCTTGTTAAGCTTCTGCGACCTCCACCACTTTACCAAGGGGCAATAAAACCGTCTTGTTAAGCTACTGTGACCTCCGCGTCTCTTCCTAGGGGCATTAAAACCGTTTTGTTAAGCTACTGTGACCTCCACGTCTCTTCCGAGGGGCATTAAAATCGTCTTGTTAAGCTACTGTGACCTCCCCGTCTCTTCCGAGGGGCATTAAAACCGTCTTGTTAAGCTACTGTGACCTCCACGTCTCTTCCGAGGGGCATTAAAACCGTCTTGTTAAGCTACTGTGACCTCCACGTCTCTTCCGAGGGGCATTAAAACCGTCTTGTTAAGCTACTGTGACCTCCACGTCTCTTCTGAGGGGCATTAAAACCGTCTTGTTAAGCTACTCTGACATCCACCACTTTTCCAAGGGGCATTAAAACCGTTTTGTTAAGCTTCTGCGACCTCCACCACTTTACCAAGGGGCATTAAAACCGTCTTGTTAAGCTACTGTGACCTCCACGTCTCTTCCGAGGGGCATTAAAACCGTTTTGTTAAGCTACTGTGACCTCCACGTCTCTTCCGAGGGCATTAAAATCGTCTTGTTAAGCTACTGTGACCTCCACGTCTCTTCCGAGGGGCATTAAAACCGTCTTTTTAAGCTACTGTGACCTCCACGTCTCTTCCGAGGGGCATTAAAACCGTCTTGTTAAGCTACTGTGACCTCCACGTCTCTTCCGAGGGGCATTAAAACCGTCTTGTTAAGCTACTGTGACCTCCACGTCTCTTCCGAGGGGCATTAAAACCGTCTTGTTAAGCTACTGTGACCTCCACGTCTATTTTGAGGGGCATTAAAGCCGTCTTGTTAAGCTACTGTGACCTCCATGTCTCTTCTGAGCGGCATTAAAACCGTCTTGTTAAGCTACTGTGACCTCCACCACTTTTCCAAGGGGCATTAAAACCGTCTTGTTAAGCTTCTGCCACCTCCACCACTTTATCAAGGGGCATTAAAACAGTCTTGTTAAGCTACTGTGACCTCCAAGTCTCTTCCGAGGGGCATTAAAACCGTTTTGCTAAGCTACTGTGACCTCCACGTCTCTTCCGAGGGGCAGTAAAACCGTCTTGTTAAGCTACTGTGACCTACACGTCTATTTTGAGGGGCATTAAAGCCGTCTTCTTAAGCTACTGTGACCTCCACGTCTCTTCCGAGGGGCATTAAAACCGTCTTGTTAAGCTACTGTGACCTCCACGTCTCTTCCAAGGGGCATTAAAACCATTTTGTTAAACTACTGTGACCTCCACGTCTCTTCTGAGGGGCATTAAAACCATCTTGTTAAGCTACTGTGACCTCCACCACTTTTCCAAGGGGCACTAAAACCATCTTGATAAGCTACTGTGACCGTTTTGTTAAACTACTGTGACCTCCACGTCTCTTCTGAGGGGCATTAAAACCGTCTTGTTAAGCTACTGTGACCTCCACGTATCTTTCGAGGGGCACTAAAACCGTCTGGTTAAGCTACTGTGACCACCACTTTTCCAAGGGGCATTAAAACCATCTTGTTGAGCTACTGGTGCCTCCACGTCTCTTCCGATGGGCATTCAAACCATCTTGATAAGCTACTGTGACCTCCACGTCTCTTCCGAGGGGCATTAAAACCGTCTTGTTAAGCTACTGTGACCTCCACGTCTCTTCCGAGTGGCATTAAAATCATCTTGTTAAGCTACTGTGACCTTCACGTCTCTTCCGAGGGGCATTAAAACCGTCTTGTTAAGCTACTGTGACCTCCACGTCTCTTCCGAGGGACATTAAAACTGTCTTGTTAAGCTACTGTGACCTCCACGTCTATTTTGAGGGGCATTAAAGAAGTCTTGTTAAGCTACTGTGACCTCCACGTCTCTTCCGAGGGGCATTAAAACCGTCTTGTTAAGCTACTGTGACCTCCACGTCTCTTTCGAGGGGCATTAAAACAGTCTTGTTAAGCTACTGTGACCTCTACCACTTTTCCAAGGGCATTAAAACCGTCTTGTTAAGCTTCTGCGACCACCACCACTTTACCAAGGGTCATTAAAACCGTCTTGTTAAGCTACTGTGACCTCCACGTCTCTTCCGAGGGGCATTAAAACCGTCTTCTTAAGCTACTGTGAGCTCCACATCTCTTCCGAGGGGCATTAAAACCGTCTTGTTAAGCTACTGTGACCTCCACGTCTCTTCCGAGGGGCATTGAAAGCGTCTTGTTAAGCTACTGTGACCTCCATGTCTCTTCCAAGGGGCATTAAAACCGTCCTGTTAAGTTACTGTGACCTCCACGTCTCTTTCGAGGGGAATTAAAACTGTCTTGTTAAGCTACTGTGAACTCCACCACTTTTCCAAGGGGCATTAAAATCATCTTGTTAAGCTACTGTGACCTCCACGTCTCTTCCGAGGGGCATTAAAACCGTCTTGTTAAGCTACTGTGACCTCCACATCTCTTCCGAGGGGCATTAAAACCATCTTGTTAAGCTACTGTGACTTCCACGTCTCTTCTTAGGGGCATTAAAACCGTCTTGTTAAGCTACTGTGACCTCCACGTCTCTTCCAAGGGGCATTAAAACCATCTTGTTTAACTACTGTGACCTCAATGTCTCTTCTGAGGGGCATTAAAACCATCTTGTTAAGCTACTGTGTCCTCCACGTCTCTTTCGAGGGGCATTAAAACCATATTGTTAAGCTACTGTGACCTCCACCACTTTTCAAAGGGGCATTAAAACCATCTTGTTAAGCTTCTGTGACCTCCACGTCTCTTCCGAGGGGCATTAAAACCGTCTTGTTAAGCTACTGTGACCTCCACGTCTCTTCCGAGGGGCATTAAAACCGTCCTGTTAAGCTACTGTGACCTCTACGTCTCTTTCGAGGGGAATTAAACCATCTTGTTAAGCTACTGTGACCTCCACCACTTTTCCAAGGGGCATTAAAACCATCTTGTTAAGCTACTGTGACCTCCACGTCTCTTCCGAGGGGCATTAAAACCGTCTTGCTAAGCTACTGTGACCTCCACGTCGCTTCCGAGGGGAACTAAAACCGTCCTGTTAAGCTACTGTGACCTCCACGTCTCTTTCGAGGGGAATTAAAACCGTCTTGTTAAGCTACTGTGACCTCCACCACTTTTCCAAGGAGCATTAAAATCGTCTTGTTAAGCTACTGTGACCTCCACGTCTCTTCCGAGGGGCATTAAAACCGTCTTTTTAAGCTACTGTGACCTCCACGTCTCTTCCGAGTGGCATTAAAATCGTCTTGTTAAGCTACTGTGACCTCCACGTCTCTTCCGAGGGGCATTAAAACCGTCTTGTTAAGCTACTGTGACCTCCACGTCTCTTCCGAGGGACATTAAAACTGTCTTGTTAAGCTACTGTGACCTCCACGTCTATTTTGAGGGGCATTAAAGAAGTCTTGTTAAGCTACTGTGACCTCCACATCTCTTCCGAGGGGCATTAAAACCGTCTTGTTAAGCTACTGTGACCTCCACGTCTCTTTCGAGGGGCATTAAAACAGTCTTGTTAAGCTACTGTGACCTCTACCACTTTTCCAAGGGCATTAAAACCGTCTTGTTAAGCTTCTGCGACCACCACCACTTTACCAAGGGTCATTAAAACCGTCTTGTTAAGCTACTGTGACCTCCACGTCTCTTCCGAGGGGCATTAAAACCATCTTGTTAAGCTACTGTGACCGCCACGTCTCTTCCGAGGGGCATTAAAACCGTCTTGTTAAGCTACTGTCACCTCCACGTCTCTTTCGAGGGGCATTAAAACCGTCTTGTTAAGCTACTGTGACCACCACTTTTCCAAGCGGCATTAAAACCGTCTTGTTAAGCTACTGTGACCTCCACGTCTCTTTCGAGGGGAATTAAAACCGTCTTGTTAAGCTACTGTGACCTCCACCACTTTTCCAAGGAGCATTAAAATAGTCTTGTTAAGCTACTGTGACCTCCACGTCTCTTCCCAGGGGCATTAAAACCGTCTTGTTAAGCTACTGTGACCTTCACGTCTCTTCCGAGGGGCATTAAAACCATCTTGTTAAGCTACTGTGACCGCCACGTCTCTTCCGAGGGGCATTAAAACCGTCTTGTTAAGCTACTGTGACCTCCACGTCTCTTTCGAGGTGCATTTAAACCGTCTTGTTAAGCTACTGTGACCACCACTTTTCCAAGGGGCATTAAAACCATCTTGTTAAGCTACTGGGACCTCCAAGTTTCTTCCGAGGGGCATTAAAACTGTCTTGTTAAGCTACTGTGACCTCCACCACTTTTCCGAGGGGCATTAAAACCGTCTTGTTAAGCTTCTGCGACCTCCACCTCTTTACCAAGGGGCATTAAGACTGTCTTTTTAAGCTACTGTGACCTCCACGTCTCTTCCGAGGGGCATTAAAACCGTTTTGTTAATCTACTGTGACCTCCACGTCTCTTCGGAGGGGTATTAAAACCGTCTTGTTAAGCTACTTTGACCTCCACGTCTCTTCCGAGGGGCATTAAAACCGTCTTGTTAAGCTACTGTGACCTCCATGTCTCTTTCGAGGGGCATTAAAACCATCTTGTTAAGCTACTGTGACCTCCACGTCTCTTCCGAGGGGCATTAAAAGCATCTTGTTAAGCTACTGTGATCTCCATGTCTCTTCCAAGGGGCACTAAAACCGTCCTGTTAAGTTACTGTGACCTCCACGTCTCTTTCGAGGGGAATTAAAACTGTCTTGTTAAGCTACTGTGAACTCCACCACTTTTCCAAGGGGCATTAAAATCATCTTGTTAAGCTACTGTGACCTCCACGTCTCCTCCGAGGGGCATTAAAACCGTCTTGTTAAGCTACTGTGACCTCCACATCTCTTCAGAGGGGCATTAAAACCGTCTTGTTAAGCTACTGTGACTTCCACGTATCTTCTTAGGGGCATTAAAACCGTCTTGTTAAGCTACTGTGACCTCCACGTCTCTTCCAAGGGGCATTAAAACCATCTTGTTTAACTACTGTGACCTCCATGTCTCTTCTGAGGGGCATTAAAACCATCTTGTTAAGCTATTGTGACCACCACTTTTCCAAGCGGCATTAAAACCGTCTTGTTAAGCTACTGTGACCTCCACGTCTCTTTCGAGGGGAATTAAAACCGTCTTGTTAAGCTACTGTGACCTCCACCACTTTTCCAAGGAGCATTAAAATAGTCTTGTTAAGCTACTGTGACCTCCACGTCTCTTCCCAGGGGCATTAAAACCGTCTTGTTAAGCTACTGTGACCTTCACGTCTCTTCCGAGGGGCATTAAAACCATCTTGTTAAGCTACTGTGACCGCCACGTCTCTTCCGAGGGGCATTAAAACCGTCTTGTTAAGCTACTGTGACCTCCATGTCTCTTCTGAGGGGAATTAAAACCATATTGTTAAGCTACTGTGACCTCCACCACTTTTCAAAGGGGCATTAAAACCATCTTGTTAAGCTTCTCTGACCTCCACGTCTCTTCCGAGGGGCATTAAAACCGTCCTGTTAAGCTACTGTGACCTCTACGTCTCTTTCGAGGGGTATTAAACCATCTTTTTAAGCTACTGTGACCTCCACCACTTTTCCAAGGGGCATTAAAACCATCTTGTTAAGCTACTGTGACCTCCACGTCTCTTCCGAGGGGCATTAAAACCGTCTTGTTAAGCTACTGTGACCTCCACGTCTCTTCCGAGGGGCATTAAAACCATCTTGTTAAGCTACTGTGACCGCCACGTCTCTTCCGAGGGGCATTAAAACCGTCTTGTTAAGCTACTGTCACCTCCACGTCTCTTTCGAGGGGCATTAAAACCGTCTTGATAAGCTACTGTGACCACAACTTTTCCAAGGTGCATTAAAACCGTCTTGTTAAGCTACTGTGACCTCCACGTCGCTTCCGAGGGGCACTAAAACCGTCCTGTTAAGCTACTGTGACCTCCACGTCTCTTTCGAGGGGAATTAAAACCGTCTTGTTAAGCTACTGTGACCTCCACCACTTTTCCAAGGAGCATTAAAATAGTCTTGTTAAGCTACCGTGACCTCCACGTCTCTTCCCAGGGGCATTAAAACCGTCTTGTTAAGCTACTGTGACCTTCACGTCTCTTCCGAGGGGCATTAAAACCATCTTGTTAAGCTACTGTGACCGCCACGTCTCTTCCGACGGGCATTAAAACCGTCTTGTTAAGCTACTGTGACCTCCACGTCTTTTTCGAGGTGCATTAAAACCGTCTTGTTAAGCTACTGTGACCACCACTTTTCCAAGGGGCATTAAAACCGTCTTGTTAAGCTACTGGGACCTCCAAGTTTCTTCCGAGGGGCATTAAAACTGTCTTGTTAAGCTACTGTGACCTCCACCACTTTTCCGAGGGGCATTAAAACCGTCTTGTTAAGCTTCTGCGACCTCCACCTCTTTACCAAGGGGCATTAAGACTGTCTTTTTAAGCTACTGTGACCTCCACGTCTCTTCCGAGGGGCATTAAAACCGTCTTGTTAAGCTACTGTGACCTCCATGTCTCTTTCGAGGGGCATTAAAACCATCTTGTTAAGCTACTGTGACCTCCACGTCTCTTCCAAGGGGCATTAAAACCGTCTTGTTGAGCTACTGGGACCTCCACGTCTCTTCCGAGGGGCATTAAAACCGTCTTGTTAAGCTACTGTGACCTCTACGTCTTTTCTAAGGGGCATTAAAACCGTCTTGTTAAGCTACTGTGACCTCCACCACATTTCCAAGGGGCATTAAAACCGTCTTGTTAAGCTTCTGCGACCTCCACCACTTTACCAAGGGGCAATAAAACCGTCTTGTTAAGCTACTGTGACCTCCGCGTCTCTTCCTAGGGGCATTAAAACCGTTTTGTTAAGCTACTGTGACCTCCACGTCTCTTCCGAGGGGCATTAAAATCGTCTTGTTAAGCTACTGTGACCTCCCCGTCTCTTCCGAGGGGCATTAAAACCGTCTTGTTAAGCTACTGTGACCTCCACGTCTCTTCCGAGGGGCATTAAAACCGTCTTGTTAAGCTACTGTGACCTCCACGTCTCTTCCGAGGGGCATTAAAACCGTCTTGTTAAGCTACTGTGACCTCCACGTCTCTTCTGAGGGGCATTAAAACCGTCTTGTTAAGCTACTCTGACATCCACCACTTTTCCAAGGGGCATTAAAACCGTTTTGTTAAGCTTCTGCGACCTCCACCACTTTACCAAGGGGCATTAAAACCGTCTTGTTAAGCTACTGTGACCTCCACGTCTCTTCCGAGGGGCATTAAAACCGTTTTGTTAAGCTACTGTGACCTCCACGTCTCTTCCGAGGGCATTAAAATCGTCTTGTTAAGCTACTGTGACCTCCACGTCTCTTCCGAGGGGCATTAAAACCGTCTTTTTAAGCTACTGTGACCTCCACGTCTCTTCCGAGGGGCATTAAAACCGTCTTGTTAAGCTACTGTGACCTCCACGTCTCTTCCGAGGGGCATTAAAACCGTCTTGTTAAGCTACTGTGACCTCCACGTCTCTTCCGAGGGGCATTAAAACCGTCTTGTTAAGCTACTGTGACCTCCACGTCTATTTTGAGGGGCATTAAAGCCGTCTTGTTAAGCTACTGTGACCTCCATGTCTCTTCTGAGCGGCATTAAAACCGTCTTGTTAAGCTACTGTGACCTCCACCACTTTTCCAAGGGGCATTAAAACCGTCTTGTTAAGCTTCTGCCACCTCCACCACTTTATCAAGGGGCATTAAAACAGTCTTGTTAAGCTACTGTGACCTCCAAGTCTCTTCCGAGGGGCATTAAAACCGTTTTGCTAAGCTACTGTGACCTCCACGTCTCTTCCGAGGGGCAGTAAAACCGTCTTGTTAAGCTACTGTGACCTACACGTCTATTTTGAGGGGCATTAAAGCCGTCTTCTTAAGCTACTGTGACCTCCACGTCTCTTCCGAGGGGCATTAAAACCGTCTTGTTAAGCTACTGTGACCTCCACGTCTCTTCCAAGGGGCATTAAAACCATTTTGTTAAACTACTGTGACCTCCACGTCTCTTCTGAGGGGCATTAAAACCATCTTGTTAAGCTACTGTGACCTCCACCACTTTTCCAAGGGGCACTAAAACCATCTTGATAAGCTACTGTGACCGTTTTGTTAAACTACTGTGACCTCCACGTCTCTTCTGAGGGGCATTAAAACCGTCTTGTTAAGCTACTGTGACCTCCACGTATCTTTCGAGGGGCACTAAAACCGTCTGGTTAAGCTACTGTGACCACCACTTTTCCAAGGGGCATTAAAACCATCTTGTTGAGCTACTGGGGCCTCCACGTCTCTTCCGATGGGCATTCAAACCATCTTGATAAGCTACTGTGACCTCCACGTCTCTTCCGAGGGGCATTAAAACCGTCTTGTTAAGCTACTGTGACCTCCACGTCTCTTCCGAGTGGCATTAAAATCATCTTGTTAAGCTACTGTGACCTTCACGTCTCTTCCGAGGGGCATTAAAACCGTCTTGTTAAGCTACTGTGACCTCCACGTCTCTTCCGAGGGACATTAAAACTGTCTTGTTAAGCTACTGTGACCTCCACGTCTATTTTGAGGGGCATTAAAGAAGTCTTGTTAAGCTACTGTGACCTCCACGTCTCTTCCGAGGGGCATTAAAACCGTCTTGTTAAGCTACTGTGACCTCCACGTCTCTTTCGAGGGGCATTAAAACAGTCTTGTTAAGCTACTGTGACCTCTACCACTTTTCCAAGGGCATTAAAACCGTCTTGTTAAGCTTCTGCGACCACCACCACTTTACCAAGGGTCATTAAAACCGTCTTGTTAAGCTACTGTGACCTCCACGTCTCTTCCGAGGGGCATTAAAACCGTCTTCTTAAGCTACTGTGAGCTCCACATCTCTTCCGAGGGGCATTAAAACCGTCTTGTTAAGCTACTGTGACCTCCACGTCTCTTCCGAGGGGCATTGAAAGCGTCTTGTTAAGCTACTGTGACCTCCATGTCTCTTCCAAGGGGCATTAAAACCGTCCTGTTAAGTTACTGTGACCTCCACGTCTCTTTCGAGGGGAATTAAAACTGTCTTGTTAAGCTACTGTGAACTCCACCACTTTTCCAAGGGGCATTAAAATCATCTTGTTAAGCTACTGTGACCTCCACGTCTCTTCCGAGGGGCATTAAAACCGTCTTGTTAAGCTACTGTGACCTCCACATCTCTTCCGAGGGGCATTAAAACCATCTTGTTAAGCTACTGTGACTTCCACGTCTCTTCTTAGGGGCATTAAAACCGTCTTGTTAAGCTACTGTGACCTCCACGTCTCTTCCAAGGGGCATTAAAACCATCTTGTTTAACTACTGTGACCTCAATTTCTCTTCTGAGGGGCATTAAAACCATCTTGTTAAGCTACTGTGTCCTCCACGTCTCTTTCGAGGGGCATTAAAACCATATTGTTAAGCTACTGTGACCTCCACCACTTTTCAAAGGGGCATTAAAACCATCTTGTTAAGCTTCTGTGACCTCCACGTCTCTTCCGAGGGGCATTAAAACCGTCTTGTTAAGCTACTGTGACCTCCACGTCTCTTCCGAGGGGCATTAAAACCGTCCTGTTAAGCTACTGTGACCTCTACGTCTCTTTCGAGGGGAATTAAACCATCTTGTTAAGCTACTGTGACCTCCACCACTTTTCCAAGGGGCATTAAAACCATCTTGTTAAGCTACTGTGACCTCCACGTCTCTTCCGAGGGGCATTAAAACCATCTTGTTAAGCTACTGTGACCTCCACGTCTCTTCCGAGGGGCATTAAAACCATCTTGTTAAGCTACTGTGACCGCCACGTCTCTTCCGAGGGGCATTAAAACCGTTTTGTTAAGCTACTGTGACCACCACTTTTCCAAGCGGCATTAAAACCGTCTTGTTAAGCTACTGTGACCTCCACGTCTCTTCCGAGGGGCAATAAAACCGTCCTGTTAAGCTACTGTGACCTCCACTTCTCTTTCGAGGGGAATTAAAACCGTCTTGTTAAGCTACTGTGACCTCCACCACTTTTCCAAGGAGCATTAAAATAGTCTTGTTAAGCTACTGTGACCTCCACGTCTCTTCCCAGGGGCATTAAAACCATCTTGTTAAGCTACTGTGACCTTCACGTCTCTTCCGAGGGGCATTAAAACCTTCTTGTTAAGCTAGTGTGACCGCCACGTCTCTTCCGAGGGGCATTAAAACCATCTTGTTAAGCTACTGTGACCTCCACGTCTCTTTCGAGGTGCATTAAAACCGTCTTGTTAAGCTACTATGACCACCACTTTTCCAAGGGGCATTAAAACCGTCTTGTTAAGCTACTGGGACCTCCAAGTTTCTTCCGAGGGGCATTAAAACTGTCTTGTTAAGCTACTGTGACCTCCACCACTTTTCCGAGGGGCATTAAAACCGTCTTGTTAAGCTTCTGCGACCTCCACCTCTTTACCAAGGGGCATTAAGACTGTCTTTTTAAGCTACTGTGACCTCCACGTCTCTTCCGAGGGGCATTAAAACCGTTTTGTTAATCTACTGTGACCTCCACGTCTCTTCGGAGGGGTATTAAAACCGTCTTGTTAAGCTACTGTGACCTCCACCACATTTCCAAGGGGCATTAAAACCGTCTTGTTGAGCTACTGGGACCTCCACGTCTCTTCCGAGGGGCATTAAAACCGTCTTGTTAAGCTACTGTGACCTCTACGTCTTTTCTAAGGGGCATTAAAACCGTCTTGTTAAGCTACTGTGACCTCCACCACATTTCCAAGGGGCATTAAAACCGTCTTGTTAAGCTTCTGCGACCTCCACCACTTTACCAAGGGGCAATAAAACCGTCTTGTTAAGCTACGGTGACCTCCGCGTCTCTTCCGAGGGGCATTAAAACCGTTTTGTTAAGCTACTGTGACCTCCACGTCTCTTCCGAGGGGCATTAAAATCGTCTTGCTAAGCTACTGTGACCTCCACGTCTCTTCCGAGGGGCATTAAAACCGTCTTGTTAAGCTACTGTGACCTCCACGTCTCTTCCGAGGGGCATTAAAACCGTCTTGTTAAGCTACTGTGACCTCCACGTCTCTTCTGAGGGGCATTAAAACCGTCTTGTTAAGCTACTGTGACCTCCACCACTTTTCCAAGGGGCATTAAAACCGTCTTGTTAAGCTTCTGCGACCTCCACAACTTTACCAAGGGGCATTAAAACCGTCTTGTTAAGCTACTGTGACCTCCACGTCTCTTCCGAGGGGCATTAAAACCGTTTTGTTAAGCTACTGTGACCTCCACGTCTCTTCCGAGGGCATTAAAATCGTCTTGTTAAGCTACTGTGACCTCCACGTCTCTTCCGAGGGGCATTAAAACCGTCTTGTTAAGCTACTGTGACCTCCACGTCTCTTCCGAGGGGCATTAAAACCGTCTTGTTAAGCTACTGTGACCACCACTTTTCCAAGCGGCATTAAAACCGTCTTGTTAAGCTACTGTGACCTCCACGTCTCTTCCGAGGGGCACTAAAACCGTCCTGTTAAGCTACTGTGACCTCCACGTCTCTTTCGAGGGGAATTAAAACCGTCTTGTTAAGCTACTGTGACCTCCACCACTTTTCCAAGGAGCATTAAAATAGTCTTGTTAAGCTACCGTGACCTCCACGTCTCTTCCCAGGGGCATTAAAACCGTCTTGTTAAGCTACTGTGACCTTCACGTCTCTTCAGAGGGGCATTAAAACCATCTTGTTAAGCTACTGTGACCGCCACGTCTCTTCCGACGGGCATTAAAACCGTCTTGTTAAGCTACTGTGACCTCCACGTCTTTTTCGAGGTGCATTAAAACCGTCTTGTTAAGCTACTGTGACCACCACTTTTCCAAGGGGCATTAAAACCGTCTTGTTAAGCTACTGGGACCTCCAAGTTTCTTCCGAGGGGCATTAAAACTGTCTTGTTAAGCTACTGTGACCTCCACCACTTTTCCGAGGGGCATTAAAACCGTCTTGTTAAGCTTCTGCGACCTCCACCTCTTTACCAAGGGGCATTAAGACTGTCTTTTTAAGCTACTGTGACCTCCACGTCTCTTCCGAGGGGCATTAAAACCGTTTTGTTAATCTACTGTGACCTCCACGTCTCTTCGGAGGGGTATTAAAACCGTCTTGTTAAGCTACTTTGACCTCCACGTCTCTTCCGAGGGGCATTAAAACCGTCTTGTTAAGCTACTGTGACCTCCATGTCTCTTTCGAGGGGCATTAAAACCATCTTGTTAAGCTACTGTGACCTCCACGTCTCTTCCAAGGGGCATTAAAACCGTCTTGTTGAGCTACTGGGACCTCCACGTCTCTTCCGAGGGGCATTAAAACCGTCTTGTTAAGCTACTGTGACCTCTACGTCTTCTCTAAGGGGCATTAAAACCGTCTTGTTAAGCTACTGTGACCTCCACCACATTTCCAAGGGGCATTAAAACCGTCTTGTTAAGCTTCTGCGACCTCCACCACTTTACCAAGGGGCAATAAAACCGTCTTGTTAAGCTACTGTGACCTCCGCGTCTCTTCCTAGGGGCATTAAAACCGTTTTGTTAAGCTACTGTGACCTCCACGTCTCTTCCGAGGGGCATTAAAATCGTCTTGTTAAGCTACTGTGACCTCCCCGTCTCTTCCGAGGGGCATTAAAACCGTCTTGTTAAGCTACTGTGACCTCCACGTCTCTTCCGAGGGGCATTAAAACCGTCTTGTTAAGCTACTGTGACCTCCACGTCTCTTCCGAGGGGCATTAAAACCGTCTTGTTAAGCTACTGTGACCTCCACGTCTCTTCTGAGGGGCATTAAAACCGTCTTGTTAAGCTACTCTGACATCCACCACTTTTCCAAGGGGCATTAAAACCGTTTTGTTAAGCTTCTGCGACCTCCACCACTTTACCAAGGGGCATTAAAACCGTCTTGTTAAGCTACTGTGACCTCCACGTCTCTTCCGAGGGGCATTAAAACCGTTTTGTTAAGCTACTGTGACCTCCACGTCTCTTCCGAGGGCATTAAAATCGTCTTGTTAAGCTACTGTGACCTCCACGTCTCTTCCGAGGGGCATTAAAACCGTCTTTTTAAGCTACTGTGACCTCCACGTCTCTTCCGAGGGGCATTAAAACCGTCTTGTTAAGCTACTGTGACCTCCACGTCTCTTCCGAGGGGCATTAAAACCGTCTTGTTAAGCTACTGTGACCTCCACGTCTCTTCCGAGGGGCATTAAAACCGTCTTGTTAAGCTACTGTGACCTCCACGTCTATTTTGAGGGGCATTAAAGCCGTCTTGTTAAGCTACTGTGACCTCCATGTCTCTTCTGAGCGGCATTAAAACCGTCTTGTTAAGCTACTGTGACCTCCACCACTTTTCCAAGGGGCATTAAAACCGTCTTGTTAAGCTTCTGCCACCTCCACCACTTTATCAAGGGGCATTAAAACAGTCTTGTTAAGCTACTGTGACCTCCAAGTCTCTTCCGAGGGGCATTAAAACCGTTTTGCTAAGCTACTGTGACCTCCACGTCTCTTCCGAGGGGCAGTAAAACCGTCTTGTTAAGCTACTGTGACCTACACGTCTATTTTGAGGGGCATTAAAGCCGTCTTCTTAAGCTACTGTGACCTCCACGTCTCTTCCGAGGGGCATTAAAACCGTCTTTTTAAGCTACTGTGACCTCCACGTCTCTTCCGAGGGGCATTAAAACCGTCTTGTTAAGCTACTGTGACCTCCACGTCTCTTCCGAGGGGCATTAAAACCGTCTTGTTAAGCTACTGTGACCTCCACGTCTCTTCCGAGGGGCATTAAAACCGTCTTGTTAAGCTACTGTGACCTCCACGTCTATTTTGAGGGGCATTAAAGCCGTCTTGTTAAGCTACTGTGACCTCCATGTCTCTTCTGAGCGGCATTAAAACCGTCTTGTTAAGCTACTGTGACCTCCACCACTTTTCCAAGGGGCATTAAAACCGTCTTGTTAAGCTTCTGCCACCTCCACCACTTTATCAAGGGGCATTAAAACAGTCTTGTTAAGCTACTGTGACCTCCAAGTCTCTTCCGAGGGGCATTAAAACCGTTTTGCTAAGCTACTGTGACCTCCACGTCTCTTCCGAGGGGCAGTAAAACCGTCTTGTTAAGCTACTGTGACCTACACGTCTATTTTGAGGGGCATTAAAGCCGTCTTCTTAAGCTACTGTGACCTCCACGTCTCTTCCGAGGGGCATTAAAACCGTCTTGTTAAACTACTGTGACCTCCACGTCTCTTCTGAGGGGCATTAAAACCATCTTGTTAAGCTACTGTGACCTCCACCACTTTTCCAAGGGGCACTAAAACCATCTTGATAAGCTACTGTGACCGTTTTGTTAAACTACTGTGACCTCCACGTCTCTTCTGAGGGGCATTAAAACCGTCTTGTTAAGCTACTGTGACCTCCACGTATCTTTCGAGGGGCACTAAAACCGTCTGGTTAAGCTACTGTGACCACCACTTTTCCAAGGGGCATTAAAACCATCTTGTTGAGCTACTGGGGCCTCCACGTCTCTTCCGATGGGCATTCAAACCATCTTGATAAGCTACTGTGACCTCCACGTCTCTTCCGAGGGGCATTAAAACCGTCTTGTTAAGCTACTGTGACCTCCACGTCTCTTCCGAGTGGCATTAAAATCATCTTGTTAAGCTACTGTGACCTTCACGTCTCTTCCGAGGGGCATTAAAACCGTCTTGTTAAGCTACTGTGACCTCCACGTCTCTTCCGAGGGACATTAAAACTGTCTTGTTAAGCTACTGTGACCTCCACGTCTATTTTGAGGGGCATTAAAGAAGTCTTGTTAAGCTACTGTGACCTCCACGTCTCTTCCGAGGGGCATTAAAACCGTCTTGTTAAGCTACTGTGACCTCCACGTCTCTTTCGAGGGGCATTAAAACAGTCTTGTTAAGCTACTGTGACCTCTACCACTTTTCCAAGGGCATTAAAACCGTCTTGTTAAGCTTCTGCGACCACCACCACTTTACCAAGGGTCATTAAAACCGTCTTGTTAAGCTACTGTGACCTCCACGTCTCTTCCGAGGGGCATTAAAACCGTCTTCTTAAGCTACTGTGAGCTCCACATCTCTTCCGAGGGGCATTAAAACCGTCTTGTTAAGCTACTGTGACCTCCACGTCTCTTCCGAGGGGCATTGAAAGCGTCTTGTTAAGCTACTGTGACCTCCATGTCTCTTCCAAGGGGCATTAAAACCGTCCTGTTAAGTTACTGTGACCTCCACGTCTCTTTCGAGGGGAATTAAAACTGTCTTGTTAAGCTACTGTGAACTCCACCACTTTTCCAAGGGGCATTAAAATCATCTTGTTAAGCTACTGTGACCTCCACGTCTCTTCCGAGGGGCATTAAAACCGTCTTGTTAAGCTACTGTGACCTCCACATCTCTTCCGAGGGGCATTAAAACCATCTTGTTAAGCTACTGTGACTTCCACGTCTCTTCTTAGGGGCATTAAAACCGTCTTGTTAAGCTACTGTGACCTCCACGTCTCTTCCAAGGGGCATTAAAACCATCTTGTTTAACTACTGTGACCTCAATGTCTCTTCTGAGGGGCATTAAAACCATCTTGTTAAGCTACTGTGTCCTCCACGTCTCTTTCGAGGGGCATTAAAACCATATTGTTAAGCTACTGTGACCTCCACCACTTTTCAAAGGGGCATTAAAACCATCTTGTTAAGCTTCTGTGACCTCCACGTCTCTTCCGAGGGGCATTAAAACCGTCTTGTTAAGCTACTGTGACCTCCACGTCTCTTCCGAGGGGCATTAAAACCGTCCTGTTAAGCTACTGTGACCTCTACGTCTCTTTCGAGGGGAATTAAACCATCTTGTTAAGCTACTGTGACCTCCACCACTTTTCCAAGGGGCATTAAAACCATCTTGTTAAGCTACTGTGACCTCCACGTCTCTTCCGAGGGGCATTAAAACCATCTTGTTAAGCTACTGTGACCTCCACGTCTCTTCCGAGGGGCATTAAAACCATCTTGTTAAGCTACTGTGACCGCCACGTCTCTTCCGAGGGGCATTAAAACCGTTTTGTTAAGCTACTGTGACCACCACTTTTCCAAGCGGCATTAAAACCGTCTTGTTAAGCTACTGTGACCTCCACGTCTCTTCCGAGGGGCACTAAAACCGTCCTGTTAAGCTACTGTGACCTCCACTTCTCTTTCGAGGGGAATTAAAACCGTCTTGTTAAGCTACTGTGACCTCCACCACTTTTCCAAGGAGCATTAAAATAGTCTTGTTAAGCTACTGTGACCTCCACGTCTCTTCCCAGGGGCATTAAAACCGTCTTGTTAAGCTACTGTGACCTTCACGTCTCTTCCGAGGGGCATTAAAACCTTCTTGTTAAGCTAGTGTGACCGCCACGTCTCTTCCGAGGGGCATTAAAACCATCTTGTTAAGCTACTGTGACCTCCACGTCTCTTTCGAGGTGCATTAAAACCGTCTTGTTAAGCTACTATGACCACCACTTTTCCAAGGGGCATTAAAACCGTCTTGTTAAGCTACTGGGACCTCCAAGTTTCTTCCGAGGGGCATTAAAACTGTCTTGTTAAGCTACTGTGACCTCCACCACTTTTCCGAGGGGCATTAAAACCGTCTTGTTAAGCTTCTGCGACCTCCACCTCTTTACCAAGGGGCATTAAGACTGTCTTTTTAAGCTACTGTGACCTCCACGTCTCTTCCGAGGGGCATTAAAACCGTTTTGTTAATCTACTGTGACCTCCACGTCTCTTCGGAGGGGTATTAAAACCGTCTTGTTAAGCTACTGTGACCTCCACCACATTTCCAAGGGGCATTAAAACCGTCTTGTTGAGCTACTGGGACCTCCACGTCTCTTCCGAGGGGCATTAAAACCGTCTTGTTAAGCTACTGTGACCTCTACGTCTTTTCTAAGGGGCATTAAAACCGTCTTGTTAAGCTACTGTGACCTCCACCACATTTCCAAGGGGCATTAAAACCGTCTTGTTAAGCTTCTGCGACCTCCACCACTTTACCAAGGGGCAATAAAACCGTCTTGTTAAGCTACGGTGACCTCCGCGTCTCTTCCGAGGGGCATTAAAACCGTTTTGTTAAGCTACTGTGACCTCCACGTCTCTTCCGAGGGGCATTAAAATCGTCTTGTTAAGCTACTGTGACCTCCACGTCTCTTCCGAGGGGCATTAAAACCGTCTTGTTAAGCTACTGTGACCTCCACGTCTCTTCCGAGGGGCATTAAAACCGTCTTGTTAAGCTACTGTGACCTCCACGTCTCTTCTGAGGGGCATTAAAACCGTCTTGTTAAGCTACTGTGACCTCCACCACTTTTCCAAGGGGCATTAAAACCGTCTTGTTAAGCTTCTGCGACCTCCACAACTTTACCAAGGGGCATTAAAACCGTCTTGTTAAGCTACTGTGACCTCCACGTCTCTTCCGAGGGGCATTAAAACCGTTTTGTTAAGCTACTGTGACCTCCACGTCTCTTCCGAGGGCATTAAAATCGTCTTGTTAAGCTACTGTGACCTCCACGTCTCTTCCGAGGGGCATTAAAACCGTCTTGTTAAGCTACTGTGACCTCCACGTCTCTTCCGAGGGGCATTAAAACCGTCTTGTTAAGCTACTGTGACCACCACTTTTCCAAGCGGCATTAAAACCGTCTTGTTAAGCTACTGTGACCTCCACGTCTCTTCCGAGGGGCACTAAAACCGTCCTGTTAAGCTACTGTGACCTCCACGTCTCTTTCGAGGGGAATTAAAACCGTCTTGTTAAGCTACTGTGACCTCCACCACTTTTCCAAGGAGCATTAAAATAGTCTTGTTAAGCTACCGTGACCTCCACGTCTCTTCCCAGGGGCATTAAAACCGTCTTGTTAAGCTACTGTGACCTTCACGTCTCTTCCGAGGGGCATTAAAACCATCTTGTTAAGCTACTGTGACCGCCACGTCTCTTCCGACGGGCATTAAAACCGTCTTGTTAAGCTACTGTGACCTCCACGTCTTTTTCGAGGTGCATTAAAACCGTCTTGTTAAGCTACTGTGACCACCACTTTTCCAAGGGGCATTAAAACCGTCTTGTTAAGCTACTGGGACCTCCAAGTTTCTTCCGAGGGGCATTAAAACTGTCTTGTTAAGCTACTGTGACCTCCACCACTTTTCCGAGGGGCATTAAAACCGTCTTGTTAAGCTTCTGCGACCTCCACCTCTTTACCAAGGGGCATTAAGACTGTCTTTTTAAGCTACTGTGACCTCCACGTCTCTTCCGAGGGGCATTAAAACCGTTTTGTTAATCTACTGTGACCTCCACGTCTCTTCGGAGGGGTATTAAAACCGTCTTGTTAAGCTACTTTGACCTCCACGTCTCTTCCGAGGGGCATTAAAACCGTCTTGTTAAGCTACTGTGACCTCCATGTCTCTTTCGAGGGGCATTAAAACCATCTTGTTAAGCTACTGTGACCTCCACGTCTCTTCCAAGGGGCATTAGAACCGTCTTGTTGAGCTACTGGGACCTCCACGTCTCTTCCGAGGGGCATTAAAACCGTCTTGTTAAGCTACTGTGACCTCTACGTCTTTTCTAAGGGGCATTAAAACCGTCTTGTTAAGCTACTGTGACCTCCACCACATTTCCAAGGGGCATTAAAACCGTCTTGTTAAGCTTCTGCGACCTCCACCACTTTACCAAGGGGCAATAAAACCGTCTTGTTAAGCTACTGTGACCTCCGCGTCTCTTCCTAGGGGCATTAAAACCGTTTTGTTAAGCTACTGTGACCTCCACGTCTCTTCCGAGGGGCATTAAAATCGTCTTGTTAAGCTACTGTGACCTCCCCGTCTCTTCCGAGGGGCATTAAAACCGTCTTGTTAAGCTACTGTGACCTCCACGTCTCTTCCGAGGGGCATTAAAACCGTCTTGTTAAGCTACTGTGACCTCCACGTCTCTTCCGAGGGGCATTAAAACCGTCTTGTTAAGCTACTGTGACCTCCACGTCTCTTCTGAGGGGCATTAAAACCGTCTTGTTAAGCTACTCTGACATCCACCACTTTTCCAAGGGGCATTAAAACCGTTTTGTTAAGCTTCTGCGACCTCCACCACTTTACCAAGGGGCATTAAAACCGTCTTGTTAAGCTACTGTGACCTCCACGTCTCTTCCGAGGGGCATTAAAACCGTTTTGTTAAGCTACTGTGACCTCCACGTCTCTTCCGAGGGCATTAAAATCGTCTTGTTAAGCTACTGTGACCTCCACGTCTCTTCCGAGGGGCATTAAAACCGTCTTTTTAAGCTACTGTGACCTCCACGTCTCTTCCGAGGGGCATTAAAACCGTCTTGTTAAGCTACTGTGACCTCCACGTCTCTTCCGAGGGGCATTAAAACCGTCTTGTTAAGCTACTGTGACCTCCACGTCTCTTCCGAGGGGCATTAAAACCGTCTTGTTAAGCTACTGTGACCTCCACGTCTATTTTGAGGGGCATTAAAGCCGTCTTGTTAAGCTACTGTGACCTCCATGTCTCTTCTGAGCGGCATTAAAACCGTCTTGTTAAGCTACTGTGACCTCCACCACTTTTCCAAGGGGCATTAAAACCGTCTTGTTAAGCTTCTGCCACCTCCACCACTTTATCAAGGGGCATTAAAACAGTCTTGTTAAGCTACTGTGACCTCCAAGTCTCTTCCGAGGGGCATTAAAACCGTTTTGCTAAGCTACTGTGACCTCCACGTCTCTTCCGAGGAGCAGTAAAACCGTCTTGTTAAGCTACTGTGACCTACACGTCTATTTTGAGGGGCATTAAAGCCGTCTTCTTAAGCTACTGTGACCTCCACGTCTCTTCCAAGGGGCATTAAAACCATTTTGTTAAACTACTGTGACCTCCACGTCTCTTCTGAGAGGCATTAAAACCATCTTGTTAAGCTACTGTGACCTCCACCACTTTTCCAAGGGGCACTAAAACCATCTTGATAAGCTACTGTGACCGTTTTGTTAAACTACTGTGACCTCCACGTCTCTTCTGAGGGGCATTAAAACCGTCTTGTTAAGCTACTGTGACCTCCACGTATCTTTCGAGGGGCACTAAAACCGTCTGGTTAAGCTACTGTGACCACCACTTTTCCAAGGGGCATTAAAACCATCTTGTTGAGCTACTGGGGCCTCCACGTCTCTTCCGATGGGCATTCAAATCATCTTGATAAGCTACTGTGACCTCCACGTCTCTTCCGAGGGGCATTAAAACCGTCTTGTTAAGCTACTGTGACCTTCACGTCTCTTCCGAGGGGCATTAAAACCGTCTTGTTAAGCTACTGTGACCTCCACGTCTCTTCCGAGGGACATTAAAACTGTCTTGTTAAGCTACTGTGACCTCCACGTCTATTTTGAGGGGCATTAAAGAAGTCTTGTTAAGCTACTGTGACCTCCACGTCTCTTCCGAGGGGCATTAAAACCGTCTTGTTAAGCTACTGTGACCTCCACGTCTCTTTCGAGGGGCATTAAAACAGTCTTGTTAAGCTACTGTGACCTCTACCACTTTTCCAAGGGCATTAAAACCGTCTTGTTAAGCTTCTGCGACCACCACCACTTTACCAAGGGTCATTAAAACCGTCTTGTTAAGCTACTGTGACCTCCACGTCTCTTCCGAGGGGCATTAAAACCGTCTTCTTAAGCTACTGTGAGCTCCACATCTCTTCCGAGGGGCATTAAAACCGTCTTGTTAAGCTACTGTGACCTCCACGTCTCTTCCGAGGGGCATTGAAAGCGTCTTGTTAAGCTACTGTGACCTCCATGTCTCTTCCAAGGGGCATTAAAACCGTCCTGTTAAGTTACTGTGACCTCCACGTCTCTTTCGAGGGGAATTAAAACTGTCTTGTTAAGCTACTGTGAACTCCACCACTTTTCCAAGGGGCATTAAAATTATCTTGTTAAGCTACTGTGACCTCCACGTCTCTTCCGAGGGGCATTAAAACCGTCTTGTTAAGCTACTGTGACCTCCACATCTCTTCCGAGGGGCATTAAAACCGTCTTGTTAAGCTACTGTGACTTCCACGTCTCTTCTTAGGGGCATTAAAACCGTCTTGTTAAGCTACTGTGACCTCCACGTCTCTTCCAAGGGGCATTAAAACCATCTTGTTTAACTACTGTGACCTCAATGTCTCTTCTGAGGGGCATTAAAACCATCTTGTTAAGCTACTGTGTCCTCCACGTCTCTTTCGAGGGGCATTAAAACCATATTGTTAAGCTACTGTGACCTCCACCACTTTTCAAAGGGGCATTAAAACCATCTTGTTAAGCTTCTGTGACCTCCACGTCTCATACGAGGGGCATTAAAACCGTCTTGTTAAGCTACTGTGACCTCCACGTCTCTTCCGAGGGGCATTAAAACCGTCCTGTTAAGCTACTGTGACCTCTACGTCTCTTTCGAGGGGAATTAAACCATCTTGTTAAGCTACTGTGACCTCCACCACTTTTCCAAGGGGCATTAAAACCATCTTGTTAAGCTACTGTGACCTCCACGTCTCTTCCGAGGGGCATTAAAACCATCTTGTTAAGCTACTGTGACCTCCACGTCTCTTCCGAGGGGCATTAAAACCATCTTGTTAAGCTACTGTGACCGCCACGTCTCTTCCGAGGGGCATTAAAACCGTTTTGTTAAGCTACTGTGACCACCACTTTTCCAAGCGGCATTAAAACCGTCTTGTTAAGCTACTGTGACCTCCACGTCTCTTCCGAGGGGCACTAAAACCGTCCTGTTAAGCTACTGTGACCTCCACTTCTCTTTCGAGGGGAATTAAAACCGTCTTGTTAAGCTACTGTGACCTCCACCACTTTTCCAAGGAGCATTAAAATAGTCTTGTTAAGCTACTGTGACCTCCACGTCTCTTCCCAGGGGCATTAAAACCGTCTTGTTAAGCTACTGTGACCTTCACGTCTCTTCCGAGGGGCATTAAAACCTTCTTGTTAAGCTAGTGTGACCGCCACGTCTCTTCCGAGGGGCATTAAAACCATCTTGTTAAGCTACTGTGACCTCCACGTCTCTTTCGAGGTGCATTAAAACCGTCTTGTTAAGCTACTATGACCACCACTTTTCCAAGGGGCATTAAAACCGTCTTGTTAAGCTACTGGGACCTCCAAGTTTCTTCCGAGGGACATTAAAACTGTCTTGTTAAGCTACTGTGACCTCCACCACTTTTCCGAGGGGCATTAAAACCGTCTTGTTAAGCTTCTGCGACCTCCACCTCTTTACCAAGGGGCATTAAGACTGTCTTTTTAAGCTACTGTGACCTCCACGTCTCTTCCGAGGGGCATTAAAACCGTTTTGTTAATCTACTGTGACCTCCACGTCTCTTCGGAGGGGTATTAAAACCGTCTTGTTAAGCTACTGTGACCTCCACCACATTTCCAAGGGGCATTAAAACCGTCTTGTTGAGCTACTGGGACCTCCACGTCTCTTCCGAGGGGCATTAAAACCGTCTTGTTAAGCTACTGTGACCTCTACGTCTTTTCTAAGGGGCATTAAAACCGTCTTGTTAAGCTACTGTGACCTCCACCACATTTCCAAGGGGCATTAAAACCGTCTTGTTAAGCTTCTGCGACCTCCACCACTTTACCAAGGGGCAATAAAACCGTCTTGTTAAGCTACGGTGACCTCCGCGTCTCTTCCGAGGGGCATTAAAACCGTTTTGTTAAGCTACTGTGACCTCCACGTCTCTTCCGAGGGGCATTAAAATCGTCTTGTTAAGCTACTGTGACCTCCACGTCTCTTCCGAGGGGCATTAAAACCGTCTTGTTAAGCTACTGTGACCTCCACGTCTCTTCCGAGGGGCATTAAAACCGTCTTGTTAAGCTACTGTGACCTCCACGTCTCTTCTGAGGGGCATTAAAACCGTCTTGTTAAGCTACTGTGACCTCCACCACTTTTCCAAGGGGCATTAAAACCGTCTTGTTAAGCTTCTGCGACCTCCACAACTTTACCAAGGGGCATTAAAACCGTCTTGTTAAGCTACTGTGACCTCCACGTCTCTTCCGAGGGGCATTAAAACCGTTTTGTTAAGCTACTGTGACCTCCACGTCTCTTCCGAGGGCATTAAAATCGTCTTGTTAAGCTACTGTGACCTCCACGTCTCTTCCGAGGGGCATTAAAACCGTCTTGTTAAGCTACTGTGACCTCCACGTCTCTTCCGAGGGGCATTAAAACCGTCTTGTTAAGCTACTGTGACCACCACTTTTCCAAGCGGCATTAAAACCGTCTTGTTAAGCTACTGTGACCTCCACGTCTCTTCCGAGGGGCACTAAAACCGTCCTGTTAAGCTACTGTGACCTCCACGTCTCTTTCGAGGGGAATTAAAACCGTCTTGTTAAGCTACTGTGACCTCCACCACTTTTCCAAGGAGCATTAAAATAGTCTTGTTAAGCTACTGTGACCTCCACGTCTCTTCCCAGGGGCATTAAAACCGTCTTTTTAAGCTACTGTGACCTTCACGTCTCTTCCGAGGGGCATTAAAACCATCTTGTTAAGCTACTGTGACCGCCACGTCTCTTCCGAGGGGCATTAAAACCATCTTGTTAAGCTACTGTGACCTCCACGTCTCTTTCGAGGTGCATTAAAACCGTCTTGTTAAGCTACTATGACCACCACTTTTCCAAGGGGCATTAAAACCGTCTTGTTAAGCTACTGGGACCTCCAAGTTTCTTCCGAGGGGCATTAAAACTGTCTTGTTAAGCTACTGTGACCTCCACCACTTTTCCGAGGGGCATTAAAACCGTCTTGTTAAGCTTCTGCGACCTCCACCTCTTTACCAAGGGGCATTAAGACTGTCTTTTTAAGCTACTGTGACCTCCACGTCTCTTCCGAGGGGCATTAAAACCGTTTTGCTAATCTACTGTGACCTCCACGTCTCTTCGGAGGGGTATTAAAACCGTCTTGTTAAGCTACTGTGACCTCCACCACATTTCCAAGGGGCATTAAAACCGTCTTGTTGAGCTACTGGGACCTCCACGTCTCTTCCGAGGGGCATTAAAACCGTCTTGTTAAGCTACTGTGACCTCTACGTCTTTTCTAAGGGGCATTAAAACCGTCTTGTTAAGCTACTGTGACCTCCACCACATTTCCAAGGGGCATTAAAACCGTCTTGTTAAGCTTCTGCGACCTCCACCACTTTACCAAGGGGCAATAAAACCGTCTTGTTAAGCTACGGTGACCTCCGCGTCTCTTCCGAGGGGCATTAAAACCGTTTTGTTAAGCTACTGTGACCTCCACGTCTCTTCCGAGGGGCATTAAAATCGTCTTGTTAAGCTACTGTGACCTCCACGTCTCTTCCGAGGGGCATTAAAACCGTCTTGTTAAGCTACTGTGACCTCCACGTCTCTTCCGAGGGGCATTAAAACTGTCTTGTTAAGCTACTGTGACCTCCACGTCTCTTCTGAGGGGCATTAAAACCGTCTTGTTAAGCTACTGTGACCTCCACCACTTTTCCAAGGGGCATTAAAACCGTCTTGTTAAGCTTCTGCGACCTCCACAACTTTACCAAGGGGCATTAAAACCGTCTTGTTAAGCTACTGTGACCTCCACGTCTCTTCCGAGGGGCATTAAAACCGTTTTGTTAAGCTACTGTGACCTCCACGTCTCTTCCGAGGGCATTAAAATCGTCTTGTTAAGCTACTGTGACCTCCACGTCTCTTCCGAGGGGCATTAAAACCGTCTTGTTAAGCTACTGTGACCTCCACGTCTCTTCCGAGGGGCATTAAAACCGTCTTGTTAAGCTACTGTGACCACCACTTTTCCAAGCGGCATTAAAACCGTCTTGTTAAGCTACTGTGACCTCCACGTCTCTTCCGAGGGGCACTAAAACCGTCCTGTTAAGCTACTGTGACCTCCACGTCTCTTTCGAGGGGAATTAAAACCGTCTTGTTAAGCTACTGTGACCTCCGCCACTTTTCCAAGGAGCATTAAAATAGTCTTGTTAAGCTACTGTGACCTCCACGTCTCTTCCCAGGGGCATTAAAACCGTCTTGTTAAGCTACTGTGACCTTCACGTCTCTTCCGAGGGGCATTAAAACCATCTTGTTAAGCTACTGTGACCGCCACGTCTCTTCCGAGGGGCATTAAAACCGTCTTGTTAAGCTACTGCGACCTCCACGTCTCTTTCGAGGTGCATTAAAACCGTCTTGTTAAGCTACTGTGACCACCACTTTTCCAAGGGGCATTAAAACCGTCTTGTTAAGCTACTGGGACCTCCAAGTTTCTTCCGAGGGGCATTAAAACTGTCTTGTTAAGCTACTGTGACCTCCACCACTTTTCCGAGGGGCATTAAAACCGTCTTGTTAAGCTTCTGCGACCTCCACCTCTTTACCAAGGGGCATTAAGACTGTCTTTTTAAGCTACTGTGACCTCCACGTCTCTTCCGAGGGGCATTAAAACCGTTTTGTTAATCTACTGTGACCTCCACGTCTCTTCGGAGGGGTATTAAAACCGTCTTGTTAAGCTACTGTGACCTCCACCACATTTCCAAGGGGCATTAAAACCGTCTTGTTGAGCTACTGGGACCTCCACGTCTCTTCCGAGGGGCATTAAAACCGTCTTGTTAAGCTACTGTGACCTCTACGTCTTTTCTAAGGGGCATTAAAACCGTCTTGTTAAGCTACTGTGACCTCCACCACATTTCCAAGGGGCATTAAAACCGTCTTGTTAAGCTTCTGCGACCTCCACCACTTTACAAAGGGGCAATAAAACCGTCTTGTTAAGCTACTGTGACCTCCGTGTCTCTTCCGAGGGGCATTAAAACCGTCTTGTTAAGCTACTTTGACCTCCACCACTTTTCCAAGGGGCATTAAAACCGTCTTGTTAAGCTTCTGCGACCTCCTCCACTTTACCAAGGGGCATTAAAACCGTCTTGTTAAGCTACTGTGACCTCCACGTCTCTTCCGAGGGGCATTAAAACCGTTTTGTTAAGCTACTGTGACCTCCACGTCTCTTCCGAGGGCATTAAAATCGTCTTGTTAAGCTACTGTGACCTCCATGTCTCTTCCGAGGGGCATTAAAACCGTCTTGTTAAGCTACTGTGACCTCCACGTCTCTTCCGAGGGGCATTAAAACCGTCTTGTTAAGCTACTGTGACCTCCACGTCTCTTCCGAGGGGCATTAAAACCGTCTTGTTAAGCTACTGTGACCTCCACGTCTCTTCCGAGGGGCATTAAAACCGTCTTGTTAAGCTACTGTGACCTCCACGTCTATTTTGAGGGGTATTAAAGCCGTCTTGTTAAGCTACTGTGACCTCCACGTCTCTTCCGAGGGGCATTAAAACCGTCTTGTTAAGCTACTGTGTCCTCCACATCTCTTTCGACGGGCATTAAAACAGTCTTGTTAAGCTACTGTGACCTCTACCACTTTACCAAGGGGCATTAAAACAGTCTTGTTAAGCTACTGTGACCTCCAAGTCTCTTCCGAGGGGCATTAAAACCGTTTTGCTAAGCTACTGTGACCTCCACGTCTCTTCCGAGGGGCAGTAAAACCGTCTTGTTAAGCTACTGTGACCTCCACGTCTATTTTGAGGGGCATTAAAGCCGTCTTGTTAAGCTACTGTGACCTCCACGTCTCTTCCGAGGGGCATTAAAACCGTCTTGTTAAGCTACTGTGACCTCCACGTCTCTTCCAAGGGGCATTAAAACCATTTTGTTAAACTACTGTGACCTCCACGTCTCTTCTGAGGGGCATTAAAACCATCTTGTTAAGCTACTGTGACCTCCACCACTTTTCCAAGGTACATTAAAACCATCTTGATAAGCTACTGTGACCGACACGTCTCTTCCGGGGGGCATTAAAACCGTCTTGTTAAGCTACTGTGACCTCCACGTCTCTTTCGAGGGGCATTAAAACCGTCTGGTTAAGCTACTGTGACCACCACTTTTCCAAGGGGCATTAAAACCATCTTGTTGAGCTACTGGGACCTCCACGTCTCTTCCGATGGGCATTCAAACCATCTTGATAAGCTACTGTCACCTCCACGTCTCTTCTGAGGGGCATTAAAACTGTCTTGTTAAGCTACTATGACCTCCACCACTTTTCCAAGGGGCATTAAAAGCGTCTTGTTAAGCTTCTGCGACCTCCACCACTTTACCAAGGGGCGTTAAAACCGTCTTGTTAAGCTACTGTGACCTCCACGTCTCTTCCGAGGGGCATTAAAACCGTTTTATTAAGCTACTGTGACCTCCACGTCTCTTCCGAGCGGCGTTAAAATCGTCTTGTTAAGCTACTGTGACCTCCACGTCTCTTCCGAGGGGCATTAAAACCGTCTTTTTAAGCTACTGTGACCTCCACGTCTCTTCCGAGGGGCATTAAAACTGTCTTGTTAAGCTACAGTGACCTCCACGTCTCTTCCGAGGGGACTTAAAACCGTCTTGTTAAGCTACTGTGACCTCCACGTCTCTTCCGAGGGGCATTAAAACCGTCTTGTTAAGCTACTGTGACCTCCACGTCTCTTCCGAGGGGCATTAAAACCGTCTTGTTAATCTACTGTGTCCTCCATATCTCTTTCGAAGGGCATTAAAACAGTCTTGTTAAGATACTGTGACCTCTACCACTTTTCCAACGGGCATGAAAACCGTCTTGTTAAGCTTCTGTGAACTCCACCACTTTACCAAGGGGCATTAAAACCGTCTTGTTAAGCTACTGTGACCTCCACGTCTCTTCTGAGGGGCATTAAAACCATCTTGTTAAGCTACTTTGACCTCCACATCTCTTCCAAGGGGCATTAAAACCGTCTTGTTAAGCTACTGTGACCTCCACGTCTCTTCCGAGGGGCATTAAAACCGTCTTGTTAAGCTACTGTGTCCTCCACATCTCTTTCGACGGGCATTATAACAGTCTTGTTAAGCTACTGTGACCTCTACCACTTTTCCAAGGGGCATTAAAACCGTCTTGTTAAGCTTCTGCGACCTCCACCACTTTACCAAGGGGCATTAAAACTGTCTTGTTAAGCTACTGTGACCTCCACGTCTCTTCCGAGTGGCATTAAAACCGTCTTGTTAAGCTACTGTGACCTCCACGTCTCTTCCGAGGGCATTAAAATCGTCTTGTTAAGCTACTGTGACCTCCACGTCTCTTCCGAGGGGCATTAAAACCGTCTTGTTAAGCTACTGTGACCTCCACGTCTCTTCCGAGGGGCATTAAAACCGTCTTGTTAAGCTACTGTGACCACCACTTTTCCAAGCGGCATTAAAACCGTCTTGTTAAGCTACTGTGACCTCCACGTCTCTTCCGAGGGGCACTAAAACCGTCCTGTTAAGCTACTGTGACCTCCACGTCTCTTTCGAGGGGAATTAAAACCGTCTTGTTAAGCTACTGTGACCTCCACCACTTTTCCAAGGAGCATTAAAATAGTCTTGTTAAGCTACTGTGACCTCCACGTCTCTTCCCAGGGGCATTAAAACCGTCTTGTTAAGCTACTGTGACCTTCACGTCTCTTCCGAGGGGCATTAAAACCATCTTGTTAAGCTACTGTGACCGCCACGTCTCTTCCGAGGGGCATTAAAACCGTCTTGTTAAGCTACTGCGACCTCCACGTCTCTTTCGAGGTGCATTAAAACCGTCTTGTTAAGCTACTGTGACCACCACTTTTCCAAGGGGCATTAAAACCGTCTTGTTAAGCTACTGGGACCTCCAAGTTTCTTCCGAGGGGCATTAAAACTGTCTTGTTAAGCTACTGTGACCTCCACCACTTTTCCGAGGGGCATTAAAACCGTCTTGTTAAGCTTCTGCGACCTCCACCTCTTTACCAAGGGGCATTAAGACTGTCTTTTTAAGCTACTGTGACCTCCACGTCTCTTCCGAGGGGCATTAAAACCGTTTTGTTAATCTACTGTGACCTCCACGTCTCTTCGGAGGGGTATTAAAACCGTCTTGTTAAGCTACTGTGACCTCCACCACATTTCCAAGGGGCATTAAAACCGTCTTGTTGAGCTACTGGGACCTCCACGTCTCTTCCGAGGGGCATTAAAACCGTCTTGTTAAGCTACTGTGACCTCTACGTCTTTTCTAAGGGGCATTAAAACCGTCTTGTTAAGCTACTGTGACCTCCACCACATTTCCAAGGGGCATTAAAACCGTCTTGTTAAGCTTCTGCGACCTCCACCACTTTACCAAGGGGCAATAAAACCGTCTTGTTAAGCTACTGTGACCTCCGCGTCTCTTCCGAGGGGCATTAAAACCGTCTTGTTAAGCTACTGTGACCTCCACCACTTTTCCAAGGAGCATTAAAACCGTCTTGTTAAGCTTCTGCGACCTCCTCCACTTTACCAAGGGGCATTAAAACCGTCTTGTTAAGCTACTGTGACCTCCACGTCTCTTCCGAGGGGCATTAAAACCGTTTTGTTAAGCTACTGTGACCTCCACGTCTCTTCCGAGGGCATTAAAATCGTCTTGTTAAGCTACTGTGACCTCCATGTCTCTTCCGAGGGGCATTAAAACCGTCTTGTTAAGCTACTGTGACCTCCACGTCTCTTCCGAGGGGCATTAAAACCGTCTTGTTAAGCTACTGTGACCTCCACGTCTCTTCCGAGGGGCATTAAAACCGTCTTGTTAAGCTACTGTGACCTCCACGTCTCTTCCGAGGGGCATTAAAACCGTCTTGTTAAGCTACTGTGACCTCCACGTCTATTTTGAGGGGTATTAAAGCCGTCTTGTTAAGCTACTGTGACCTCCACGTCTCTTCCGAGGGGCATTAAAACCGTCTTGTTAAGCTACTGTGTCCTCCACATCTCTTTCGACGGGCATTAAAACAGTCTTGTTAAGCTACTGTGACCTCTACCACTTTACCAAGGGGCATTAAAACAGTCTTGTTAAGCTACTGTGACCTCCAAGTCTCTTCCGAGGGGCATTAAAACCGTTTTGCTAAGCTACTGTGACCTCCACGTCTCTTCCGAGGGGCAGTAAAACCGTCTTGTTAAGCTACTGTGACCTCCACGTCTCTTCCAAGGGGCATTAAAACCATTTTGTTAAACTACTGTGACCTCCACGTCTCTTCTGAGGGGCATTAAAACCATCTTGTTAAGCTACTGTGACCTCCACCACTTTTCCAAGGTGCATTAAAACCATCTTGATAAGCTACTGTGACCGACACGTCTCTTCCGGGGGGCATTAAAACCGTCTTGTTAAGCTACTGTGTCCTCCACGTCTCTTTCGAGGGGCATTAAAACCGTCTGGTTAAGCTACTGTGACCACCACTTTTCCAAGGGGCATTAAAACCATCTTGTTGAGCTACTGGGACCTCCACGTCTCTTCCGATGGGCATTCAAACCATCTTGATAAGCTACTGTCACCTCCACGTCTCTTCTGAGGGGCATTAAAACCGTCTTGTTAAGCTACTATGACCTCCACCACTTTTCCAAGGGGCATTAAAAGCGTCTTGTTAAGCTTCTGCGACCTCCACCACTTTACCAAGGGGCGTTAAAACCGTCTTGTTAAGCTACTGTGACCTCCACGTCTCTTCCGAGGGGCATTAAAACCGTTTTATTAAGCTACTGTGACCTCCACGTCTCTTCCGAGCGGCTTTAAAATCGTCTTGTTAAGCTACTGTGACCTCCACGTCTCTTCCGAGGGGCATTAAAACCGTCTTTTTAAGCTACTGTGACCTCCACGTCTCTTCCGAGGGGCATTAAAACTGTCTTGTTAAGCTACAGTGACCTCCACGTCTCTTCCGAGGGGACTTAAAACCGTCTTGTTAAGCTACTGTGACCTCCACGTCTCTTCCGAGGGGCATTAAAACCGTCTTGTTAAGCTACTGTGACCTCCACGTCTCTTCCGAGGGGCATTAAAACCGTCTTGTTAATCTACTGTGTCCTCCATATCTCTTTCGAAGGGCATTAAAACAGTCTTGTTAAGATACTGTGACCTCTACCACTTTTCCAACGGGCATGAAAACCGTCTTGTTAAGCTTCTGTGACCTCCACCACTTTACCAAGGGGCATTAAAACCGTCTTGTTAAGCTACTGTGACCTCCACATCTCTTCTGAGGGGCATTAAAACCATCTTGTTAAGCTACTTTGACCTCCACATCTCTTCCAAGGGGCATTAAAACCTTCTTGTTAAGCTACTGTGACCTCCACGTCTCTTCCGAGGGGCATTAAAACCGTCTTGTTAAGCTACTGTGTCCTCCACATCTCTTTCGACGGGCATTATAACAGTCTTGTTAAGCTACTGTGACCTCTACCACTTTTCCAAGGGGCATTAAAACCGTCTTGTTAAGCTTCTGCGACCTCCACCACTTTACCAAGGGGCATTAAAACTGTCTTGTTAAGCTACTGTGACCTCCACGTCTCTTCCGAGTGGCATTAAAACCGTCTTGTTAAGCTACTTTGACCTCCACATTTCTTCCGAGGGACATTAAAACCGTCTTGTTAAGCTACTGTGACCTCCACGTCTCTTCCGAAGGGCATTAAAAACGTCTTGTTAAGCTACTGTGACCTCCACGTCTCTTCCAAGGGGCATTAAAACCATCTTGTTAGACTACTGTGACCTCCACGTCTCTTCTGAGGGGCATTAAAACCATCTTGTTAAGCTACTGTGTCCTCCATGTCTCTTCCGAGGGGCATTAAAACCGTCTTGTTAAGCTACTGTGACCTCCATGTCTCTTCTGAGCGGCATTAAAACCGTCTTGTCAAGCTACTGTAACCTCCACCACTTTTCCAAGGGGCATTAAAACCGTCTTGTTAAGCTTCTGCGACCTCCACCACTTTACCAAGGGGCATTAAAACAGTCTTGTTAAGCTACTGTGACCTCCAAGTCTCTTCCGAGGGGCATTAAAACCGTTTTGCTAAGCTACTGTGACCACCACGTCTCTTCCGAGGGGCAGTAAAACCGTCTTGTTAAGCTACTGTGACCTCCACGTCTATTTTGAGGGGCATTAAAGCCGTCTTGTTAAGCTACTGTGACCTCCACGTCTCTTGCGAGGGGCATTAAAACCGTCTTGTTAAGCTACTGTGACCTCCACGTCTCTTCCAAGGGGCATTAAAACCATTTTGTTAAACTACTGTGACCTCCACGTCTCTTCTGAGGGGCATTAAAACCATCTTGTTAAGCTACTGTGACCTCCACCACTTTTCCAAGGTGCATTAAAACCATCTTGATAAGCTACTGTGACCGACACGTCTCTTCCGGGGGGCATTAAAACCGTCTTGTTAAGCTACTGTGACCTCCACGTCTCTTTCGAGGGGCATTAAAACCGTCTGGTTAAGCTACTGTGACCACCACTTTTCCAAGGGGCATTAAAACCATCTTGTTGAGCTACTGGGACCTCCACGTCTCTTCCGATGGGCATTCAAACCATCTTGATAAGCTACTGTGACCTCCACGTCTCTTCTGAGGGGCATTAAAACCGTCTTGTTAAGCTACTGTGACCTCCACCACTTTTCCAAGGGGCATTAAAAGCGTCTTGTTAAGCTTCTGCGACCTCCACCACTTTACCAAGGGGCGTTAAAACCGTCTTGTTAAGCTACTGTGACCTCCACGTCTCTTCCGAGGGGCATTAAAACCGTTTTATTAAGCTACTGTGACCTCCACGTCTCTTCCGAGCGGCGTTAAAATCGTCTTGTTAAGCTACTGTGACCTCCACGTCTCTTCCGAGGGGCATTAAAACCGTCTTTTTAAGCTACTGTGACCTCCACGTCTCTTCCGAGGGGCATTAAAACTGTCTTGTTAAGCTACAGTGACCTCCACGTCTCTTCCGAGGGGACTTAAAACCATCTTGTTAAGCTACTGTGACCTCCACGTCTCTTCCGAGGGGCATTAAAACCGTCTTGTTAAGCTACTGTGACCTCCACGTCTCTTCCGAGGGGCATTAAAACCGTCTTGTTAAGGTACTGTGACCTCCACATCTCTTTTGAGGGGCATTAAAACCGTCTTGTTAAGCTACTGTGACCACCACTTTTCCAAGGGGCATTAAAACCGTCTTGTTAAGCTACTGGGACGTCCATGTTTCTTCCGAGGGGCATTAAAACTGTCTTGTTAAGCTTCTGCGACCTCCACCACTTTACCAAGGGGCATTAAAACCGTCTTGTTAAGCTGCTGTGACCTCCAAGTCTATTCCGAGGGGCATTAAAACCGTTTTGCTAAGCTACTGTGACCTCCATGTCTCTTCGGAAGGGCATTAAAACCGTCTTGTTAAGCTACATTGACCTCCACGTCTCTTCCGAGGGGCAGTAAAACCGGCTTGTTAAGCTACTGTAACCTCCATGTCTCTTCCGAGGGGCATTAAAACCATCTTATTAAGCTACTGTGACCTCCACGTCTCTTCCGAGGGGCATTAAAACCGTCTTGTTAAGCTACTGTGACCTCCACGTCTTTTCTGAGGGGCATTAAAACCGTCTTGTTAAGCTACTGTGACCTCCACGTCTTTTTTGAGGCGCATTAAAGCCGTCTTGTTAAGCTACTGTGACCACCACTTTTCCAAGGGGCATTAAAACCGTCTTGTTGAGCTACTGGGACCTCCACGTCTCTTCCGAGGGGCATTAAAAATGTCTTGTTAAGCTACTGTGACCTCCACGTCTCTTCTGAGGGGCATTAAAACCGTCTTGATAAGCTACTGTGACCTCCACCACTTTTCCAAGGGGCATTAAAACCGTCTTGTTAAGCTTTTGCGACCTCCACCACTTTACCAAGGGGCAATAAAACCATCATGTTAAGCTACTGTGACCTCCGCGTCTCTTCCGAGGGGCATTAAAACCATTTTGTTAAGCTACTGTGACCTCCACGTCTGTTCCGAGGGGCATTAAAATCATCTTGTTAAGCTACTGTGACCTCCACGTCTCTTCCGAGGGGCATTAAAACTGTCTTGTTAAGCTACTGTGACCTCCACGTCTCTTCCGAGGGGCATTAAAACCGTCTTGTTAAGCTACTGTGACCTCCACGTCTCTTCTGAGGGGCATTAAAACCGTCTTGTTAAGCTACTGTGACCTCCACCACTTTTCCAAGGGGCATTAAAACCGTCTTGTTAAGCTTCTGCGACCTCCACCACTTTACCAAGGGGCATTAAAACCGTCTTGTTAAGCTACTGTGACCTCCACGTCTCTTCCGAGGGGCATTAAAACCGTTTTGTTAAGCTACTGTGACCTCCACGTCTCTTCCGAGGGGCATTAAAATCGTGTTGTTAAGCTACTGTGACCTCCACGTCTCTTCCGAGGGGCATTAAAATCGTCTTGTTAAGCTACTGTGAACTCCACGTCTCTTCCGAGGGGCATTAAAACCGTCTTGTTAAGCTACTGTGACCTCCACGTCTCTTCCGAGGGGCATTAAAACCGTCTTGTTAAGCTACTGTGACCTCCACGTCTATTTTGAGGGGCATTAAAGCCGTCTTGTTAAGGTACTGTGACCTCCACGTTTCTTCCGAGGGGCATTAAAACCGTCTTGTTAAGCTACTGTGACCTCCACGTCTCTTCCAAGGGGCATTAAAACCATCTTGTTAAACTGCTATGACCTCCACGTCTCTTCTGAGGGGCATTAAAACCATCTTGTTAAGCTACTGTGACCTCCACCACTTTTCCAAGGGGCATTAAAACCATCTTGTTAAGCTACTGTGACCGCCACGTCTCTTCCGAGGGGCATTAAAACCGTCTTGTTAAGCTACTGTGACCTCCACGTCTCTTTCGAGGGTCATTAAAACTGTCTGGTTAAGCTACTGTGACCACCACTTTTCCAAGGGGCATTAAAACCATCTTGTTGAGCTACTGGGACCTCTACGTCTCTTCCGAGGGGCATTCAAACCGTCTTGATAAGCTACTGTGACCTCCACGTCTCTTCTGAGGGGCATTAAAAGCGTCTTGTTAAGATACTTTGACCTCCACCACTTTTCCAAGGGGCATTAAAAGCGTCTTTTTAAGCTTCTGCGACCTCCACCACTTTACCAAGGGGTATTAAAACCGTCTTGTTAAGCTACTGTGACCTCCACGTCTCTTCTGAGGGGCATTAAAACCGTCTTGTAAAGCTACTGTGACCTCCACATCTCTTCCGAGGGGCATTAAAACCGTCTTGTTAAGCTACTGTGACCTCCACCACTTTACCACGGGGCATTAAAACCATCTTGTTAAGCTACTGTGACCTCCACGTCTCTTCCAAGGGGCATTAAAACCGTCTTGTTAAGCTACTGTGACCTCCACGTCTCTTCCGAGGGGCATTAACACCGTCCTGTTAAGCTACTGTGACCTCCACGTCTCTTTTGAGGGGCATTAAAGCCATCTTGTTAAGCTACTGTGACCTCCCCGTCTCCTCCGAGGGGCATTAAACCGTCTTGTTAAGCTACTGTGACCTCCACCACTTTACCAAGGGGCATTAAAACCTTCTTGTTAAGCTACTGTGACCTCCACGTCTCTTCCGAGGGGCATTAAAACCATTTTGTTAAGCTACTTTGACCTCCACGTCTCTTCCGAGGGGCATTCAAACCGTCTTGTTAAGCTACTGTGACCTCCACGTCTCTTCCGAGGGGCATTAAAACTGTCTTGTTAAGCTACAGTGACCTCCACGTCTCTTCCGAGGGGACTTAAAACCGTCTTGTTAAGCTACTGTGACCTCCACGTCTCTTCCGAGGGGCATTAAAACCGTCTTGTTAAGCTACTGTGACCTCCACGTCTCTTCCGAGGGGCATTAAAACCGTCTTGTTAATCTACTGTGTCCTCCATATCTCTTTCGAAGGGCATTAAAACAGTCTTGTTAAGATACTGTGACCTCTACCACTTTTCCAACGGGCATGAAAACCGTCTTGTTAAGCTTCTGTGACCTCCACCACTTTACCAAGGGGCATTAAAACCGTCTTGTTAAGCTACTGTGACCTCCACGTCTCTTCTGAGGGGCATTAAAACCATCTTGTTAAGCTACGTTGACCTCCACATCTCTTCCGAGGGGCATTAAAACCGTCTTGTTAAGCTACTGTGACCTCCACGTCTCTTCCGAGGGGTATTAAAACTGTCTTGTTAAGCTACTGTGACCTCCACATCTCTTCCAAGGGGCATTGAAAGCATCTTGTTAAACTACTGTGACCTCCACGTCTCTTCTGAGGGGCATTAAAACCATCTTGTTAAGCTACTGTGTGCTCCACGTATCTTTCGAGGGGAATTAAAACCGTCGTGTTAAGCTACTGTGACCTCCACCACTTTTCCAAGGGGCATTAAAACCATCTTGTTAAGCTACTGTGACCTCCTCGTCTCTTCCAAGGGGCATTAAAACCGTCTTGTTAAGCTACTGTGTCCTCCACATCTCTTTCGAGGGGTATTAAAACAGTCTTGTTAAGCTACTGTGACCTCTACCACTTTTCCAAGGGGTATTAAAAGCGTCTTGTTAAGCTTCTGCGACCTCCACCACTTTACCAAGGGGCATTAAAACCGTCTTGTTAAGCTACTGTGACCTCCACGTCTCTTCTGAGGGGCATTAAAACCGTCTTGTTAAGCTACTGTGACCTCCACATCTCTTCCGAGGGGCATTAAAACCGTCTTGTTAAGCTACTGTGACCTCCACGTCTTTTCCGAGGGGCATTAAAACCGTCTTGTTAAGCTACTGCGACCTCCACGTCTCTTCCAAGGGGCATTAAAACCATCTTGTTAAACTACTGTGACCTCCACGTCTCTTCTGAGGGGCAATAAAACCATCTTGTTAAGCTACTGTGTCCTCAACGTCTCTTTCGAGGGGAATTAAAAACGTCTTGTTAAGCTACTGTGACCTCCACCACTTTACCAAGGGGCATTAAAACCATCTTGTTAAGCTACTGTGACCTCCACGTCTCTTCCAAGGGGCATTAAAACCGTCTTCTTAAGCTACTGTGACCTCCACGTCTCTTCCGAGGGGCATTAAAACCGTCCTGTTAAGCTACTGTGACCTCCACGTCTCTTTTGAGGGGCATTAAAGCCATCTTGTTAAGCTACTGTGACCTCCACGTCTCCTCCGAGGGGCATTAAACCGTCTTGTTAAGCTACTGTGACCTCCACGTCTCTTCCGAGGCTCATTAGAACCGTCTTGTTAAGCTACTGTGATCTCCACGTCTCTTCTGAGGGGCATTAAAACCATCTTGTTAAGCTACTGTGACCTCCACCACTTTTCCAAGGGGCATTAAAACCGTCTTGTTAAGCTTCTGTGACCTCCACCACTTTACCAAGGGGCATTAAAACCGTCTTGTTAAGCTACTGTGACCTCCACGTCTCTTCCGAGGGGCATTAAAACCATTTTGTTAAGCTACTGTGACCACCACATCTCTTCCGAGGGGCATTAGAACCATCTTGTTAAGCTACTGTGACCTCCATGTCTCTTCCGAGGGGCATTATAAACGTCCTGTTAAGCTACTGTGACCTCCACGTCTCTTTCGAGGGGAATTAAATCCGTCTTGTTAAGCTACTGTGACCTCCACCACTTTTCCAAGGGGCATTATAACCATCTTGTTAAGCTAATGTGACCTCCACGTCTCTTCCGAGGGGCATTAAAACCGTCTTGTTAAGCTACTGTGAACACCACGTCTCTTCCGAGGGGCATTAAAACCATCTTGTTAAGCTACTGTGACCGCCACGTCTCTTCCGAGGGGCATTAAAACCGTCTTGTTAAGGTACTGTGACCTCCACATCTCTTTTGAGGGGCATTAAAACCGTCTTGTTAAGCTACTGTGACCACCACTTTTCCAAGGGGCATTAAAACCGTCTTGTTAAGCTACTGGGACGTCCATGTTTCTTCCGAGGGGCATTAAAACTGTCTTGTTAAGCTACTGTGACCTCCACCACTTTTCCGAGGGGCATTAAAACCGTCTTGTTAAGCTTCTGCGACCTCCACCACTTTACCAAGGGGCATTAAAACCGTCTTGTTAAGCTGCTGTGACCTCCAAGTCTATTCCGAGGGGCATTAAAACCGTTTTGCTAAGCTACTGTGACCTCCATGTCTCTTCGGAAGGGCATTAAAACCGTCTTGTTAAGCTACATTGACCTCCACGTCTCTTCCGAGGGGCAGTAAAACCGGCTTGTTAAGCTACTGTAACCTCCATGTCTCTTCCGAGGGGCATTAAAACCATCTTATTAAGCTACTGTGACCTCCACGTCTCTTCCGAGGGGCATTAAAACCGTCTTGTTAAGCTACTGTGACCTCCACGTCTTTTCCGAGGGGCATTAAAACCGTCTTGTTAAGCTACTGTGACCTCCACGTCTTTTTTGAGGCGCATTAAAGCCGTCTTGTTAAGCTACTGTGACCACCACTTTTCCAAGGGGCATTAAAACCGTCTTGTTGAGCTACTGGGACCTCCACGTCTCTTCCGAGGGGCATTAAAAATGTCTTGTTAAGCTACTGTGACCTCCACGTCTCTTCTGAGGGGCATTAAAACCGTCTTGATAAGCTACTGTGACCTCCACCACTTTTCCAAGGGGCATTAAAACCGTCTTGTTAAGCTTTTGCGACCTCCACCACTTTACCAAGGGGCAATAAAACCATCATGTTAAGCTACTGTGACCTCCGCGTCTCTTCCGATGGGCATTAAAACCGTTTTGTTAAGCTACTGTGACCTCCACGTCTGTTCCGAGGGGCATTAAAATCATCTTGTTAAGCTACTGTGACCTCCACGTCTCTTCTGAGGGGCATTAAAACCGTCTTGTTAAGCTACTGTGACCTCCACGTCTCTTCTGAGGGGCATTAAAACCGTCTTGTTAAGATACTTTGACCTCCACCACTTTTCCAAGGGGCATTAAAAGCGTCTTTTTAAGCTTCTGCGACCTCCACCACTTTACCAAGGGGTATTAAAACCGTCTTGTTAAGCTACTGTGACCTCCACGTCTCTTCTGAGGGGCATTAAAACCGTCTTGTAAAGCTACTGTGACCTCCACATCTCTTCCGAGGGGCATTAAAACCGTCTTGTTAAGCTACTGTGACCTCCACCACTTTACCACGGGGCATTAAAACCATCTTGTTAAGCTACTGTGACCTCCACGTCTCTTCCAAGGGGCATTAAAACCGTCTTGTTAAGCTACTGTGACCTCCACGTCTCTTCCGAGGGGCATTAACACCGTCCTGTTAAGCTACTGTGACCTCCACGTCTCTTTTGAGGGGCATTAAAGCCATCTTGTTAAGCTACTGTGACCTCCCCGTCTCCTCCGAGGGGCATTAAACCGTCTTGTTAAGCTACTGTGACCTCCACCACTTTACCAAGGGGCATTAAAACCTTCTTGTTAAGCTACTGTGACCTCCACGTCTCTTCCGAGGGGCATTAAAACCATTTTGTTAAGCTACTTTGACCTCCACGTCTCTTCCGAGGGGCATTCAAACCGTCTTGTTAAGCTACTGTGACCTCCACGTCTCTTCCGAGGGGCATTAAAACTGTCTTGTTAAGCTACAGTGACCTCCACGTCTCTTCCGAGGGGACTTAAAACCGTCTTGTTAAGCTACTGTGACCTCCACGTCTCTTCCGAGGGGCATTAAAACCGTCTTGTTAAGCTACTGTGACCTCCACGTCTCTTCCGAGGGGCATTAAAACCGTCTTGTTAATCTACTGTGTCCTCCATATCTCTTTCGAAGGGCATTAAAACAGTCTTGTTAAGATACTGTGACCTCTACCACTTTTCCAACGGGCATGAAAACCGTCTTGTTAAGCTTCTGTGACCTCCACCACTTTACCAAGGGGCATTAAAACCGTCTTGTTAAGCTACTGTGACCTCCACGTCTCTTCTGAGGGGCATTAAAACCATCTTGTTAAGCTACTTTGACCTCCACATCTCTTCCGAGGGGCATTAAAACCGTCTTGTTAAGCTACTGTGACCTCCACGTCTCTTCCGAGGGGTATTAAAACTGTCTTGTTAAGCTACTGTGACCTCCACATCTCTTCCAAGGGGCATTGAAAGCATCTTGTTAAACTACTGTGACCTCCACGTCTCTTCTGAGGGGCATTAAAACCATCTTGTTAAGCTACTGTGTCCTCCACGTATCTTTCGAGGGGAATTAAAACCGTCGTGTTAAGCTACTGTGACCTCCACCACTTTTCCAAGGGGCATTAAAACCATCTTGTTAAGCTACTGTGACCTCCTCGTCTCTTCCGAGGGGCATTAAAACCGTCTTGTTAAGCTACTGTGTCCTCCACATCTCTTTCGAGGGGTATTAAAACAGTCTTGTTAAGCTACTGTGACCTCTACCACTTTTCCAAGGGGTATTAAAAGCGTCTTGTTAAGCTTCTGCGACCTCCACCACTTTACCAAGGGGCATTAAAACCGTCTTGTTAAGCTACTGTGACCTCCACGTCTCTTCTGAGGGGCATTAAAACCGTCTTGTTAAGCTACTGTGACCTCCACATCTCTTCCGAGGGGCATTAAAACCGTCTTGTTAAGCTACTGTGACCTCCACGTCTCTTCCGAGGGGCATAAAAACCGTCTTGTTAAGCTACTGCGACCTCCACGTCTCTTCCAAGGGGCATTAAAACCATCTTGTTAAACTACTGTGACCTCCACGTCTCTTCTGAGGGGCAATAAAACCATCTTGTTAAGCTACTGTGTGCTCAACGTCTCTTTCGAGGGGAATTAAAAACGTCTTGTTAAGCTACTGTGACCTCCACCACTTTACCAAGGGGCATTAAAACCATCTTGTTAAGCTACTGTGACCTCCACGTCTCTTCCAAGGGGTATTAAAACCGTCTTCTTAAGCTACTGTGACCTCCACGTCTCTTCCGAGGGGCATTAAAACCGTCCTGTTAAGCTACTGTGACCTCCACGTCTCTTTTGAGGGGCATTAAAGCCATCTTGTTAAGCTACTGTGACCTCCACGTCTCCTCCGAGGGGCATTAAACCGTCTTGTTAAGCTACTGTGACCTCCACGTCTCTTCCGAGGCTCATTAGAACCGTCTTGTTAAGCTACTGTGATCTCCACGTCTCTTCTGAGGGGCATTAAAACCATCTTGTTAAGCTACTGTGACCTCCACCACTTTTCCAAGGGGCATTAAAACCGTCTTGTTAAGCTTCTGTGACCTCCACCACTTTACCAAGGGGCATTAAAACCGTCTTGTTAAGCTACTGTGACCTCCACGTCTCTTCCGAGGGGCATTAAAACCATTTTGTTAAGCTACTGTGACCACCACATCTCTTCCGAGGGGCATTAGAACCATCTTGTTAAGCTACTGTGACCTCCATGTCTCTTCCGAGGGGCATTATAAACGTCCTGTTAAGCTACTGTGACCTCCACGTCTCTTTCGAGGGGAATTAAATCCGTCTTGTTAAGCTACTGTGACCTCCACCACTTTTCCAAGGGGCATTATAACCATCTTGTTAAGCTAATGTGACCTCCACGTCTCTTCCGAGGGGCATTAAAACCGTCTTGTTAAGCTACTGTGAACACCACGTCTCTTCCGAGGGGCATTAAAACCATCTTGTTAAGCTACTGTGACCGCCACGTCTCTTCCGAGGGGCATTAAAACCGTCTTGTTAAGGTACTGTGACCTCCACATCTCTTTTGAGGGGCATTAAAACCGTCTTGTTAAGCTACTGTGACCACCACTTTTCCAAGGGGCATTAAAACCGTCTTGTTAAGCTACTGGGACGTCCATGTTTCTTCCGAGGGGCATTAAAACTGTCTTGTTAAGCTACTGTGACCTCCACCACTTTTCCGAGGGGCATTAAAACCGTCTTGTTAAGCTTCTGCGACCTCCACCACTTTACCAAGGGGCATTAAAACCGTCTTGTTAAGCTGCTGTGACCTCCAAGTCTATTCCGAGGGGCATTAAAACCGTTTTGCTAAGCTACTGTGACCTCCATGTCTCTTCGGAAGGGCATTAAAACCGTCTTGTTAAGCTACATTGACCTCCACGTCTCTTCCGAGGGGCAGTAAAACCGGCTTGTTAAGCTACTGTAACCTCCATGTCTCTTCCGAGGGGCATTAAAACCATCTTATTAAGCTACTGTGACCTCCACGTCTCTTCCGAGGGGCATTAAAACCGTCTTGTTAAGCTACTGTGACCTCCACGTCTTTTCCGAGGGGCATTAAAACCGTCTTGTTAAGCTACTGTGACCTCCACGTCTTTTTTGAGGCGCATTAAAGCCGTCTTGTTAAGCTACTGTGACCACCACTTTTCCAAGGGGCATTAAAACCGTCTTGTTGAGCTACTGGGACCTCCACGTCTCTTCCGAGGGGCATTAAAAATGTCTTGTTAAGCTACTGTGACCTCCACGTCTCTTCTGAGGGGCATTAAAACCGTCTTGATAAGCTACTGTGACCTCCACCACTTTTCCAAGGGGCATTAAAACCGTCTTGTTAAGCTTTTGCGACCTCCACCACTTTACCAAGGGGCAATAAAACCATCATGTTAAGCTACTGTGACCTCCGCGTCTCTTCCGAGGGGCATTAAAACCGTTTTGTTAAGCTACTGTAACCTCCACGTCTGTTCCGAGGGGCATTAAAATCATCTTGTTAAGCTACTGTGACCTCCACGTCTCTTCCGAGGGGCATTAAAACTGTATTGTTAAGCTACTGTGACCTCCACGTCTCTTCCGAGGGGCATTAAAACCGTCTTGTTAAGCTACTGTGACCTCCACGTCTCTTCTGAGGGGCAGTAAAACCGTCTTGTTAAGCTACTGTGACCTCCACCACTTTTCCAAGGGGCATTAAAACCGTCTTGTTAAGCTTCTGCGACCTCCACCACTTTACCAAGGGGCATTAAAACCGTCTTGTTAAGCTACTGTGACCTCCACGTCTCTTCCGAGGGGCATTAAAACCGTTTTGTTAAGCTACTGTGACCTCCACGTCTCTTCCGAGGGGCATTAAAATCGTGTTGTTAAGCTACTGTGACCTCCACGTCTCTTCCGAGGGGCATTAAAATCGTCTTGTTAAGCTACTGTGAACTCCACGTCTCTTCCGAGGGGCATTAAAACCGTCTTGTTAAGCTACTGTGACCTCCACGTCTCTTCCGAGGGGCATTAAAACCGTCTTGTTAAGCTACTGTGACCTCCACGTCTATTTTGAGGGGCATTAAAGCCGTCTTGTTAAGGTACTGTGACCTCCACGTTTCTTCCGAGGGGCATTAAAACCGTCTTGTTAAGCTACTGTGACCTCCACGTCTCTTCCAAGGGGCATTAAAACCATCTTGTTAAACTGCTATGACCTCCACGTCTCTTCTGAGGGGCATTAAAACCATCTTGTTAAGCTACTGTGACCTCCACCACTTTTCCAAGGGGCATTAAAACCATCTTGTTAAGCTACTGTGACCGCCACGTCTCTTCCGAGGGGCATTAAAACCGTCTTGTTAAGCTACTGTGACCTCCACGTCTCTTTCGAGGGTCATTAAAACTGTCTGGTTAAGCTACTGTGACCACCACTTTTCCAAGGGGCATTAAAACCATCTTGTTGAGCTACTGGGACCTCCACGTCTCTTCCGAGGGGCATTCAAACCGTCTTGATAAGCTACTGTGACCTCCACGTCTCTTCTGAGGGGCATTAAAAGCGTCTTGTTAAGATACTTTGACCTCCACCACTTTTCCAAGGGGCATTAAAAGCGTCTTTTTAAGCTTCTGCGACCTCCACCACTTTACCAAGGGGTATTAAAACCGTCTTGTTAAGCTACTGTGACCTCCACGTCTCTTCTGAGGGGCATTAAAACCGTCTTGTAAAGCTACTGTGACCTCCACATCTCTTCCGAGGGGCATTAAAACCGTCTTGTTAAGCTACTGTGACCTCCACCACTTTACCACGGGGCATTAAAACCATCTTGTTAAGCTACTGTGACCTCCACGTCTCTTCCAAGGGGCATTAAAACCGTCTTGTTAAGCTACTGTGACCTCCACGTCTCTTCCGAGGGGCATTAACACCGTCCTGTTAAGCTACTGTGACCTCCACGTCTCTTTTGAGGGGCATTAAAGCCATCTTGTTAAGCTACTGTGACCTCCCCGTCTCCTCCGAGGGGCATTAAACCATCTTGTTAAGCTACTGTGACCTCCACCACTTTACCAAGGGGCATTAAAACCTTCTTGTTAAGCTACTGTGACCTCCACGTCTCTTCCGAGGGGCATTAAAACCATTTTGTTAAGCTACTTTGACCTCCACGTCTCTTCCGAGGGGCATTCAAACCGTCTTGTTAAGCTACTGTGACCTCCACGTCTCTTCCGAGGGGCCTTAAAACCGTCTTGTTAAGCTACTGTGACCTCCACGTCTCTTCCGAGGGGCATTAAAACCGTCCTGTTAAGCTACTGTGACCTCCACGTCTCTTTCGAGGGGAATTAAAACCGTCTTGTTAAGCTACTGTGACCTCCACCACTTTTCCAAGGGGCATTAAAACCATCTTGTTAAGCTAATGTGACCTCCACGTCTCTTCCGAGGGGCATTAAAACCGTCTTGTTAAGCTACTGTGACCGCCACATCTCTTCCGAGGGGCATTAAAACCGTCTTGTTAAGCTACTGTGACCTCCACGTCTCTTCCGAGGGGTATTAAAACTGTCTTGTTAAGCTACTGTGACCTCCACATCTCTTCCAAGGGGCATTGAAAGCATCTTGTTAAACTACTGTGACCTCCACGTCTCTTCTGAGGGGCATTAAAACCATCTTGTTAAGCTACTGTGTCCTCCACGTATCTTTCGAGGGGAATTAAAACCGTCGTGTTAAGCTACTGTGACCTCCACCACTTTTCCAAGGGGCATTAAAACCATCTTGTTAAGCTACTGTGACCTCCTCGTCTCTTCCGAGGGGCATTAAAACCGTCTTGTTAAGCTACTGTGTCCTCCACATCTCTTTCGAGGGGTATTAAAACAGTCTTGTTAAGCTACTGTGACCTGTACCACTTTTCCAAGGGGTATTAAAAGCGTCTTGTTAAGCTTCTGCGACCTCCACCACTTTACCAAGGGGCATTAAAACCGTCTTGTTAAGCTACTGTGACCTCCACGTCTCTTCTGAGGGGCATTAAAACCGTCTTGTTAAGCTACTGTGACCTCCACATCTCTTCCGAGGGGCATTAAAACCGTCTTGTTAAGCTACTGTGACCTCCACGTCTCTTCCGAGGGGCATTAAAACCGTCTTGTTAAGCTACTGCGACCTCCACGTCTCTTCCAAGGGGCATTAAAACCATCTTGTTAAACTACTGTGAACTCCACGTCTCTTCTGAGGGGCAATAAAACCATCTTGTTAAGCTACTGTGTCCTCAACGTCTCTTTCGAGGGGAATTAAAAACGTCTTGTTAAGCTACTGTGACCTCCACCACTTTACCAAGGGGCATTAAAACCATCTTGTTAAGCTACTGTGACCTCCACGTCTCTTCCAAGGGGCATTAAAACCGTCTTCTTAAGCTACTGTGACCTCCACGTCTCTTCCTAGGGGCATTAAAACCGTCCTGTTAAGCTACTGTGACCTCCACGTCTCTTTTGAGGGGCATTAAAGCCATCTTGTTAAGCTACTGTGACCTCCACGTCTCCTCCGAGGGGCATTAAACCGTCTTGTTAAGCTACTGTGACCTCCACGTCTCTTCCGAGGCTCATTAGAACCGTCTTGTTAAGCTACTGTGATCTCCACGTCTCTTCTGAGGGGCATTAAAACCATCTTGTTAAGCTACTGTGACCTCCACCACTTTTCCAAGGGGCATTAAAACCGTCTTGTTAAGCTTCTGTGACCTCCACCACTTTACCAAGGGGCATTAAAACCGTCTTGTTAAGCTACTGTGACCTCCACGTCTCTTCCGAGGGGCATTAAAACCATTTTGTTAAGCTACTGTGACCACCACATCTCTTCCGAGGGGCATTAGAACCATCTTGTTAAGCTACTGTGACCTCCATGTCTCTTCCGAGGGGCATTATAAACGTCCTGTTAAGCTACTGTGACCTCCACGTCTCTTTCGAGGGGAATTAAATCCGTCTTGTTAAGCTACTGTGACCTCCACCACTTTTCCAAGGAGCATTATAACCATCTTGTTAAGCTAATGTGACCTCCACGTCTCTTCCGAGGGGCATTAAAACCGTCTTGTTAAGCTACTGTGAACACCACGTCTCTTCCGAGGGGCATTAAAACCATCTTGTTAAGCTACTGTGACCGCCACGTCTCTTCCGAGGGGCATTAAAACCGTCTTGTTAAGGTACTGTGACCTCCACATCTCTTTTGAGGGGCATTAAAACCGTCTTGTTAAGCTACTGTGACCACCACTTTTCCAAGGGGCATTAAAACGGTCTTGTTAAGCTACTGGGACGTCCATGTTTCTTCCGAGGGGCATTAAAACTGTCTTGTTAAGCTACTGTGACCTCCACCACTTTTCCGAGGGGCATTAAAACCGTCTTGTTAAGCTTCTGCGACCTCCACCACTTTACCAAGGGGCATTAAAACCGTCTTGTTAAGCTGCTGTGACCTCCAAGTCTATTCCGAGGGGCATTAAAACCGTTTTGCTAAGCTACTGTGACCTCCATGTCTCTTCGGAAGGGCATTAAAACCGTCTTGTTAAGCTACATTGACCTCCACGTCTCTTCCGAGGGGCAGTAAAACCGGCTTGTTAAGCTACTGTAACCTCCATGTCTCTTCCGAGGGGCATTAAAACCATCTTATTAAGCTACTGTGACCTCCACGTCTCTTCCGAGGGGCATTAAAACCGTCTTGTTAAGCTACTGTGACCTCCACGTCTTTTCCGAGGGGCATTAAAACCGTCTTGTTAAGCTACTGTGACCTCCACGTCTTTTTTGAGGCGCATTAAAGCCGTCTTGTTAAGCTACTGTGACCACCACTTTTCCAAGGGGCATTAAAACCGTCTTGTTGAGCTACTGGGACCTCCACGTCTCTTCCGAGGGGCATTAAAAATGTCTTGTTAAGCTACTGTGACCTCCACGTCTCTTCTGAGGGGCATTAAAACCGTCTTGATAAGCTACTGTGACCTCCACCACTTTTCCAAGGGGCATTAAAACCGTCTTGTTAAGCTTTTGCGACCTCCACCACTTTACCAAGGGGCAATAAAACCATCATGTTAAGCTACTGTGACCTCCGCGTCTCTTCCGAGGGGCATTAAAACCGTTTTGTTAAGCTACTGTAACCTCCACGTCTGTTCCGAGGGGCATTAAAATCATCTTGTTAAGCTACTGTGACCTCCACGTCTCTTCCGAGGGGCATTAAAACTGTCTTGTTAAGCTACTGTGACCTCCACGTCTCTTCCGAGGGGCATTAAAACCGTCTTGTTAAGCTACTGTGACCTCCACGTCTCTTCTGAGGGGCATTAAAACCGTCTTGTTAAGCTACTGTGACCTCCACCACTTTTCCAAGGGGCATTAAAACCGTCTTGTTAAGCTTCTGCGACCTCCACCACTTTACCAAGGGGCATTAAAACCGTCTTGTTAAGCTACTGTGACCTCCACATCTCTTCCGAGGGGCATTAAAACCGTTTTGTTAAGCTACTGTGACCTCCACGTCTCTTCCGAGGGGCATTAAAATCGTGTTGTTAAGCTACTGTGACCTCCACGTCTCTTCCGAGGGGCATTAAAATCGTCTTGTTAAGCTACTGTGAACTCCACGTCTCTTCCGAGGGGCATTAAAACCATCTTGTTAAGCTACTGTGACCTCCACGTCTCTTCCGAGGGGCATTAAAACCGTCTTGTTAAGCTACTGTGACCTCCACGTCTATTTTGAGGGGCATTAAAGCCGTCTTGTTAAGGTACTGTGACCTCCACGTTTCTTCCGAGGGGCATTAAAACCGTCTTGTTAAGCTACTGTGACCTCCACGTCTCTTCCAAGGGGCATTAAAACCATCTTGTTAAACTGCTATGACCTCCACGTCTCTTCTGAGGGGCATTAAAACCATCTTGTTAAGCTACTGTGACCTCCACCACTTTTCCAAGGGGCATTAAAACCATCTTGTTAAGCTACTGTGACCGCCACGTCTCTTCCGAGGGGCATTAAAACCGTCTTGTTAAGCTACTGTGACCTCCACGTCTCTTTCGAGGGTCATTAAAACTGTCTGGTTAAGCTACTGTGACCACCACTTTTCCAAGGGGCATTAAAACCATCTTGTTGAGCTACTGGGACCTCCACGTCTCTTCCGAGGGGCATTCAAACCGTCTTGATAAGCTACTGTGACCTCCACGTCTCTTCTGAGGGGCATTAAAAGCGTCTTGTTAAGATACTTTGACCTCCACCACTTTTCCAAGGGGCATTAAAAGCGTCTTTTTAAGCTTCTGCGACCTCCACCACTTTACCAAGGGGTATTAAAACCGTCTTGTTAAGCTACTGTGACCTCCACGTCTCTTCTGAGGGGCATTAAAACCGTCTTGTAAAGCTACTGTGACCTCCACATCTCTTCCGAGGGGCATTAAAACCGTCTTGTTAAGCTACTGTGACCTCCACCACTTTACCACGGGGCATTAAAACCATCTTGTTAAGCTACTGTGACCTCCACGTCTCTTCCAAGGGGCATTAAAACCGTCTTGTTAAGCTACTGTGACCTCCACGTCTCTTCCGAGGGGCATTAACACCGTCCTGTTAAGCTACTGTGACCTCCACGTCTCTTTTGAGGGGCATTAAAGCCATCTTGTTAAGCTACTGTGACCTCCCCGTCTCCTCCGAGGGGCATTAAACCATCTTGTTAAGCTACTGTGACCTCCACCACTTTACCAAGGGGCATTAAAACCTTCTTGTTAAGCTACTGTGACCTCCACGTCTCTTCCGAGGGGCATTAAAACCATTTTGTTAAGCTACTTTGACCTCCACGTCTCTTCCGAGGGGCATTCAAACCATCTTGTTAAGCTACTGTGACCTCCACGTCTCTTCCGAGGGGCCTTAAAACCGTCTTGTTAAGCTACTGTGACCTCCAGTTCTCTTCCGAGGGGCATTAAAACCGTCCTGTTAAGCTACTGTGACCTCCACGTCTCTTTCGAGGGGAATTAAAACCGTCTTGTTAAGCTACTGTGACCTCCACCACTTTTCCAAGGGGCATTAAAACCATCTTGTTAAGCTAATGTGACCTCCACGTCTCTTCCGAGGGGCATTAAAACCGTCTTGTTAAGCTACTGTGACCGCCACGTCTCTTCCGAGGGGCATTAAAACCGTCTTGATAAGCTAATGTGACCTCCACGTCTCTTTCGAGCGGCATTAAAACCGTCTTGTTAAGCTACTGTGAACACCACTTTTCCAATTGGCATTAAAACCGTCTTGTTAAGCTACTGGGACCTCCACGTTTCTTCCGAGGGGCATTAAAACTGTCTTGTTAAGCTCCTGTTACCTCCACCACTTTTCCGAGGGCATTAAAACCGTCTTGTTAAGCTTCTGCGACCTCCACCACTTTACCAAGGGTCATTAAAACCGTCTTGTTAAGCTACTGTGACCTCCACGTCTCTTCCGAGGGGCATTAAAACCGTCTTGTTAAGCTACTGTGAGCTCCACATCTCTTCCGAGGGGCATTAAAACCGTCTTGTTAAGCTACTGTGACCTCCACATCTCTTCCGAGGGGCATTAAAAGCGTCTTGTTAAGCTACTGTGACCTCCACGTCTCTTCCAAGGGGCATTAAAACCGTCCTGTTAAGTTACTGTGACCTCCACGTCTCTTTCGAGGGGAATTAAAACTGTCTTGTTAAGCTACTGTGAACTCCACCACTTTTCCAAGGGGCATTAAAACCATCTTGTTAAGCTACTGTGACCTCCACGTCTCTTCCGAGGGGCATTAAAACCGTCTTGTTAAGCTACTGTGACCTCCACATCTCTTCCGAGGGGCATTAAAAACGTCTTGTTAAGCTACTGTGACTTCCACGTCTCTTCTTAGGGGCATTAAAACCGTCTTGTTAAGCTAGTGTGACCTCCACGTCTCTTCCAAGGGGCATTAAAACCATCTTGTTAAACTACTGTGACCTCCATGTCTCTTCTGAGGGGCATTAAAACCATCTTGTTAAGCTACTGTGTCCTCCACGTCTCTTTCGAGGGGAATTAAAACCGTCTTGTTAAGCTACTGTGACCTCCACCACTTTTCAAAGGGGCATTAAAACCATCTTTTTAAGCTACTGTGACCTCCACGTCTCTTCCGAGGGGCATTAAAACCGTCTTGTTAAGCTACTGTGACCTCCACGTCTCTTCCGAGGGGCATTAAAACCGTCCTGTTAAGCTACTTTGACCTACACCTCTCTTTCGAGGGGAATTAAACCGTCTTGTTAAGCTACTGTGACCTCCACCACTTTTCCAAGGGGCATTAAAAACATCTTGTTAAGCTACTATGACCTCCACGTCTCTTCCGAGGGGCATTAAAACCGTCTTGTTAAGCTACTGTGACCTCCACCACTTTTCCAAGGGGCATTAAAACCATCTTGTTAAGCTACTGTGACCTCCACGTCTCTTCCGAGGGGCATTAAAACCGTCCTGTTAAGCTACTGTGACCTCCACGTCTCTTTCGAGGGGAATTAAAACCATCTTGTTAAGCTACTGTGACCTCCACCACTTTTCAAAGGGGCATTAAAACCATCTTGTTAAGCTACTGTGACCTCCACGTCTTTTCCCAGGGTCATTAAAATCGTCTTGTTAAGCTACTGTGACCTCCACGTCTCTTCCGAGGGGCATTAAAACCGTCTTGTTAAGCTACTGTGACCTCCACGTCTCTTCCGAGGGGCATTAAAATCGTCTTGTTAAGCTACTGTGACCTCCACGTCTCTTCCGAGGGGCATTAAAACCGTCTTGTTAAGCTACTGTGACCTCCACGTCTCTTGCGAGGGGCATTAAAACTGTCTTGTTAAGCTACTGTGACCTCCACGTCTATTTTGAGGGGCATTAAAGCCGTCTTGTTAAGCTTCTGTGACCTCCACGTCTCTTCCGAGGGGCATTAAAACCGTTTTGTTAAGCTACTGTGTCCTCCACATCTCTTTCGAGGGGCATTAAAACAGTCTTGTTAAGCTACTGTGACCTCTACCACTTTTCCAAGGCCATTAAAACCGTCTTGTTAAGCTTCTGCGACCTCCACCACTTTACCAAGGGTCATTAAAACCGTCTTGTTAAGCTTCTGTGACCTCCACGTCTCTTCCGAGGGGCATTAAAACCGTCTTGTTAAGCTACTGTGAGCTCCACATCTCTTCCGAGGGGCATTAAAACCGTCTTGTTAAGCTACTGTGACCTCCACCACTTTACCACGGGGCATTAAAACCATCTTGTTAAGCTACTGTGACCTCCACGTCTCTTCCAAGGGGCATTAAAACCGTCTTGTTAAGCTACTGTGACCTCCACGTCTCTTCCGAGGGGCATTAACACCGTACTGTTAAGCTACTGTGACCTCCACGTCTCTTTTGAGGGGCATTAAAGCCATCTTGTTAAGCTACTGTGACCTCCCCGTCTCCTCCGAGGGGCATTAAACCGCCTTGTTAAGCTACTGTGACCTCCACCACTTTACCAAGGGGCATTAAAACCTTCTTGTTAAGCTACTGTGACCTCCACGTCTCTTCCGAGGGGCATTAAAACCATTTTGTTAAGCTACTTTGACCTCCACGTCTCTTCCGAGGGGCATTGAAACCGTCTTGTTAAGCTACTGTGACCTCCACGTCTCTTCCGAGGGGCCTTAAAACCGTCTTGTTAAGCTACTGTGACCTCCACGTCTATTTTGAGGGGCATTAAAGCCGTCTTGTTAAGGTACTGTGACCTCCACGTTTCTTCCGAGGGGCATTAAAACCGTCTTGTTAAGCTACTGTGACCTCCACGTCTCTTCCAAGGGGCATTAAAACCATCTTGTTAAACTGCTATGACCTCCACGTCTCTTCTGAGGGGCATTAAAACCATCTTGTTAAGCTACTGTGACCTCCACCACTTTTCCAAGGGGCATTAAAACCATCTTGTTAAGCTACTGTGACCGCCACGTCTCTTCCGAGGGGCATTAAAACCGTCTTGTTAAGCTACTGTGACCTCCACGTCTCTTTCGAGGGTCATTAAAACTGTCTGGTTAAGCTACTGTGACCACCACTTTTCCAAGGGGCATTAAAACCATCTTGTTGAGCTACTGGGACCTCCACGTCTCTTCCGAGGGGCATTCAAACCGTCTTGATAAGCTACTGTGACCTCCACGTCTCTTCTGAGGGGCATTAAAAGCGTCTTGTTAAGATACTTTGACCTCCACCACTTTTCCAAGGGGCATTAAAAGCGTCTTTTTAAGCTTCTGCGACCTCCACCACTTTACCAAGGGGTATTAAAACCGTCTTGTTAAGCTACTGTGACCTCCACGTCTCTTCTGAGGGGCATTAAAACCGTCTTGTAAAGCTACTGTGACCTCCACATCTCTTCCGAGGGGCATTAAAACCGTCTTGTTAAGCTACTGTGACCTCCACCACTTTACCACGGGGCATTAAAACCATCTTGTTAAGCTACTGTGACCTCCACGTCTCTTCCAAGGGGCATTAAAACCGTCTTGTTAAGCTACTGTGACCTCCACGTCTCTTCCGAGGGGCATTAACACCGTCCTGTTAAGCTACTGTGACCTCCACGTCTCTTTTGAGGGGCATTAAAGCCATCTTGTTAAGCTACTGTGACCTCCCCGTCTCCTCCGAGGGGCATTAAACCATCTTGTTAAGCTACTGTGACCTCCACCACTTTACCAAGGGGCATTAAAACCTTCTTGTTAAGCTACTGTGACCTCCACGTCTCTTCCGAGGGGCATTAAAACCATTTTGTTAAGCTACTTTGACCTCCACGTCTCTTCCGAGGGGCATTCAAACCGTCTTGTTAAGCTACTGTGACCTCCACGTCTCTTCCGAGGGGCCTTAAAACCGTCTTGTTAAGCTACTGTGACCTCCACGTCTCTTCCGAGGGGCATTAAAACCGTCCTGTTAAGCTACTGTGACCTCCACGTCTCTTTCGAGGGGAATTAAAACCGTCGTGTTAAGCTACTGTGACCTCCACCACTTTTCCAAGGGGCATTAAAACCATCTTGTTAAGCTACTGTGACCTCCTCGTCTCTTCCGAGGGGCATTAAAACCGTCTTGTTAAGCTACTGTGTCCTCCACATCTCTTTCGAGGGGTATTAAAACAGTCTTGTTAAGCTACTGTGACCTCTACCACTTTTCCAAGGGGTATTAAAAGCGTCTTGTTAAGCTTCTGCGACCTCCACCACTTTACCAAGGGGCATTAAAACCGTCTTGTTAAGCTACTGTGACCTCCACGTCTCTTCTGAGGGGCATTAAAACCGTCTTGTTAAGCTACTGTGACCTCCACATCTCTTCCGAGGGGCATTAAAACCGTCTTGTTAAGCTACTGTGACCTCCACGTCTCTTCCGAGGGGCATTAAAACCGTCTTGTTAAGCTACTGCGACCTCCACGTCTCTTCCAAGGGGCATTAAAACCATCTTGTTAAACTACTGTGACCTCCACGTCTCTTCTGAGGGGCAATAAAACCATCTTGTTAAGCTACTGTGTCCTCAACGTCTCTTTCGAGGGGAATTAAAAACGTCTTGTTAAGCTACTGTGACCTCCACCACTTTACCAAGGGGCATTAAAACCATCTTGTTAAGCTACTGTGACCTCCACGTCTCTTCCAAGGGGCATTAAAACCGTCTTCTTAAGCTACTGTGACCTCCACGTCTCTTCCGAGGGGCATTAAAACCGTCCTGTTAAGCTACTGTGACCTCCACGTCTCTTTTGAGGGGCATTAAAGCCATCTTGTTAAGCTACTGTGACCTCCACGTCTCCTCCGAGGGGCATTAAACCGTCTTGTTAAGCTACTGTGACCTCCACGTCTCTTCCGAGGCTCATTAGAACCGTCTTGTTAAGCTACTGTGATCTCCACGTCTCTTCTGAGGGGCATTAAAACCATCTTGTTAAGCTACTGTGACCTCCACCACTTTTCCAAGGGGCATTAAAACCGTCTTGTTAAGCTTCTGTGACCTCCACCACTTTACCAAGGGGCATTAAAACCGTCTTGTTAAGCTACTGTGACCTCCACGTCTCTTCCGAGGGGCATTAAAACCATTTTGTTAAGCTACTGTGACCACCACATCTCTTCCGAGGGGCATTAGAACCATCTTGTTAAGCTACTGTGACCTCCATGTCTCTTCCGAGGGGCATTATAAACGTCCTGTTAAGCTACTGTGACCTCCACGTCTCTTTCGAGGGGAATTAAATCCGTCTTGTTAAGCTACTGTGACCTCCACCACTTTTCCAAGGGGCATTATAACCATCTTGTTAAGCTAATGTGACCTCCACGTCTCTTCCGAGGGGCATTAAAACCGTCTTGTTAAGCTACTGTGAACACCACGTCTCTTCCGAGGGGCATTAAAACCATCTTGTTAAGCTACTGTGACCGCCACGTCTCTTCCGAGGGGCATTAAAACCGTCTTGTTAAGGTACTGTGACCTCCACATCTCTTTTGAGGGGCATTAAAACCGTCTTGTTAAGCTACTGTGACCACCACTTTTCCAAGGGGCATTAAAACCGTCTTGTTAAGCTACTGGGACGTCCATGTTTCTTCCGAGGGGCATTAAAACTGTCTTGTTAAGCTACTGTGACCTCCACCACTTTTCCGAGGGGCATTAAAACCGTCTTGTTAAGCTTCTGCGACCTCCACCACTTTACCAAGGGGCATTAAAACCGTCTTGTTAAGCTGCTGTGACCTCCAAGTCTATTCCGAGGGGCATTAAAACCGTTTTGCTAAGCTACTGTGACCTCCATGTCTCTTCGGAAGGGCATTAAAACCGTCTTGTTAAGCTACATTGACCTCCACGTCTCTTCCGAGGGGCAGTAAAACCGGCTTGTTAAGCTACTGTAACCTCCATGTCTCTTCCGAGGGGCATTAAAACCATCTTATTAAGCTACTGTGACCTCCACGTCTCTTCCGAGGGGCATTAAAACCGTCTTGTTAAGCTACTGTGACCTCCACGTCTTTTCCGAGGGGCATTAAAACCGTCTTGTTAAGCTACTGTGACCTCCACGTCTTTTTTGAGGCGCATTAAAGCCGTCTTGTTAAGCTACTGTGACCACCACTTTTCCAAGGGGCATTAAAACCGTCTTGTTGAGCTACTGGGACCTCCACGTCTCTTCCGAGGGGCATTAAAAATGTCTTGTTAAGCTACTGTGACCTCCACGTCTCTTCTGAGGGGCATTAAAACCGTCTTGATAAGCTACTGTGACCTCCACCACTTTTCCAAGGGGCATTAAAACCGTCTTGTTAAGCTTTTGCGACCTCCACCACTTTACCAAGGGGCAATAAAACCATCATGTTAAGCTACTGTGACCTCCGCGTCTCTTCCGAGGGGCATTAAAACCGTTTTGTTAAGCTACTGTAACCTCCACGTCTGTTCCGAGGGGCATTAAAATCATCTTGTTAAGCTACTGTGACCTCCACGTCTCTTCCGAGGGGCATTAAAACTGTCTTGTTAAGCTACTGTGACCTCCACGTCTCTTCCGAGGGGCATTAAAACCGTCTTGTTAAGCTACTGTGACCTCCACGTCTCTTCTGAGGGGCATTAAAACCGTCTTGTTAAGCTACTGTGACCTCCACCACTTTTCCAAGGGGCATTAAAACCGTCTTGTTAAGCTTCTGCGACCTCCACCACTTTACCAAGGGGCATTAAAACCGTCTTGTTAAGCTACTGTGACCTCCACGTCTCTTCCGAGGGGCATTAAAACCGTTTTGTTAAGCTACTGTGACCTCCACGTCTCTTCCGAGGGGCATTAAAATCGTGTTGTTAAGCTACTGTGACCTCCACGTCTCTTCCGAGGGGCATTAAAATCGTCTTGTTAAGCTACTGTGAACTCCACGTCTCTTCCGAGGGGCATTAAAACCATCTTGTTAAGCTACTGTGACCTCCACGTCTCTTCCGAGGGGCATTAAAACCGTCTTGTTAAGCTACTGTGACCTCCACGTCTATTTTGAGGGGCATTAAAGCCGTCTTGTTAAGGTACTGTGACCTCCACGTTTCTTCCGAGGGGCATTAAAACCGTCTTGTTAAGCTACTGTGACCTCCACGTCTCTTCCAAGGGGCATTAAAACCATCTTGTTAAACTGCTATGACCTCCACGTCTCTTCTGAGGGGCATTAAAACCATCTTGTTAAGCTACTGTGACCTCCACCACTTTTCCAAGGGGCATTAAAACCATCTTGTTAAGCTACTGTGACCGCCACGTCTCTTCCGAGGGGCATTAAAACCGTCTTGTTAAGCTACTGTGACCTCCACGTCTCTTTCGAGGGTCATTAAAACTGTCTGGTTAAGCTACTGTGACCACCACTTTTCCAAGGGGCATTAAAACCATCTTGTTGAGCTACTGGGACCTCCACGTCTCTTCCGAGGGGCATTCAAACCGTCTTGATAAGCTACTGTGACCTCCACGTCTCTTCTGAGGGGCATTAAAAGCGTCTTGTTAAGATACTTTGACCTCCACCACTTTTCCAAGGGGCATTAAAAGCGTCTTTTTAAGCTTCTGCGACCTCCACCACTTTACCAAGGGGTATTAAAACCGTCTTGTTAAGCTACTGTGACCTCCACGTCTCTTCTGAGGGGCATTAAAACCGTCTTGTAAAGCTACTGTGACCTCCACATCTCTTCCGAGGGGCATTAAAACCGTCTTGTTAAGCTACTGTGACCTCCACCACTTTACCACGGGGCATTAAAACCATCTTGTTAAGCTACTGTGACCTCCACGTCTCTTCCAAGGGGCATTAAAACCGTCTTGTTAAGCTACTGTGACCTCCACGTCTCTTCCGAGGGGCATTAACACCGTCCTGTTAAGCTACTGTGACCTCCACGTCTCTTTTGAGGGGCATTAAAGCCATCTTGTTAAGCTACTGTGACCTCCCCGTCTCCTCCGAGGGGCATTAAACCATCTTGTTAAGCTACTGTGACCTCCACCACTTTACCAAGGGGCATTAAAACCTTCTTGTTAAGCTACTGTGACCTCCACGTCTCTTCCGAGGGGCATTAAAACCATTTTGTTAAGCTACTTTGACCTCCACGTCTCTTCCGAGGGGCATTCAAACCATCTTGTTAAGCTACTGTGACCTCCACGTCTCTTCCGAGGGGCCTTAAAACCGTCTTGTTAAGCTACTGTGACCTCCACGTCTCTTCCGAGGGGCATTAAAACCGTCCTGTTAAGCTACTGTGACCTCCACGTCTCTTTCGAGGGGAATTAAAACCGTCTTGTTAAGCTACTGTGACCTCCACCACTTTTCCAAGGGGCATTAAAACCATCTTGTTAAGCTAATGTGACCTCCACGTCTCTTCCGAGGGGCATTAAAACCGTCTTGTTAAGCTACTGTGACCGCCACGTCTCTTCCGAGGGGCATTAAAACCGTCTTGATAAGCTAATGTGACCTCCACGTCTCTTTCGAGCGGCATTAAAACCGTCTTGTTAAGCTACTGTGAACACCACTTTTCCAATTGGCATTAAAACCGTCTTGTTAAGCTACTGGGACCTCCACGTTTCTTCCGAGGGGCATTAAAACTGTCTTGTTAAGCTCCTGTTACCTCCACCACTTTTCCGAGGGCATTAAAACCGTCTTGTTAAGCTTCTGCGACCTCCACCACTTTACCAAGGGTCATTAAAACCGTCTTGTTAAGCTACTGTGACCTCCACGTCTCTTCCGAGGGGCATTAAAACCGTCTTGTTAAGCTACTGTGAGCTCCACATCTCTTCCGAGGGGCATTAAAACCGTCTTGTTAAGCTACTGTGACCTCCACATCTCTTCCGAGGGGCATTAAAAGCGTCTTGTTAAGCTACTGTGACCTCCACGTCTCTTCCAAGGGGCATTAAAACCGTCCTGTTAAGTTACTGTGACCTCCACGTCTCTTTCGAGGGGAATTAAAACTGTCTTGTTAAGCTACTGTGAACTCCACCACTTTTCCAAGGGGCATTAAAACCATCTTGTTAAGCTACTGTGACCTCCACGTCTCTTCCGAGGGGCATTAAAACCGTCTTGTTAAGCTACTGTGACCTCCACATCTCTTCCGAGGGGCATTAAAAACGTCTTGTTAAGCTACTGTGACTTCCACGTCTCTTCTTAGGGGCATTAAAACCGTCTTGTTAAGCTAGTGTGACCTCCACGTCTCTTCCAAGGGGCATTAAAACCATCTTGTTAAACTACTGTGACCTCCATGTCTCTTCTGAGGGGCATTAAAACCATCTTGTTAAGCTACTGTGTCCTCCACGTCTCTTTCGAGGGGAATTAAAACCGTCTTGTTAAGCTACTGTGACCTCCACCACTTTTCAAAGGGGCATTAAAACCATCTTTTTAAGCTACTGTGACCTCCACGTCTCTTCCGAGGGGCATTAAAACCGTCTTGTTAAGCTACTGTGACCTCCACGTCTCTTCCGAGGGGCATTAAAACCGTCCTGTTAAGCTACTTTGACCTACACGTCTCTTTCGAGGGGAATTAAACCGTCTTGTTAAGCTACTGTGACCTCCACCACTTTTCCAAGGGGCATTAAAAACATCTTGTTAAGCTACTATGACCTCCACGTCTCTTCCGAGGGGCATTAAAACCGTCTTGTTAAGCTACTGTGACCTCCACCACTTTTCCAAGGGGCATTAAAACCATCTTGTTAAGCTACTGTGACCTCCACGTCTCTTCCGAGGGGCATTAAAACCGTCTTGTTAAGCTACTGTGACCTCCACGTCTCTTCCGAGGGGCATTAAAACCGTCCTGTTAAGCTACTGTGACCTCCACGTCTCTTTCGAGGGGAATTAAAACCATCTTGTTAAGCTACTGTGACCTCCACCACTTTTCAAAGGGGCATTAAAACCATCTTGTTAAGCTACTGTGACCTCCACGTCTTTTCCCAGGGTCATTAAAATCGTCTTGTTAAGCTACTGTGACCTCCACGTCTCTTCCGAGGGGCATTAAAACCGTCTTGTTAAGCTACTGTGACCTCCACGTCTCTTCCGAGGGGCATTAAAATCGTCTTGTTAAGCTACTGTGACCTCCACGTCTCTTCCGAGGGGCATTAAAACCGTCTTGTTAAGCTACTGTGACCTCCACGTCTCTTCCGAGGGGCATTAAAACTGTCTTGTTAAGCTACTGTGACCTCCACGTCTATTTTGAGGGGCATTAAAGCCGTCTTGTTAAGCTTCTGTGACCTCCACGTCTCTTCCGAGGGGCATTAAAACTGTTTTGTTAAGCTACTGTGTCCTCCACATCTCTTTCGAGGGGCATTAAAACAGTCTTGTTAAGCTACTGTGACCTCTACCACTTTTCCAAGGCCATTAAAACCGTCTTGTTAAGCTTCTGCGACCTCCACCACTTTACCAAGGGTCATTAAAACCGTCTTGTTAAGCTTCTGTGACCTCCACGTCTCTTCCGAGGGGCATTAAAACCGTCTTGTTAAGCTACTGTGAGCTCCACATCTCTTCCGAGGGGCATTAAAACCGTCTTGTTAAGCTACTGTGACCTCCACCACTTTACCACGGGGCATTAAAACCATCTTGTTAAGCTACTGTGACCTCCACGTCTCTTCCAAGGGGCATTAAAACCGTCTTGTTAAGCTACTGTGACCTCCACGTCTCTTCCGAGGGGCATTAACACCGTACTGTTAAGCTACTGTGACCTCCACGTCTCTTTTGAGGGGCATTAAAGCCATCTTGTTAAGCTACTGTGACCTCCCCGTCTCCTCCGAGGGGCATTAAACCGCCTTGTTAAGCTACTGTGACCTCCACCACTTTACCAAGGGGCATTAAAACCTTCTTGTTAAGCTACTGTGACCTCCACGTCTCTTCCGAGGGGCATTAAAACCATTTTGTTAAGCTACTTTGACCTCCACGTCTCTTCCGAGGGGCATTGAAACCGTCTTGTTAAGCTACTGTGACCTCCACGTCTCTTCCGAGGGGCCTTAAAACCGTCTTGTTAAGCTACTGTGACCTCCACGTCTCTTCCAAGGGGCATTAAAACCGTCCTGTTAAGCTACTGTGACCTCCACGTCTCTTTCGAGGGGAATTAAAACCGTCTTGTTAAGCTACTGTGACCTCCACCACTTTTCCAAGGGGCATTAAAACCATCTTGTTAAGCTAATGTGACCTCCACGTCTCTTCCGAGGGGCATTAAAACCGTCTTGTTAAGCTACTGTGACCGCCACGTCTCTTCCGAGGGGCATTAAAACCGTCTTGATAAGCTAATGTGACCTCCACGTCTCTTTCGAGGGGCATTAAAACCGTCTTGTTAAGCTACTGTGAACACCACTTTTCCAAGGGGCATTAAAACCGTCTTGTTAAGCTACTGGGACCTCCAAGTTTCTTCTGAGGGGCATTAAAACTGTCTTGTTAAGCTACTGTGACCTCCACCACTTTTCCGAGGGGCATTAAAACCGTCTTGTTAAGCTTCTGCGACCTCCACCTCTTTACCAAGGGGCATTAAGACTGTCTTTTTAAGCTACTGTGACCTCCACGTCTCTTCCGAGAGGCATTAAAACCGTTTTGTTAATCTACTGTGACCTCCACGTCTCTCCGGAGGGGTATTAAAACCATCTTGTTAAGCTACTGTGACCTCCACCACATTTCCAAGGGGCATTAAAACCGTCTTGTTGAGCTACTGGGACCTCCACGTCTCTTCCGAGGGGCATTAAAACCGTCTTGTTAAGCTACTGTGACCTCTACGTCTTTTCTAAGGGGCATTAAAACCGTCTTGTTAAGCTACTGTGACCTCCACCACATTTCCAAGGGGCATTAAAACCGTCTTGTTAAGCTTCTGCGACCTCCACCACTTTACCAAGGGGCAATAAAACCGTCTTGTTAAGCTACTGTGACCTCCGCGTCTCTTCCGAGGGGCATTAAAACCGTCTTGTTAAGCTACTGTGACCTCCACCACTTTTCCAAGGGGCATTAAAACCGTCTTGTTAAGCTTCTGCGACCTCCTCCACTTTACCAAGGGGCATTAAAACCGTCTTGTTAAGCTACTGTGACCTCCACGTCTCTTCCGAGGGGCATTAAAACCGTTTTGTTAAGCTACTGTGACCTCCACGTCTCTTCCGAGGGCATTAAAATCGTCTTGTTAAGCTACTGTGACCTCCATGTCTCTTCCGAGGGGCATTAAAACCGTCTTGTTAAGCTACTGTGACCTCCACGTCTCTTCCGAGGGGCATTAAAACCGTCTTGTTAAGCTACTGTGACCTCCACGTCTCTTCCGAGGGGCATTAAAACCGTCTTGTTAAGCTACTGTGACCTCCACGTCTCTTCCGAGGGGCATTAAAACCGTCTTGTTAAGCTACTGTGACCTCCACGTCTATTTTGAGGGGTATTAAAGCCGTCTTGTTAAGCTACTGTGACCTCCACGTCTCTTCCGAGGGGCATTAAAACCGTCTTGTTAAGCTACTGTGTCCTCCACATCTCTTTCGACGGGCATTAAAACAGTCTTGTTAAGCTACTGTGACCTCTACCACTTTTCCAAGGGGCATTAAAACCGTCTTGTTAAGCTTCTGCGACCTCCACCACTTTACCAAGGGGCATTAAAACTGTCTTGTTAAGCTACTGTGACCTCCACGTCTCTTCCGAGGGGCATTAAAACGGTCTTGTTAAGCTACTTTGACTTCCACATTTCTTCCGAGGGGCATTAAAACCGTCTTGTTAAGCTACTGTGACCTCCACGTCTCTTCCGAAGGGCATTAAAAACGTCTTGTTAAGCTACTGTGACCTCCACGTCTCTTCCAAGGGGCATTAAAACCATCTTGTTAGACTACTGTGACCTCCACGTCTCTTCTGAGGGGCATTAAAACCATCTTGTTAAGCTACTGTGTCCTCCATGTCTCTTCCGAGGGGCATTAAAACCGTCTTGTTAAGCTACTGTGACCTCCATGTCTCTTCTGAGCGGCATTAAAACCGTCTTGTCAAGCTACTGTGACCTCCACCACTTTTCCAAGGGGCATTAAAACCGTCTTGTTAAGCTTCTGCGACCTCCACCACTTTACCAAGGGGCATTAAAACAGTCTTGTTAAGCTACTGTGACCTCCAAGTCTCTTCCGAGGGGCATTAAAACCGTTTTGCTAAGCTACTGTGACCTCCACGTCTCTTCCGAGGGGCAGTAAAACCGTCTTGTTAAGCTACTGTGACCTCCACGTCTATTTTGAGGGGCATTAAAGCCGTCTTGTTAAGCTACTGTGACCTCCACGTCTCTTCCGAGGGGCATTAAAACCGTCTTGTTAAGCTACTGTGACCTCCACGTCTCTTCCAAGGGGCATTAAAACCATTTTGTTAAACTACTGTGACCTCCACGTCTCTTCTGAGGGGCATTAAAACCATCTTGTTAAGCTACTGTGACCTCCACCACTTTTCCAAGGTGCATTAAAACCATCTTGATAAGCTACTGTGACCGACACGTCTCTTCCGGGGGGCATTAAAACCGTCTTGTTAAGCTACTGTGTCCTCCACGTCTCTTTCGAGGGGCATTAAAACCGTCTGGTTAAGCTACTGTGACCACCACTTTTCCAAGGGGCATTAAAACCATCTTGTTGAGCTACTGGGACCTCCACGTCTCTTCCGATGGGCATTCAAACCATCTTGATAAGCTACTGTGACCTCCACGTCTCTTCTGAGGGGCATTAAAACCGTCTTGTTAAGCTACTGTGACCTCCACCACTTTTCCAAGGGGCATTAAAAGCGTCTTGTTAAGCTTCTGCGACCTCCACCACTTTACCAAGGGGCGTTAAAACCGTCTTGTTAAGCTACTGTGACCTCCACGTCTCTTCCGAGGGGCATTAAAACCGTTTTATTAAGCTACTGTGACCTCCACGTCTCATCCGAGCGGCGTTAAAATCGTCTTGTTAAGCTACTGTGACCTCCACGTCTCTTCCGAGGGGCATTAAAACCGTCTTTTTAAGCTACTGTGACCTCCACGTCTCTTCCGAGGGGCATTAAAACTGTCTTGTTAAGCTACAGTGACCTCCACGTCTCTTCCGAGGGGACTTAAAACCGTCTTGTTAAGCTACTGTGACCTCCACGTCTCTTCCGAGGGGCATTAAAACCGTCTTGTTAAGCTACTGTGACCTCCACGTCTCTTCCGAGGGGCATTAAAACCGTCTTGTTAATCTACTGTGTCCTCCATATCTCTTTCGAAGGGCATTAAAACAGTCTTGTTAAGATACTGTGACCTCTACCACTTTTCCAACGGGCATGAAAACCGTCTTGTTAAGCTTCTGTGACCTCCACCACTTTACCAAGGGGCATTAAAACCGTCTTGTTAAGCTACTGTGACCTCCACGTCTCTTCTGAGGGGCATTAAAACCATCTTGTTAAGCTACTTTGACCTCCACATCTCTTCCAAGGGGCATTAAAACCGTCTTGTTAAGCTACTGTGACCTCCACGTCTCTTCCGAGGGGCATTAAAACCGTCTTGTTAAGCTACTGTGTCCTCCACATGTTTCGACGGGCATTAAAACAGTCTTGTTAAGCTACTGTGACCTCTACCACTTTTCCAAGGGGCATTAAAACCGTCTTGTTAAGCTTCTGCGACCTCCACCACTTTACCAAGGGGCATTAAAACTGTCTTGTTAAGCTACTGTGACCTCCACGTCTCTTCCGAGGGGCATTAAAACCATCTTGTTAAGCTACTTTGACCTCCACATTTCTTCCGAGGGGCATTAAAACCGTCTTGTTAAGCTACTGTGACCTCCACGTCTCTTCCGAAGGGCATTAAAAACGTCTTGTTAAGCTACTGTGACCTCCACGTCTCTTCCAAGGGGCATTAAAACCATCTTGTTAGACTACTGTGATCTCCACGTCTCTTCTGAGGGGCATTAAAACCATCTTGTTAAGCTACTGTGTCCTCCATGTCTCTTCCGAGGGGCATTAAAACCGTCTTGTTAAGCTACTGTGACCTCCATGTCTCTTCTGAGCGGCATTAAAACCGTCTTGTCAAGCTACTGTAACCTCCACCACTTTTCCAAGGGGCATTAAAACCGTCTTGTTAAGCTTCTGCGACCTCCACCACTTTACCAAGGGGCATTAAAACAGTCTTGTTAAGCTACTGTGACCTCCAAGTCTCTTCCGAGGGGCATTAAAACCGTTTTGCTAAGCTACTGTGACCTCCACGTCTCTTCCGAGGGGCAGTAAAACCGTCTTGTTAAGCTACTGTGACCTCCACGTCTATTTTGAGGGGCATTAAAGCCGTCTTGTTAAGCTACTGTGACCTCCACGTCTCTTCCGAGGGGCATTAAAACCGTCTTGTTAAGCTACTGTGACCTCCACGTCTCTTCCAAGGGGCATTAAAACCATTTTGTTAAACTACTGTGACCTCCACGTCTCTTCTGAGGGGCATTAAAACCATCTTGTTAAGCTACTGTGACCTCCACCACTTTTCCAAGGTGCATTAAAACCATCTTGATAAGCTACTGTGACCGACACGTCTCTTCCGGGGGGCATTAAAACCGTCTTGTTAAGCTACTGTGACCTCCACGTCTCTTTCGAGGGGCATTAAAACCGTCTGGTTAAGCTACTGTGACCACCACTTTTCCAAGGGGCATTAAAACCATCTTGTTGAGCTACTGGGACCTCCACGTCTCTTCCGATGGGCATTCAAACCATCTTGATAAGCTACTGTGACCTCCACGTCTCTTCTGAGGGGCATTAAAACCGTCTTGTTAAGCTACTGTGACCTCCACCACTTTTCCAAGGGGCATTAAAAGCGTCTTGTTAAGCTTCTGCGACCTCCACCACTTTACCAAGGGGCGTTAAAACCGTCTTGTTAAGCTACTGTGACCTCCACGTCTCTTCCGAGGGGCATTAAAACCGTTTTATTAAGCTACTGTGACCTCCACGTCTCTTCCGAGCGGCGTTAAAATCGTCTTGTTAAGCTACTGTGACCTCCACGTCTCTTCCGAGGGGCATTAAAACCGTCTTTTTAAGCTACTGTGACCTCCACGTCTCTTCCGAGGGGCATTAAAACTGTCTTGTTAAGCTACAGTGACCTCCACGTCTCTTCCGAGGGGACTTAAAACCGTCTTGTTAAGCTACTGTGACCTCCACGTCTCTTCCGAGGGGCATTAAAACCGTCTTGTTAAGCTACTGTGACCTCCACGTCTCTTCCGAGGGGCATTAAAACCGTCTTGTTAATCTACTGTGTCCTCCATATCTCTTTCGAAGGGCATTAAAACAGTCTTGTTAAGATACTGTGACCTCTACCACTTTTCCAACAGGCATGAAAACCGTCTTGTTAAGCTTCTGTGACCTCCACCACTTTACCAAGGGGCATTAAAACCGTCTTGTTAAGCTACTGTGACCTCCACGTCTCTTCTGAGGGGCATTAAAACCATCTTGTTAAGCTACTTTGACCTCCACATCTCTTCCGAGGGGCATTAAAACCGTCTTGTTAAGCTACTGTGACCTCCACGTCTCTTCCGAGGGGTATTAAAACTGTCTTGTTAAGCTACTGTGACCTCCACATCTCTTCCAAGGGGCATTGAAAGCATCTTGTTAAACTACTGAGACCTCCACGTCTCCTCTGAGGGGCATTAAAACCATCTTGTTAAGCTACTGTGTCCTCCACGTATCTTTCGAGGGGAATTAAAACCGTCGTGTTAAGCTACTGTGACCTCCACCACTTTTCCAAGGGGCATTAAAACCATCTTGTTAAGCTACTGTGACCTCCTCGTCTCTTCCGAGGGGCATTAAAACCGTCTTGTTAAGCTACTGTGTCCTCCACATCTCTTTCGAGGGGTATTAAAACAGTCTTGTTAAGCTACTGTGACCTCTACCACTTTTCCAAGGGGTATTAAAAGCGTCTTGTTAAGCTTCTGCGACCTCCACCACTTTACCAAGGGGCATTAAAACCGTCTTGTTAAGCTACTGTGACCTCCACGTCTCTTCTGAGGGGCATTAAAACCGTCTTGTTAAGCTACTGTGACCTCCACATCTCTTCCGAGGGGCATTAAAACCGTCTTGTTAAGCTACTGTGACCTCCACGTCTCTTCCGAGGGGCATTAAAACCGTCTTGTTAAGCTACTGCGACCTCCACGTCTCTTCCAAGGGGCATTAAAACCATCTTGTTAAACTACTGTGACCTCCACGTCTCTTCTGAGGGGCAATAAAACCATCTTGTTAGGCTACTGTGTCCTCAACGTCTCTTTCGAGGGGAATTAAAAACGTCTTGTTAAGCTACTGTGACCTCCACCACTTTACCAAGGGGCATTAAAACCATCTTGTTAAGCTACTGTGACCTCCACGTCTCTTCCAAGGGGCATTAAAACCGTCTTCTTAAGCTACTGTGACCTCCACGTCTCTTCCGAGGGGCATTAAAACCGTCCTGTTAAGCTACTGTGACCTCCACGTCTCTTTTGAGGGGCATTAAAGCCATCTTGTTAAGCTACTGTGACCTCCACGTCTCCTCCGAGGGGCATTAAACCGTCTTGTTAAGCTACTGTGACCTCCACGTCTCTTCCGAGGCTCATTAGAACCGTCTTGTTAAGCTACTGTGATCTCCACGTCTCTTCTGAGGGGCATTAAAACCATCTTGTTAAGCTACTGTGACCTCCACCACTTTTCCAAGGGGCATTAAAACCGTCTTGTTAAGCTTCTGTGACCTCCACCACTTTACCAAGGGGCATTAAAACCGTCTTGTTAAGCTACTGTGACCTCCACGTCTCTTCCGAGGGGCATTAAAACCATTTTGTTAAGCTACTGTGACCACCACATCTCTTCCGAGGGGCATTAGAACCATCTTGTTAAGCTACTGTGACCTCCATGTCTCTTCCGAGGGGCATTATAAACGTCCTGTTAAGCTACTGTGACCTCCACGTCTCTTTCGAGGGGAATTAAATCCGTCTTGTTAAGCTACTGTGACCTCCACCACTTTTCCAAGGGGCATTATAACCATCTTGTTAAGCTAATGTGACCTCCACGTCTCTTCCGAGGGGCATTAAAACCGTCTTGTTAAGCTACTGTGAACACCACGTCTCTTCCGAGGGGCATTAAAACCATCTTGTTAAGCTACTGTGACCGCCACGTCTCTTCCGAGGGGCATTAAAACCGTCTTGTTAAGGTACTGTGACCTCCACATCTCTTTTGAGGGGCATTAAAACCGTCTTGTTAAGCTACTGTGACCACCACTTTTGCAAGGGGCATTAAAACCGTCTTGTTAAGCTACTGGGACGTCCATGTTTCTTCCGAGGGGCATTAAAACTGTCTTGTTAAGCTACTGTGACCTCCAACACTTTTCCGAGGGGCATTAAAACCGTCTTGTTAAGCTTCTGCGACCTCCACCACTTTACCAAGGGGCATTAAAACCGTCTTGTTAAGCTGCTGTGACCTCCAAGTCTATTCCGAGGGGCATTAAAACCGTTTTGCTAAGCTACTGTGACCTCCATGTCTCTTCGGAAGGGCATTAAAACCGTCTTGTTAAGCTACATTGACCTCCACGTCTCTTCCGAGGGGCAGTAAAACCGGCTTGTTAAGCTACTGTGACCTCCACGTCTTTTTTGAGGCGCATTAAAGCCGTCTTGTTAAGCTACTGTGACCACCACTTTTCCAAGGGGCATTAAAACCGTCTTGTTGAGCTACTGGGACCTCCACGTCTCTTCCGAGGGGCATTAAAAATGTCTTGTTAAGCTACTGTGACCTCCACGTCTCTTCTGAGGGGCATTAAAACCGTCTTGATAAGCTACTGTGACCTCCACCACTTTTCCAAGGGGCATTAAAACCGTCTTGTTAAGCTTTTGCGACCTCCACCACTTTACCAAGGGGCAATAAAACCATCATGTTAAGCTACTGTGACCTCCGCGTCTCTTCCGAGGGGCATTAAAACCGTTTTGTTAAGCTACTGTGACCTCCACGTCTGTTCCGAGGGGCATTAAAATCATCTTGTTAAGCTACTGTGACCTCCACGTCTCTTCCGAGGGGCATTAAAACCGTCTTGTTAAGCTACTGTGACCTCCACGTCTCTTCCGAGGGGCATTAAAACCGTCTTGTTAAGCTACTGTGACCTCCACGTCTCTTCTGAGGGGCATTAAAACCGTCTTGTTAAGCTACTGTGACCTCCACCACTTTTCCAAGGGGCATTAAAACCGTCTTGTTAAGCTTCTGCGACCTCCACCACTTTACCAAGGGGCATTAAAACCGTCTTGTTAAGCTACTGTGACCTCCACGTCTCTTCCGAGGGGCATTAAAACCGTTTTGTTAAGCTACTGTGACCTCCACGTCTCTTCCGAGGGGCATTAAAATCGTGTTGTTAAGCTACTGTGACCTCCACGTCTCTTCCGAGGGGCATTAAAATCGTCTTGTTAAGCTACTGTGAACTCCACGTCTCTTCCGAGGGGCATTAAAACCGTCTTGTTAAGCTACTGTGACCTCCACGTCTCTTCCGAGGGGCATTAAAACCGTCTTGTTAAGCTACTGTGACCTCCACGTCTATTTTGAGGGGCATTAAAGCCGTCTTGTTAAGGTACTATGACCTCCACGTTTCTTCCGAGGGGCATTAAAACCGTCTTGTTAAGCTACTGTGACCTCCACGTCTCTTCCAAGGGGCATTAAAACCATCTTGTTAAACTGCTATGACCTCCACGTCTCTTCTGAGGGGCATTAAAACCATCTTGTTAAGCTACTGTGACCTCCACCACTTTTCCAAGGGGCATTAAAACCATCTTGTTAAGCTACTGTGACCGCCACGTCTCTTCCGAGGGGCATTAAAACCGTCTTGTTAAGCTACTGTGACCTCCACGTCTCTTTCGAGGGTCATTAAAACTGTCTGGTTAAGCTACTGTGACCACCACTTTTCCAAGGGGCATTAAAACCATCTTGTTGAGCTACTGGGACCTCCACGTCTCTTCCGAGGGGCATTCAAACCGTCTTGATAAGCTACTGTGACCTCCACGTCTCTTCTGAGGGGCATTAAAAGCGTCTTGTTAAGATACTTTGACCTCCACCACTTTTCCAAGGGGCATTAAAAGCGTCTTTTTAAGCTTCTGCGACCTCCACCACTTTACCAAGGGGTATTAAAACCGTCTTGTTAAGCTACTGTGACCTCCACGTCTCTTCTGAGGGGCATTAAAACCGTCTTGTAAAGCTACTGTGACCTCCACATCTCTTCCGAGGGGCATTAAAACCGTCTTGTTAAGCTACTGTGACCTCCACCACTTTACCACGGGGCATTAAAACCATCTTGTTAAGCTACTGTGACCTCCACGTCTCTTCCAAGGGGCATTAAAACCGTCTTGTTAAGCTACTGTGACCTCCACGTCTCTTCCGAGGGGCATTAACACCGTCCTGTTAAGCTACTGTGACCTCCACGTCTCTTTTGAGGGGCATTAAAGCCATCTTGTTAAGCTACTGTGACCTCCCCGTCTCCTCCGAGGGGCATTAAACCGTCTTGTTAAGCTACTGTGACCTCCACCACTTTACCAAGGGGCATTAAAACCTTCTTGTTAAGCTACTGTGACCTCCACGTCTCTTCCGAGGGGCATTAAAACCATTTTGTTAAGCTACTTTGACCTCCACGTCTCTTCCGAGGGGCATTCAAACCGTCTTGTTAAGCTACTGTGACCTCCACGTCTCTTCCGAGGGGCCTTAAAACCGTCTTGTTATGCTACTGTGACCTCCACGTCTCTTCCGAGGGGCATTAAAACCGTCCTGTTAAGCTACTGTGACCTCCACGTCTCTTTCGAGGGGAATTAAAACCGTCTTGTTAAGCTACTGTGACCTCCACCACTTTTCCAAGGGGCATTAAAACCATCTTGTTAAGCTAATGTGACCTCCACGTCTCTTCCGAGGGGCATTAAAACCGTCTTGTTAAGCTACTGTGACCGCCACGTCTCTTCCGAGGGGCATTAAAACCGTCTTGATAAGCTAATGTGACCTCCACGTCTCTTTCGAGCGGCATTAAAACCGTCTTGTTAAGCTACTGTGAACACCACTTTTCCAATTGGCATTAAAACCGTCTTGTTAAGCTACTGGGACCTCCACGTTTCTTCCGAGGGGCATTAAAACTGTCTTGTTAAGCTCCTGTTACCTCCACCACTTTTCCGAGGGCATTAAAACCGTCTTGTTAAGCTTCTGCGACCTCCACCACTTTACCAAGGGTCATTAAAACCGTCTTGTTAAGCTACTGTGACCTCCACGTCTCTTCCGAGGGGCATTAAAACCGTCTTGTTAAGCTACTGTGAGCTCCACATCTCTTCCGAGGGGCATTAAAACCGTCTTGTTAAGCTACTGTGACCTCCACATCTCTTCCGAGGGGCATTAAAAGCGTCTTGTTAAGCTACTGTGACCTCCACGTCTCTTCCAAGGGGCATTAAAACCGTCCTGTTAAGTTACTGTGACCTCCACGTCTCTTTCGAGGGGAATTAAAACTGTCTTGTTAAGCTACTGTGAACTCCACCACTTTTCCAAGGGGCATTAAAACCATCTTGTTAAGCTACTGTGACCTCCACGTCTCTTCCGAGGGGCATTAAAACCGTCTTGTTAAGCTACTGTGACCTCCACATCTCTTCCGAGGGGCATTAAAAACGTCTTGTTAAGCTACTGTGACTTCCACGTCTCTTCTTAGGGGCATTAAAACCGTCTTGTTAAGCTAGTGTGACCTCCACGTCTCTTCCAAGGGGCATTAAAACCATCTTGTTAAACTACTGTGACCTCCATGTCTCTTCTGAGGGGCATTAAAACCATCTTGTTAAGCTACTGTGTCCTCCACGTCTCTTTCGAGGGGAATTAAAACCGTCTTGTTAAGCTACTGTGACCTCCACCACTTTTCAAAGGGGCATTAAAACCATCTTTTTAAGCTACTGTGACCTCCACGTCTCTTCCGAGGGGCATTAAAACCGTCTTGTTAAGCTACTGTGACCTCCACGTCTCTTCCGAGGGGCATTAAAACCGTCCTGTTAAGCTACTTTGACCTACACGTCTCTTTCGAGGGGAATTAAACCGTCTTGTTAAGCTACTGTGACCTCCACCACTTTTCCAAGGGGCATTAAAAACATCTTGTTAAGCTACTATGACCTCCACGTCTCTTCCGAGGGGCATTAAAACCGTCTTGTTAAGCTACTGTGACCTCCACCACTTTTCCAAGGGGCATTAAAACCATCTTGTTAAGCTACTGTGACCTCCACGTCTCTTCCGAGGGGCATTAAAACCGTCTTGTTAAGCTACTGTGACCTCCACGTCTCTTCCGAGGGGCATTAAAACCGTCCTGTTAAGCTACTGTGACCTCCACGTCTCTTTCGAGGGGAATTAAAACCATCTTGTTAAGCTACTGTGACCTCCACCACTTTTCCAAGGGGCATTAAAACCATCTTGTTAAGCTACTGTGACCTCCACGTCTTTTCCCAGGGTCATTAAAATCGTCTTGTTAAGCTACTGTGACCTCCACGTCTCTTCCGAGGGGCATTAAAACCGTCTTGTTAAGCTACTGTGACCTCCACGTCTCTTCCGAGGGGCATTAAAATCGTCTTGTTAAGCTACTGTGACCTCCACGTCTCTTCCGAGGGGCATTAAAACCGTCTTGTTAAGCTACTGTGACCTCCACGTCTCTTCCGAGGGGCATTAAAACTGTCTTGTTAAGCTACTGTGACCTCCACGTCTATTTTGAGGGGCATTAAAGCCGTCTTGTTAAGCTTCTGTGACCTCCACGTCTCTTCCGAGGGGCATTAAAACCGTTTTGTTAAGCTACTGTGTCCTCCACATCTCTTTCGAGGGGCATTAAAACAGTCTTGTTAAGCTACTGTGACCTCTACTACTTTTCCAAGGCCATTAAAACCGTCTTGTTAAGCTTCTGCGACCTCCACCACTTTACCAAGGGTCATTAAAACCGTCTTGTTAAGCTTCTGTGACCTCCACGTCTCTTCCGAGGGGCATTAAAACCGTCTTGTTAAGCTACTGTGAGCTCCACATCTCTTCCGAGGGGCATTAAAACCGTCTTGTTAAGCTACTGTGACCTCCACCACTTTACCACGGGGCATTAAAACCATCTTGTTAAGCTACTGTGACCTCCACGTCTCTTCCAAGGGGCATTAAAACCGTCTTGTTAAGCTACTGTGACCTCCACGTCTCTTCCGAGGGGCATTAACACCGTACTGTTAAGCTACTGTGACCTCCACGTCTCTTTTGAGGGGCATTAAAGCCATCTTGTTAAGCTACTGTGACCTCCCCGTCTCCTCCGAGGGGCATTAAACCGTCTTGTTAAGCTACTGTGACCTCCACCACTTTACCAAGGGGCATTAAAACCTTCTTGTTAAGCTACTGTGACCTCCACGTCTCTTCCGAGGGGCATTAAAACCATTTTGTTAAGCTACTTTGACCTCCACGTCTCTTCCGAGGGGCATTGAAACCGTCTTGTTAAGCTACTGTGACCTCCACGTCTCTTCCGAGGGGCCTTAAAACCGTCTTGTTAAGCTACTGTGACCTCCACGTCTCTTCCAAGGGGCATTAAAACCGTCCTGTTAAGCTACTGTGACCTCCACGTCTCTTTCGAGGGGAATTAAAACCGTCTTGTTAAGCTACTGTGACCTCCACCACTTTTCCAAGGGGCATTAAAACCATCTTGTTAAGCTAATGTGACCTCCACGTCTCTTCCGAGGGGCATTAAAACCGTCTTGTTAAGCTACTGTGACCGCCACGTCTCTTCCGAGGGGCATTAAAACCGTCTTGATAAGCTAATGTGACCTCCACGTCTCTTTCGAGGGGCATTAAAACCGTCTTGTTAAGCTACTGTGAACACCACTTTTCCAAGGGGCATTAAAACCGTCTTGTTAAGCTACTGGGACCTCCACGTTTCTTCCGAGGGGCATTAAAACTGTCTTGTTAAGTTCCTGTTACCTCCACCACTTTTCCGAGGGGCATTAAAACCGTCTTGTTAAGCTTCTGCGACCTCCACCACTTTACCAAGGGGCATTAAACCGTCTTGTTAAGCTACTGTGACCTCCAAGTCTCTTCCGAGGGGCATTAAAACCGTTTTGCTAAGCTACTGTCACCTCCACGTCTCTTCGGAGGGGCATTAAAACCGTCTTGTTAAGCTACTTTGACCTCCACGTCTCTTCCGAGGGGAAGTAAAACCGTCTTGTTAAGCTACTGTAACCTCCATGTCTCTTCCGAGGGCCATTAAAGCCGTCTTGTTAAGCTACTGTGAGCACCACTTTTCCAAGGGGCATTAAAACCGTCTTTTTGAGCTACTGGGACCTCCACGTGTCTTCCGAGGGGCATTAAAAATGTCTTGTTAAGCTACTGTGATCTCCACGTCTGTTCCGAGGGGCATTAAAATCATCTTGTTAAGCTACTGTGACCTCCACGTCTCTTCCGAGGGGCATTAAAACTGTTTTGTTAAGCTACTGTGACCTCCACGTCTGTTCCGAGGGGCATTAAAATCATCTTGTTAAGCTACTGTGACCTCCACGTCTCTTCCGAGGGGCATTAAAACTGTCTTGTTAAGCTACTGTGACCTCCACGTCTCTTCCGATGGGCATTAAAACCGTCTTGTTAAGCTACTGTGACGTCCACGTCTCTTCTGAGGAGCATTAAAACCATCTTGTTAAGCTACTGTGACCTCCACCACTTTTCCAAGGGGCATTAAAACCGTCTTGTTAAGCTTCTGCGAACTCCACCACTTTACCAAGGGGCATTAAAACCGTCTTGTTAAGCTACTGTGACCTCCATGTCTCTTTCGAGGGGAATTAAAACCATCTTGTTTAGCTACTGTGACCTCCACCACTTTTCCAAGTGGCATTTAAACCATCTTGTTAAGCTACTGTGACCTCCACGTCTCTTCCGAGGGGCATTAAAACCGTCTTGTTAAGCTACTGTGTCCTCCACATCTCTTTCGAGGGGCATTATAACAGTCTTGTTAAGCTACTGTGACCTCTACCACTTTTCCAAGGGGCATTAAAAGCGTCTTGTTAAGCTTCTGCGACCTCCACCACTTTACCAAGGGGCATTAAAACCGTCTTGTTAAGCTACTGTGTCCTCCACGTCTCTTTCGAGGGGAATTAAAACCGTCTTGTTAAGCTACTGTGACTTCCACCACTTTTCCAAGGGGCATTAAATCCATCTTGTTAAGCTACTGTGACCTCCACGTCTCTTCCGAGGGGCATTAAAACCGTCTTGTTAAGCTACTGTGACCTCCACGTCTCTTTCGAGGGGAATTAAAACCGTCTTGTTAAGCTACTGTGACCTCTACCACTTTTCCAAGGGCCTTAAAACCGTCTTGTTAAGCTTCTGCGACCTCGATCACTTTACCAAGGGGCATTAAAACCGTCTTGTTAAGCTACTGTGACCTCCACATCTCTTCCGAGGGGCATTAAAACCGTCTTGTTAAGCTACTGTGAGCTCCACATCTCTTCCGAGGGGCATTAAAACCGTCTTGTTAAGCTACTGTGACCTCCACGTCTCTTCCGAGGGGCATTAAAAGCGTCTTGTTGAGCTACTGTGACCTCCACGTCTCTTTCAAGGGGCATTAAAACCATGTTTTTAAACTACTGTGACCTCCACGTCTCTTCTGAGGGGCATTAAAACCATCTTTTAAGCTACTGTGTCCTCCACGTCTCATTTGAGGGGAATTAAAACCGTCTTGTTAAGCTACTGTGACCTCCACCACATATCCAAGGGGCAATAAAACCGTCTTGTTAAGCTTCTGCGACCTCCACCACTTTACCAAGGGGCATTAAAACCGTCTTTTAAGCTTCTGTGACCTCCACGTCTCTTCCGAGGGGCATTAAAACCGTCCTGTTAAGCTACTGTGACCTCCACGTCTCTTTCGAGGGGCATTAACACCGTCTTGTTAAGCTACTGTGACCTCCACCACTTTTCCAAGGGGCATTAAAACCATCTTGTTAAGCTACTGTGACCTCCACGTCTCTTCCGAGGGGCATTAAAATCATCTTGTTAAGCTACTGTGACCTCTACCACTTTTCCAAGGGCATTAAAACCGTCTTGTTAAGCTTCTGCGACCTCCACCACTTTACCAAGGGTCATTAAAACCGTCTTGTTAAGCTACTGTGACCTCCACGTCTCTTCCGAGGGGCATTAAAACCGTCTTGTTAAGCTACTGTGAGCTCCACATCTCTTCCGAGGGGCATTAAAACCGTCTTCTTAAGCTACTGTGACCTCCACATCTCTTCCGAGGGGCATTAAAAGCGTCTTGTTAAGCTACTGTGACCTCCACGTCTCTTCCAAGGGGCATTAAAACCGTCCTGTTAAGTTACTGTGACCTCCACGTCTCTTTCGAGGGGAATTAAAACTGTCTTGTTAAGCTACTGTGAACTCCACCACTTTTCCAAGTGGCATTAAAACCATCTTGTTAAGCTACTGTGACCTCCACGTCTCTTCCGAGGGGCATTAAAACCGTCTTGTTAAGCTACTGTGACCTCCACATCTCTTCCGAGGGGCATTAAAACCGTCTTGTTAAGCTACTGTGACCTCCACGTCTCTTCCGAGGGGCATTAAAACCGTCCTGTTAAGCTACTGTGACCTCCACGTCTCTTTCGAGGGGCATTAAAACCGTCTTGTTAAGCTACTGTGACCTCCACCACTTTTCCAAGGGGCATTAAAACCATCTTGTTAAGCTACTGTGACCTCCACGTCTCTTCCGAGGGGCATTAAAATCATCTTGTTAAGCTACTGTGACCTCTACCACTTTTCCAAGGGCATTAAAACCGTCTTGTTAAGCTTCTGCGACCTCCACCACTTTACCAAGGGTCACTAAAACCGTCTTGTTAAGCTACTGTGACCTCCACGTCTCTTCCGAGGGGCATTAAAACCGTCTTGTTAAGCTACTGTGAGCTCCACATCTCTTCCGAGGGGCATTGAAACCGTCTTCTTAAGCTACTGTGACCTCCACATCTCTTCCGAGGGGCATTAAAAGCGTCTTGTTAAGCTACTGTGACCTCAACGTCTCTTCCAAGGGGCATTAAAACCGTCCTGTTAAGTTACTGTGACCTCCACGTCTCTTTCGAGGGGAATTAAAACTGTCTTGTTAAGCTACTGTGAACTCCACCACTTTTCCAAGTGGCATTAAAACCATCTTGTTAAGCTACTGTGACCTCCACGTCTCTTCCGAGGGGCATTAAAACCGTCTTGTTAAGCTACTGTGACCACCACATCTCTTCCGAGGGGCATTAAAACCGTCTTGTTAAGCTACTGTGACCTCCACGTCTCTTCCAAGGGGCATTAAAACCATCTTGTTAAACTACTGTGACCTCCATGTCTCTTCTGAGGGGCATTAATACCATCTTGTTAAGCTACTGTGTCCTCCACGTCTCTTTCGAGGGGAATTAAAACCGTCTTGTTAAGCTACTGTGACCTCCACCACTTTTCAAAGGGGCATTAAAACCATCTTTTTAAGCTACTGTGACCTCCACGTCTCTTCCGAGGGGCATTAAAACCGTCTTGTTAAGCTACTGTGACCTCCACGTCTCTTCCGAGGGGCATTAAAACCGTCCTGTTAAGCTACTGTGACCTCCACGTCTCTTTCGAGGGGAATTAAACCGTCTTGTTAAGCTACTGTGACCTCCACCACTTTTCCAAGGGCATTAAAAACATCTTGTTAAGCTACTATGACCTCCACGTCTCTTCCGAGGGGCATTAAAACCGTCTTGTTAAGCTACTGTGACCTCCACCACTTTTCCAAGGGGCATTAAAACCATCTTGTTAAGCTACTGTGACCTCCACGTCTCTTCCGAGGGGCATTAAAACCGTCTTGTTAAGCTACTGTGACCACCACATCTCTTCCGAGGGGCATTAAAACCGTCTTGTTAAGCTACTGTGACCTCCACGTCTCTTCCAAGGGGCATTAAAACCATCTTGTTAAACTACTGTGACCTCCATGTCTCTTCTGAGGGGCATTAATACCATCTTGTTAAGCTACTGTGTCCTCCACGTCTCTTTCGAGGGGAATTAAAACCGTCTTGTTAAGCTACTGTGACCTCCACCACTTTTCAAAGGGGCATTAAAACCATCTTTTTAAGCTACTGTGACCTCCACGTCTCTTCCGAGGGGCATTAAAACCGTCTTGTTAAGCTACTGTGACCTCCACGTCTCTTCCGAGGGGCATTAAAACCGTCCTGTTAAGCTACTGTGACCTCCACGTCTCTTTCGAGGGGAATTAAACCGTCTTGTTAAGCTACTGTGACCTCCACCACTTTTCCAAGGGCATTAAAAACATCTTGTTAAGCTACTATGACCTCCACGTCTCTTCCGAGGGGCATTAAAACCGTCTTGTTAAGCTACTGTGACCTCCACCACTTTTCCAAGGGGCATTAAAACCATCTTGTTAAGCTACTGTGACCTCCACGTCTCTTCCAAGGGGCATTAAAACCATCTTGTTAAACTACTGTGACCTCCATGTCTCTTCTGAGGGGCATTAAAACCATCTTGTTAAGCTACTGTGACCTCCACGTCTCTTCCGAGGGGCATTAAAATCATCTTGTTAAGCTACTGTGACCTCTACCACTTTTCCAAGGGCATTAAAACCGTCTTGTTAAGCTTCTGCGACCTCCACCACTTTACCAAGGGTCACTAAAACCGTCTTGTTAAGCTACTGTGACCTCCACGTCTCTTCCGAGGGGCATTAAAACCGTCTTGTTAAGCTACTGTGAGCTCCACATCTCTTCCGAGGGGCATTAAAACCGTCTTCTTAAGCTACTGTGACCTCCACATCTCTTCCGAGGGGCATTAAAAGCGTCTTGTTAAGCTACTGTGACCTCAACGTCTCATCCAAGGGGCATTAAAACCGTCCTGTTAAGTTACTGTGACCTCCACGTCTCTTTCGAGGGGAATTAAAACTTTCTTGTTAAGCTACTGTGAACTCCACCACTTTTCCAAGTGGCATTAAAACCATCTTGTTAAGCTACTGTGACCTCCACGTCTCTTCCGAGGGGCATTAAAACCGTCTTGTTAAGCTACTGTGACCACCACATCTCTTCCGAGGGGCATTAAAACCGTCTTGTTAAGCTACTGTGACCTCCACGTCTCTTCCAAGGGGCATTAAAACCATCTTGTTAAACTACTGTGACCTCCATGTCTCTTCTGAGGGGCATTAATACCATCTTGTTAAGCTACTGTGTCCTCCACGTCTCTTTCGAGGGGAATTAAAACCGTCTTGTTAAGCTACTGTGACCTCCACCACTTTTCAAAGGGGCATTAAAACCATCTTTTTAAGCTACTGTGACCTCCACGTCTCTTCCGAGGGGCATTAAAACCGTCTTGTTAAGCTACTGTGACCTCCACGTCTCTTCCGAGGGGCATTAAAACCGTCCTGTTAAGCTACTGTGACCTCCACGTCTCTTTCGAGGGGAATTAAACCGTCTTGTTAAGCTACTGTGACCTCCACCACTTTTCCAAGGGCATTAAAAACATCTTGTTAAGCTACTATGACCTCCACGTCTCTTCCGAGGGGCATTAAAACCGTCTTGTTAAGCTACTGTGACCTCCACCACTTTTCCAAGGGGCATTAAAACCATCTTGTTAAGCTACTGTGACCTCCACGTCTCTTCCGAGGGGCATTAAAACCGTCCTGTTAAGCTACTGTGACCTCCACGTCTCTTTCGAGGGGAATTAAAACCATCTTGTTAAGCTACTGTGACCTCCACCACTTTTCCAAGGGGCATTAAAACCATCTTGTTAAGCTACTGTGACCTCCACGTCTTTTCCCAGGGTCATTAAAATCGTCTTGTTAAGCTACTGTGACCTCCACGTCTCTTCCGAGGGGCATTAAAACCGTCTTGTTAAGATACTGTGACCTCCACCACTTTTCCAAGGGCATTAAAAACATCTTGTTAAGCTACTATGACCTCCACGTCTCTTCCGAGGGGCATTAAAACCGTCTTGTTAAGCTACTGTGACCTCCACCACTTTTCCAAGGGGCATTAAAACCATCTTGTTAAGCTACTGTGACCTCCACGTCTCTTCCGAGGGGCATTAAAACCGTCCTGTTAAGCTACTGTGACCTCCACGTCTCTTTCGAGGGGAATTAAAACCATCTTGTTAAGCTACTGTGACCTCCACCACTTTTCCAAGGGGCATTAAAACCATCTTGTTAAGCTACTGTGACCTCCACGTCTTTTCCCAGGGTCATTAAAATCGTCTTGTTAAGCTACTGTGACCTCCACGTCTCTTCCGAGGGGCATTAAAACCGTCTTGTTAAGCTACTGTGACGTCCACGTCTCTTCCGAGGGGCATTAAAATCGTCTTGTTAAGCTACTGTGACCTCCACGTCTCTTCCGAGGGGCATTAAAACCGTCTTGTTAAGCTACTGTGACCTCAACGTCTCTTCCGAGGGGCATTAAAACTGTCTTGTTAAGCTACTGTGACCTCCACGTCTATTTTGAGGGGCATTAAAGCCGTCTTGTTAAGCTACTGTGACCTCCACGTCTCTTCCGAGGGGCATTAAAACTGTTTTGTTAAGCTACTGTGTCCTCCACATCTCTTTCGAGGGGCATTAAAACAGTCTTGTTAAGCTACTGTGACCTCTACCACTTTTCCAAGGGCATTAAAACCGTCTTGTTAAGCTTCTGCGACTTCCACCACTTTACCAAGGGTCATTAAAACCGTCTTGTTAAGCTTCTGTGACCTCCACGTCTCTTCCGAGGGGCATTAAAACCGTCTTGTTAAGCTACTGTGAGCTCCACATCTCTTCCGAGGGGCATTAAAACCGTCTTGTTAAGCTACTGTGACCTCCACATCTCTTCCGAGGGGCATTAAAAGCGTCTTGTTAAGCTACTGTGACCTCCACGTCTCTTTCGAGGGGAATTAAAACTGTCTTGTTAAGCTACTGTGAACTCCACCACTTTTCCAAGGGGCATTAAAACCATCTTGTTAAGCTACTGTGACCTCCACGTCTCTTCCGAGGGGCATTAAAACCGTCTTGTTAAGCTACTGTGACCTCCACATCTCTTCCGAGGGGCATTAAAACCATCTTGTTAAACTACTGTGACCTCCATGTCTCTTCTGAGGGGCATTAAAACCATCTTGTTAAGCTACTGTGTCCTCCACGTCTCTTTCGAGGGGAATTAAAACCGTCTTGTTAATCTACTGTGACCTCCACCACTTTTCAAAGGGGCATTAAAACCATCTTGTTAAGCTACTGTGACCTCCACGTCTCTTCCGAGGGGCATTAAAACCGTCTTGTTAAGCTACTGTGACCTCCACGTCTCTTCCAAGGGGCATTAAAACCGTCCTGTTAAGCTACTGAGACCTCCACGTCTCTTTCGAGGGGAATTAAACCGTCTTGTTAAGCTACTGTGACCTCTACCTCTTTTCCAAGGGGCATTAAAACCATCTTGTTAAGCTACTGTGACCTCCACGTCTCTTCCGAGGGGCATTAAAACTGTCTTGTTAAGCTACTGTGACCTCCACCACTTTTCCAAGGGGCATTAAAACCATCTTGTTAAGCTACTGTGACCTCCACGTCTCTTCCGAGGGGCATTAAAACCGTCTTGTTAAGCTACTGTGACCTCCACGTCTCTTCCGAGGGGCATTAAAACCGTCTTGTTAAGCTTCTGCGACCTCCACCACTTTACCAAGGGGCATTAAAACTGTCTTGTTAAGCTACTGTGACCTCCACGTCTCTTCCGAGGGGCATTAAAACGGTCTTGTTAAGCTACTTTGACTTCCACATTTCTTCCGAGGGGCATTAAAACCGTCTTGTTAAGCTACTGTGACCTCCACGTCTCTTCCGAAGGGCATTAAAAACGTCTTGTTAAGCTACTGTGACCTCCACGTCTCTTCCAAGGGGCATTAAAACCATCTTGTTAGACTACTGTGACCTCCACGTCTCTTCTGAGGGGCATTAAAACCATCTTGTTAAGCTACTGTGTCCTCCATGTCTCTTCCGAGGGGCATTAAAACCGTCTTGTTAAGCTACTGTGACCTCCATGTCTCTTCTGAGCGGCATTAAAACCGTCTTGTCAAGCTACTGTGACCTCCACCACTTTTCCAAGGGGCATTAAAACCGTCTTGTTAAGCTTCTGCGACCTCCACCACTTTACCAAGGGGCATTAAAACAGTCTTGTTAAGCTACTGTGACCTCCAAGTCTCTTCCGAGGGGCATTAAAACCGTTTTGCTAAGCTACTGTGACCTCCACGTCTCTTCCGAGGGGCAGTAAAACCGTCTTGTTAAGCTACTGTGACCTCCACGTCTATTTTGAGGGGCATTAAAGCCGTCTTGTTAAGCTACTGTGACCTCCACGTCTCTTCCGAGGGGCATTAAAACCGTCTTGTTAAGCTACTGTGACCTCCACGTCTCTTCCAAGGGGCATTAAAACCATTTTGTTAAACTACTGTGACCTCCACGTCTCTTCTGAGGGGCATTAAAACCATCTTGTTAAGCTACTGTGACCTCCACCACTTTTCCAAGGTGCATTAAAACCATCTTGATAAGCTACTGTGACCGACACGTCTCTTCCGGGGGGCATTAAAACCGTCTTGTTAAGCTACTGTGTCCTCCACGTCTCTTTCGAGGGGCATTAAAACCGTCTGGTTAAGCTACTGTGACCACCACTTTTCCAAGGGGCATTAAAACCATCTTGTTGAGCTACTGGGACCTCCACGTCTCTTCCGATGGGCATTCAAACCATCTTGATAAGCTACTGTGACCTCCACGTCTCTTCTGAGGGGCATTAAAACCGTCTTGTTAAGCTACTGTGACCTCCACCACTTTTCCAAGGGGCATTAAAAGCGTCTTGTTAAGCTTCTGCGACCTCCACCACTTTACCAAGGGGCGTTAAAACCGTCTTGTTAAGCTACTGTGACCTCCACGTCTCTTCCGAGGGGCATTAAAACCGATTTATTAAGCTACTGTGACCTCCACGTCTCTTCCGAGCGGCGTTAAAATCGTCTTGTTAAGCTACTGTGACCTCCACGTCTCTTCCGAGGGGCATTAAAACCGTCTTTTTAAGCTACTGTGACCTCCACGTCTCTTCCGAGGGGCATTAAAACTGTCTTGTTAAGCTACAGTGACCTCCACGTCTCTTCCGAGGGGACTTAAAACCGTCTTGTTAAGCTACTGTGACCTCCACGTCTCTTCCGAGGGGCATTAAAACCGTCTTGTTAAGCTACTGTGACCTCCACGTCTCTTCCGAGGGGCATTAAAACCGTCTTGTTAATCTACTGTGTCCTCCATATCTCTTTCGAAGGGCATTAAAACAGTCTTGTTAAGATACTGTGACCTCTACCACTTTTCCAACGGGCATGAAAACCGTCTTGTTAAGCTTCTGTGACCTCCACCACTTTACCAAGGGGCATTAAAACCGTCTTGTTAAGCTACTGTGACCTCCACGTCTCTTCTGAGGGGCATTAAAACCATCTTGTTAAGCTACTTTGACCTCCACATCTCTTCCAAGGGGCATTAAAACCGTCTTGTTAAGCTACTGTGACCTCCACGTCTCTTCCGAGGGGCATTAAAACCGTCTTGTTAAGCTACTGTGTCCTCCACATCTGTTTCGACGGGCATTAAAACAGTCTTGTTAAGCTACTGTGACCTCTACCACTTTTCCAAGGGGCATTAAAACCGTCTTGTTAAGCTTCTGCGACCTCCACCACTTTACCAAGGGGCATTAAAACTGTCTTGTTAAGCTACTGTGACCTCCACGTCTCTTCCGAGGGGCATTAAAACCATCTTGTTAAGCTACTTTGACCTCCACATTTCTTCCGAGGGGCATTAAAACCGTCTTGTTAAGCTACTGTGACCTCCACGTCTCTTCCGAAGGGCATTAAAAACGTCTTGTTAAGCTACTGTGACCTCCACGTCTCTTCCAAGGGGCATTAAAACCATCTTGTTAGACTACTGTGATCTCCACGTCTCTTCTGAGGGGCATTAAAACCATCTTGTTAAGCTACTGTGTCCTCCATGTCTCTTCCGAGGGGCATTAAAACCGTCTTGTTAAGCTACTGTGACCTCCATGTCTCTTCTGAGCGGCATTAAAACCGTCTTGTCAAGCTACTGTAACCTCCACCACTTTTCCAAGGGGCATTAAAACCGTCTTGTTAAGCTTCTGCGACCTCCACCACTTTACCAAGGGGCATTAAAACAGTCTTGTTAAGCTACTGTGACCTCCAAGTCTCTTCCGAGGGGCATTAAAACCGTTTTGCTAAGCTACTGTGACCTCCACGTCTCTTCCGAGGGGCAGTAAAACCGTCTTGTTAAGCTACTGTGACCTCCACGTCTATTTTGAGGGGCATTAAAGCCGTCTTGTTAAACTACTGTGACCTCCACGTCTCTTCCGAGGGGCATTAAAACCGTCTTGTTAAGCTACTGTGACCTCCACGTCTCTTCCAAGGGGCATTAAAACCATTTTGTTAAACTACTGTGACCTCCACGTCTCTTCTGAGGGGCATTAAAACCATCTTGTTAAGCTACTGTGACCTCCACCACTTTTCCAAGGTGCATTAAAACCATCTTGATAAGCTACTGTGACCGACACGTCTCTTCCGGGGGGCATTAAAACCGTCTTGTTAAGCTACTGTGACCTCCACATCTCTTTCGAGGGGCATTAAAACCGTCTGGTTAAGCTACTGTGACCACCACTTTTCCAAGGGGCATTAAAACCATCTTGTTGAGCTACTGGGACCTCCACGTCTCTTCCGATGGGCATTCAAACCATCTTGATAAGCTACTGTGACCTCCACGTCTCTTCTGAGGGGCATTAAAACCGTCTTGTTAAGCTACTGTGACCTCCACCACTTTTCCAAGGGGCATTAAAAGCGTCTTGTTAAGCTTCTGCGACCTCCACCACTTTACCAAGGGGCGTTAAAACCGTCTTGTTAAGCTACTGTGACCTCCACGTCTCTTCCGAGGGGCATTAAAACCGTTTTATTAAGCTACTGTGACCTCCACGTCTCTTCCGAGCGGCGTTAAAATCGTCTTGTTAAGCTACTGTGACCTCCACGTCTCTTCCGAGGGGCATTAAAACCGTCTTTTTAAGCTACTGTGACCTCCACGTCTCTTCCGAGGGGCATTAAAACTGTCTTGTTAAGCTACAGTGACCTCCACGTCTCTTCCGAGGGGACTTAAAACCGTCTTGTTAAGCTACTGTGACCTCCACGTCTCTTCCGAGGGGCATTAAAACCGTCTTGTTAAGCTACTGTGACCTCCACGTCTCTTCCGAGGGGCATTAAAACCGTCTTGTTAATCTACTGTGTCCTCCATATCTCTTTCGAAGGGCATTAAAACAGTCTTGTTAAGATACTGTGACCTCTACCACTTTTCCAACAGGCATGAAAACCGTCTTGTTAAGCTTCTGTGACCTCCACCACTTTACCAAGGGGCATTAAATTCGTCTTGTTAAGCTACTGTGACCTCCACGTCTCTTCTGAGGGGCATTAAAACCATCTTGTTAAGCTACTTTGACCTCCACATCTCTTCCGAGGGGCATTAAAACCGTCTTGTTAAGCTACTGTGACCTCCACGTCTCTTCCGAGGGGTATTAAAACTGTCTTGTTAAGCTACTGTGACCTCCACATCTCTTCCAAGGGGCATTGAAAGCATCTTGTTAAACTACTGAGACCTCCACGTCTCCTCTGAGGGGCATTAAAACCATCTTGTTAAGCTACTGTGTCCTCCACGTATCTTTCGAGGGGAATTAAAACCGTCGTGTTAAGCTACTGTGACCTCCACCACTTTTCCAAGGGGCATTAAAACCATCTTGTTAAGCTACTGTGACCTCCTCGTCTCTTCCGAGGGGCATTAAAACCGTCTTGTTAAGCTACTGTGTCCTCCACATCTCTTTCGAGGGGTATTAAAACAGTCTTGTTAAGCTACTGTGACCTCTACCACTTTTCCAAGGGGTATTAAAAGCGTCTTGTTAAGCTTCTGCGACCTCCACCACTTTACCAAGGGGCATTAAAACCGTCTTGTTAAGCTACTGTGACCTCCACGTCTCTTCTGAGGGGCATTAAAACCGTCTTGTTAAGCTACTGTGACCTCCACATCTCTTCCGAGGGGCATTAAAACCGTCTTGTTAAGCTACTGTGACCTCCACGTCTCTTCCGAGGGGCATTAAAACCGTCTTGTTAAGCTACTGCGACCTCCACGTCTCTTCCAAGGGGCATTAAAACCATCTTGTTAAACTACTGTGACCTCCACGTCTCTTCTGAGGGGCAATAAAACCATCTTGTTAGGCTACTGTGTCCTCAACGTCTCTTTCGAGGGGAATTAAAAACGTCTTGTTAAGCTACTGTGACCTCCACCACTTTACCAAGGGGCATTAAAACCATCTTGTTAAGCTACTGTGACCTCCACGTCTCTTCCAAGGGGCATTAAAACCGTCTTCTTAAGCTACTGTGACCTCCACGTCTCTTCCGAGGGGCATTAAAACCGTCCTGTTAAGCTACTGTGACCTCCACGTCTCTTTTGAGGGGCATTAAAGCCATCTTGTTAAGCTACTGTGACCTCCACGTCTCCTCCGAGGGGCATTAAACCGTCTTGTTAAGCTACTGTGACCTCCACGTCTCTTCCGAGGCTCATTAGAACCGTCTTGTTAAGCTACTGTGATCTCCACGTCTCTTCTGAGGGGCATTAAAACCATCTTGTTAAGCTACTGTGACCTCCACCACTTTTCCAAGGGGCATTAAAACCGTCTTGTTAAGCTTCTGTGACCTCCACCACTTTACCAAGGGGCATTAAAACCGTCTTGTTAAGCTACTGTGACCTCCACGTCTCTTCCGAGGGGCATTAAAACCATTTTGTTAAGCTACTGTGACCACCACATCTCTTCCGAGGGGCATTAGAACCATCTTGTTAAGCTACTGTGACCTCCATGTCTCTTCCGAGGGGCATTATAAACGTCCTGTTAAGCTACTGTGACCTCCACGTCTCTTTCGAGGGGAATTAAATCCGTCTTGTTAAGCTACTGTGACCTCCACCACTTTTCCAAGGGGCATTATAACCATCTTGTTAAGCTAATGTGACCTCCACGTCTCTTCCGAGGGGCATTAAAACCGTCTTGTTAAGCTACTGTGAACACCACGTCTCTTCCGAGGGGCATTAAAACCATCTTGTTAAGCTACTGTGACCGCCACGTCTCTTCCGAGGGGCATTAAAACCGTCTTGTTAAGGTACTGTGACCTCCACATCTCTTTTGAGGGGCATTAAAACCGTCTTGTTAAGCTACTGTGACCACCACTTTTGCAAGGGGCATTAAAACCGTCTTGTTAAGCTACTGGGACGTCCATGTTTCTTCCGAGGGGCATTAAAACTGTCTTGTTAAGCTACTGTGACCTCCACCACTTTTCCGAGGGGCATTAAAACCGTCTTGTTAAGCTTCTGCGACCTCCACCACTTTACCAAGGGGCATTAAAACCGTCTTGTTAAGCTGCTGTGACCTCCAAGTCTATTCCGAGGGGCATTAAAACCGTTTTGCTAAGCTACTGTGACCTCCATGTCTCTTCGGAAGGGCATTAAAACCGTCTTGTTAAGCTACATTGACCTCCACGTCTCTTCCGAGGGGCAATAAAACCGGCTTGTTAAGCTACTGTGACCTCCACGTCTTTTTTGAGGCGCATTAAAGCCGTCTTGTTAAGCTACTGTGACCAACACTTTTCCAAGGGGCATTAAAACCGTCTTGTTGAGCTACTGGGACCTCCACGTCTCTTCCGAGGGGCATTAAAAATGTCTTGTTAAGCTACTGTGACCTCCACGTCTCTTCTGAGGGGCATTAAAACCGTCTTGATAAACTACTGTGACCTCCACCACTTTTCCAAGGGGCATTAAAACCGTCTTGTTAAGCTTTTGCGACCTCCACCACTTTACCAAGGGGCAATAAAACCATCATGTTAAGCTACTGTGACCTCCGCGTCTCTTCCGAGGGGCATTAAAACCGTTTTGTTAAGCTACTGTGACCTCCACGTCTGTTCCGAGGGGCATTAAAATCATCTTGTTAAGCTACTGTGACCTCCACGTCTCTTCCGAGGGGCATTAAAACCGTCTTGTTAAGCTACTGTGACCTCCACGTCTCTTCCGAGGGGCATTAAAACCGTCTTGTTAAGCTACTGTGACCTCCACGTCTCTTCTGAGGGGCATTAAAACCGTCTTGTTAAGCTACTGTGACCTCCACCACTTTTCCAAGGGGCATTAAAACCGTCTTGTTAAGCTTCTGCGACCTCCACCACTTTACCAAGGGGCATTAAAACCGTCTTGTTAAGCTACTGTGACCTCCACGTCTCTTCCGAGGGGCATTAAAACCGTTTTGTTAAGCTACTGTGACCTCCACGTCTCTTCCGAGGGGCATTAAAATCGTGTTGTTAAGCTACTGTGACCTCCACGTCTCTTCCGAGGGGCATTAAAATCGTCTTGTTAAGCTACTGTGAACTCCACGTCTCTTCCGAGGGGCATTAAAACCGTCTTGTTAAGCTACTGTGACCTCCACGTCTCTTCCGAGGGGCATTAAAACCGTCTTGTTAAGCTACTGTGACCTCCACGTCTATTTTGAGGGGCATTAAAGCCGTCTTGTTAAGGTACTATGACCTCCACGTTTCTTCCGAGGGGCATTAAAACCGTCTTGTTAAGCTACTGTGACCTCCACGTCTCTTCCAAGGGGCATTAAAACCATCTTGTTAAACTGCTATGACCTCCACGTCTCTTCTGAGGGGCATTAAAACCATCTTGTTAAGCTACTGTGACCTCCACCACTTTTCCAAGGGGCATTAAAACCATCTTGTTAAGCTACTGTGACCGCCACGTCTCTTCCGAGGGGCATTAAAACCGTCTTGTTAAGCTACTGTGACCTCCACGTCTCTTTCGAGGGTCATTAAAACTGTCTGGTTAAGCTACTGTGACCACCACTTTTCCAAGGGGCATTAAAACCATCTTGTTGAGCTACTGGGACCTCCACGTCTCTTCCGAGGGGCATTCAAACCGTCTTGATAAGCTACTGTGACCTCCACGTCTCTTCTGAGGGGCATTAAAAGCGTCTTGTTAAGATACTTTGACCTCCACCACTTTTCCAAGGGGCATTAAAAGCGTCTTTTTAAGCTTCTGCGACCTCCACCACTTTACCAAGGGGTATTAAAACCGTCTTGTTAAGCTACTGTGACCTCCACGTCTCTTCTGAGGGGCATTAAAACCGTCTTGTAAAGCTACTGTGACCTCCACATCTCTTCCGAGGGGCATTAAAACCGTCTTGTTAAGCTACTGTGACCTCCACCACTTTACCACGGGGCATTAAAACCATCTTGTTAAGCTACTGTGACCTCCACGTCTCTTCCAAGGGGCATTAAAACCGTCTTGTTAAGCTACTGTGACCTCCACGTCTCTTCCGAGGGGCATTAACACCGTCCTGTTAAGCTACTGTGACCTCCACGTCTCTTTTGAGGGGCATTAAAGCCATCTTGTTAAGCTACTGTGACCTCCCCGTCTCCTCCGAGGGGCATTAAACCGTCTTGTTAAGCTACTGTGACCTCCACCACTTTACCAAGGGGCATTAAAACCTTCTTGTTAAGCTACTGTGACCTCCACGTCTCTTCCGAGGGGCATTAAAACCATTTTGTTAAGCTACTTTGACCTCAACGTCTCTTCCGAGGGGCATTCAAACCGTCTTGTTAAGCTACTGTGACCTCCACGTCTCTTCCGAGGGGCCTTAAAACCGTCTTGTTAAGCTACTGTGACCTCCACGTCTCTTCCGAGGGGCATTAAAACCGTCCTGTTAAGCTACTGTGACCTCCACGTCTCTTTCGAGGGGAATTAAAACCGTCTTGTTAAGCTACTGTGACCTCCACCACTTTTCGAAGGGGCATTAAAACCATCTTGTTAAGCTAATGTGACCTCCACGTCTCTTCCGAGGGGCATTAAAACCGTCTTGTTAAGCTACTGTGACCGCCACGTCTCTTCCGAGGGGCATTAAAACCGTCTTGATAAGCTAATGTGACCTCCACGTCTCTTTCGAGCGGCATTAAAACCGTCTTGTTAAGCTACTGTGAACACCACTTTTCCAATTGGCATTAAAACCGTCTTGTTAAGCTACTGGGACCTCCACGTTTCTTCCGAGGGGCATTAAAACTGTCTTGTTAAGCTCCTGTTACCTCCACCACTTTTCCGAGGGCATTAAAACCGTCTTGTTAAGCTTCTGCGACCTCCACCACTTTACCAAGGGTCATTAAAACCGTCTTGTTAAGCTACTGTGACCTCCACGTCTCTTCCGAGGGGCATTAAAACCGTCTTGTTAAGCTACTGTGAGCTCCACATCTCTTCCGAGGGGCATTAAAACCGTCTTGTTAAGCTACTGTGACCTCCACATCTCTTCCGAGGGGCATTAAAAGCGTCTTGTTAAGCTACTGTGACCTCCACGTCTCTTCCAAGGGGCATTAAAACCGTCCTGTTAAGTTACTGTGACCTCCACGTCTCTTTCGAGGGGAATTAAAACTGTCTTGTTAAGCTACTGTGAACTCCACCACTTTTCCAAGGGGCATTAAAACCATCTTGTTAAGCTACTGTGACCTCCACGTCTCTTCCGAGGGGCATTAAAACCGTCTTGTTAAGCTACTGTGACCTCCACATCTCTTCCGAGGGGCATTAAAAACGTCTTGTTAAGCTACTGTGACTTCCACGTCTCTTCTTAGGGGCATTAAAACCGTCTTGTTAAGCTAGTGTGACCTCCACGTCTCTTCCAAGGGGCATTAAAACCATCTTGTTAAACTACTGTGACCTCCATGTCTCTTCTGAGGGGCATTAAAACCATCTTGTTAAGCTACTGTGTCCTCCACGTCTCTTTCGAGGGGAATTAAAACCGTCTTGTTAAGCTACTGTGACCTCCACCACTTTTCAAAGGTGCATTAAAACCATCTTTTTAAGCTACTGTGACCTCCACGTCTCTTCCGAGGGGCATTAAAACCGTCTTGTTAAGCTACTGTGACCTCCACGTCTCTTCCGAGGGGCATTAAAACCGTCCTGTTAAGCTACTTTGACCTACACGTCTCTTTCGAGGGGAATTAAACCGTCTTGTTAAGCTACTGTGACCTCCACCACTTTTCCAAGGGGCATTAAAAACATCTTGTTAAGCTACTATGACCTCCACGTCTCTTCCGAGGGGCATTAAAACCGTCTTGTTAAGCTACTGTGACCTCCACCACTTTTCCAAGGGGCATTAAAACCATCTTGTTAAGCTACTGTGACCTCCACGTCTCTTCCGAGGGGCATTAAAACCGTCTTGTTAAGCTACTGTGACCTCCACGTCTCTTCCGAGGGGCATTAAAACCGTCCTGTTAAGCTACTGTGACCTCCACGTCTCTTTCGAGGGGAATTAAAACCATCTTGTTAAGCTACTGTGACCTCCACCACTTTTCCAAGGGGCATTAAAACCATCTTGTTAAGCTACTGTGACCTCCACGTCTTTTCCCAGGGTCATTAAAATCGTCTTGTTAAGCTACTGTGACCTCCACGTCTCTTCCGAGGGGCATTAAAACCGTCTTGTTAAGCTACTGTGACCTCCACGTCTCTTCCGAGGGGCATTAAAATCGTCTTGTTAAGCTACTGTGACCTCCACTTCTCTTCCGAGGGGCATTAAAACCGTCTTGTTAAGCTACTGTGACCTCCACGTCTCTTCCGAGGGGCATTAAAACTGTCTTGTTAAGCTACTGTGACCTCCACGTCTATTTTGAGGGGCATTAAAGCAGTCTTGTTAAGCTTCTGTGACCTCCACGTCTCTTCCGAGGGGCATTAAAACCGTTTTGTTAAGCTACTGTGTCCTCCACATCTCTTTCGAGGGGCATTAAAACAGTCTTGTTAAGCTACTGTGACCTCTACTACTTTTCCAAGGCCATTAAAACCGTCTTGTTAAGCTTCTGCGACCTCCACCACTTTACCAAGGGTCATTAAAACCGTCTTGTTAAGCTTCTGTGACCTCCACGTCTCTTCCGAGGGGCATTAAAACCGTCTTGTTAAGCTACTGTGAGCTCCACATCTCTTCCGAGGGGCATTAAAACCGTCTTGTTAAGCTACTGTGACCTCCACCACTTTACCACGGGGCATTAAAACCATCTTGTTAAGCTACTGTGACCTCCACGTCTCTTCCAAGGGGCATTAAAACCGTCTTGTTAAGCTACTGTGACCTCCACGTCTCTTCCGAGGGGCATTAACACCGTACTGTTAAGCTACTGTGACCTCCACGTCTCTTTTGAGGGGCATTAAAGCCATCTTGTTAAGCTACTGTGACCTCCCCGTCTCCTCCGAGGGGCATTAAACCGTCTTGTTAAGCTACTGTGACCTCCACCACTTTACCAAGGGGCATTAAAACCTTCTTGTTAAGCTACTGTGACCTCCACGTCTCTTCCGAGGGGCATTAAAACCATTTTGTTAAGCTATTTTGACCTCCACGTCTCTTCCGAGGGGCATTGAAACCGTCTTGTTAAGCTACTGTGACCTCCACGTCTCTTCCGAGGGGCCTTAAAACCGTCTTGTTAAGCTACTGTGACCTCCACGTCTCTTCCAAGGGGCATTAAAACCGTCCTGTTAAGCTACTGTGACCTCCACGTCTCTTTCGAGGGGAATTAAAACCGTCTTGTTAAGCTACTGTGACCTCCACCACTTTTCCAAGGGGCATTAAAACCATCTTGTTAAGCTAATGTGACCTCCACGTCTCTTCCGAGGGGCATTAAAACCGTCTTGTTAAGCTACTGTGACCGCCACGTCTCTTCCGAGGGGCATTAAAACCGTCTTGATAAGCTAATGTGACCTCCACGTCTCTTTCGAGGGGCATTAAAACCGTCTTGTTAAGCTACTGTGAACACCACTTTTCCAAGGGGCATTAAAACCGTCTTGTTAAGCTACTGGGACCTCCACGTTTCTTCCGAGGGGCATTAAAACTGTCTTGTTAAGTTCCTGTTACCTCCACCACTTTTCCGAGGGGCATTAAAACCGTCTTGTTAAGCGTCTGCGACCTCCACCACTTTACCAAGGGGCATTAAACCGTCTTGTTAAGCTACTGTGACCTCCAAGTCTCTTCCGAGGGGCATTAAAACCGTTTTGCTAAGCTACTGTCACCTCCACGTCTCTTCGGAGGGGCATTAAAACCGTCTTGTTAAGCTACTTTGACCTCCACGTCTCTTCCGAGGGGAAGTAAAACCGTCTTGTTAAGCTACTGTAACCTCCATGTCTCTTCCGAGGGCCATTAAAGCCGTCTTGTTAAGCTACTGTGAGCACCACTTTTCCAAGGGGCATTAAAACCGTCTTTTTGAGCTACTGGGACCTCCACGTGTCTTCCGAGGGGCATTAAAAATGTCTTGTTAAGCTACTGTGATCTCCACGTCTGTTCCGAGGGGCATTAAAATCATCTTGTTAAGCTACTGTGACCTCCACGTCTCTTCCGAGGGGCATTAAAACTGTTTTGTTAAGCTACTGTGACCTCCACGTCTGTTCCGAGGGGCATTAAAATCATCTTGTTAAGCTACTGTGACCTCCACGTCTCTTCCGAGGGGCATTAAAACTGTCTTGTTAAGCTACTGTGACCTCCACGTCTCTTCCGATGGGCATTAAAACCGTCTTGTTAAGCTACTGTGACGTCCACGTCTCTTCTGAGGAGCATTAAAACCATCTTGTTAAGCTACTGTGACCTCCACCACTTTTCCAAGGGGCATTAAAACCGTCTTGTTAAGCTTCTGCGAACTCCACCACTTTACCAAGGGGCATTAAAACCGTCTTGTTAAGCTACTGTGACCTCCATGTCTCTTTCGAGGGGAATTAAAACCATCTTGTTTAGCTACTGTGACCTCCACCACTTTTCCAAGTGGCATTTAAACCATCTTGTTAAGCTACTGTGACCTCCACGTCTCTTCCGAGGGGCATTAAAACCGTCTTGTTAAGCTACTGTGTCCTCCACATCTCTTTCGAGGGGCATTATAACAGTCTTGTTAAGCTACTGTGACCTCTACCACTTTTCCAAGGGGCATTAAAAGCGTCTTGTTAAGCTTCTGCGACCTCCACCACTTTACCAAGGGGCATTAAAACCGTCTTGTTAAGCTACTGTGTCCTCCACGTCTCTTTCGAGGGGAATTAAAACCGTCTTGTTAAGCTACTGTGACTTCCACCACTTTTCCAAGGGGCATTAAATCCATCTTGTTAAGCTACTGTGACCTCCACGTCTCTTCCGAGGGGCATTAAAACCGTCTTGTTAAGCTACTGTGACCTCCACGTCTCTTTCGAGGGGAATTAAAACCGTCTTGTTAAGCTACTGTGACCTCTACCACTTTTCCAAGGGCCTTAAAACCGTCTTGTTAAGCTTCTGCGACCTCCATCACTTTACCAAGGGGCATTAAAACCGTCTTGTTAAGCTACTGTGACCTCCACATCTCTTCCGAGGGGCATTAAAACCGTCTTGTTAAGCTACTGTGAGCTCCACATCTCTTCCGAGGGGCATTAAAACCGTCTTGTTAAGCTACTGTGACCTCCACGTCTCTTCCGAGGGGCATTAAAAGCGTCTTGTTGAGCTACTGTGACCTCCACGTCTCTTTCAAGGGGCATTAAAACCATGTTTTTAAACTACTGTGACCTCCACGTCTCTTCTGAGGGGCATTAAAACCATCTTTTAAGCTACTGTGTCCTCCACGTCTCATTTGAGGGGAATTAAAACCGTCTTGTTAAGCTACTGTGACCTCCACCACATATCCAAGGGGCATTAAAACCGTCTTGTTAAGCTTCTGCGACCTCCACCACTTTACCAAGGGGCATTAAAACCGTCTTTTAAGCTTCTGTGACCTCCACGTCTCTTCCGAGGGGCATTAAAACCGTCCTGTTAAGCTACTGTGACCTCCACGTCTCTTTCGAGGGGCATTAACACCGTCTTGTTAAGCTACTGTGACCTCCACCACTTTTCCAAGGGGCATTAAAACCATCTTGTTAAGCTACTGTGACCTCCACGTCTCTTCCGAGGGGCATTAAAATCATCTTGTTAAGCTACTGTGACCTCTACCACTTTTCCAAGGGCATTAAAACCGTCTTGTTAAGCTTCTGCGACCTCCACCACTTTACCAAGGGTCATTAAAACCGTCTTGTTAAGCTACTGTGACCTCCACGTCTCTTCCGAGGGGCATTAAAACCGTCTTGTTAATCTACTGTGAGCTCCACATCTCTTCCGAGGGGCATTAAAACCGTCTTCTTAAGCTACTGTGACCTCCACATCTCTTCCGAGGGGCATTAAAAGCGTCTTGTTAAGCTACTGTGACCTCCACGTCTCTTCCAAGGGGCATTAAAACCGTCCTGTTAAGTTACTGTGACCTCCACGTCTCTTTCGAGGGGAATTAAAACTGTCTTGTTAAGCTACTGTGAACTCCACCACTTTTCCAAGTGGCATTAAAACCATCTTGTTAAGCTACTGTGACCTCCACGTCTCTTCCGAGGGGCATTAAAACCGTCTTGTTAAGCTACTGTGACCTCCACATCTCTTCCGAGGGGCATTAAAACCGTCTTGTTAAGCTACTGTGACCTCCACGTCTCTTCCGAGGGGCATTAAAACCGTCCTGTTAAGCTACTGTGACCTCCACGTCTCTTTCGAGGGGCATTAAAACCGTCTTGTTAAGCTACTGTGACCTCCACCACTTTTCCAAGGGGCATTAAAACCATCTTGTTAAGCTACTGTGACCTCCACGTCTCTTCCGAGGGGCATTAAAATCATCTTGTTAAGCTACTGTGACCTCTACCACTTTTCCAAGGGCATTAAAACCGTCTTGTTAAGCTTCTGCGACCTCCACCACTTTACCAAGGGTCACTAAAACCGTCTTGTTAAGCTACTGTGACCTCCACGTCTCTTCCGAGGGGCATTAAAACCGTCTTGTTAAGCTACTGTGAGCTCCACATCTCTTCCGAGGGGCATTAAAACCGTCTTCTTAAGCTACTGTGACCTCCACATCTCTTCCGAGGGGCATTAAAAGCGTCTTGTTAAGCTACTGTGACCTCAACGTCTCTTCCAAGGGGCATTAAAACCGTCCTGTTAAGTTACTGTGACCTCCACGTCTCTTTCGAGGGGAATTAAAACTGTCTTGTTAAGCTACTGTGAACTCCACCACTTTTCCAAGTGGCATTAAAACCATCTTGTTAAGCTACTGTGACCTCCACGTCTCTTCCGAGGGGCATTAAAACCGTCTTGTTAAGCTACTGTGACCACCACATCTCTTCCGAGGGGCATTAAAACCGTCTTGTTAAGCTACTGTGACCTCCACGTCTCTTCCAAGGGGCATTAAAACCATCTTGTTAAACTACTGTGACCTCCATGTCTCTTCTGAGGGGCATTAATACCATCTTGTTAAGCTACTGTGTCCTCCACGTCTCTTTCGAGGGGAATTAAAACCGTCTTGTTAAGCTACTGTGACCTCCACCACTTTTCAAAGGGGCATTAAAACCATCTTTTTAAGCTACTGTGACCTCCACGTCTCTTCCGAGGGGCATTAAAACCGTCTTGTTAAGCTACTGTGACCTCCACGTCTCTTCCGAGGGGCATTAAAACCGTCCTGTTAAGCTACTGTGACCTCCACGTCTCTTTCGAGGGGAATTAAACCGTCTTGTTAAGCTACTGTGACCTCCACCACTTTTCCAAGGGCATTAAAAACATCTTGTTAAGCTACTATGACCTCCACGTCTCTTCCGAGGGGCATTAAAACCGTCTTGTTAAGCTACTGTGACCTCCACCACTTTTCCAAGGGGCATTAAAACCATCTTGTTAAGCTACTGTGACCTCCACGTCTCTTCCGAGGGGCATTAAAACCGTCTTGTTAAGCTACTGTGACCTCCACGTCTCTTCCGAGGGGCATTAAAACCGTCCTGTTAAGCTACTGTGACCTCCACGTCTCTTTCGAGGGGAATTAAAACCATCTTGTTAAGCTACTGTGACCTCCACCACTTTTCCAAGGGGCATTAAAACCATCTTGTTAAGCTACTGTGACCTCCACGTCTTTTCCCAGGGTCATTAAAATCGTCTTGTTAAGCTACTGTGACCTCCACGTCTCTTCCGAGGGGCATTAAAACCGTCTTGTTAAGCTACTGTGACGTCCACGTCTCTTCCTAGGGGCATTAAAATCGTCTTGTTAAGCTACTGTGACCTCCACGTCTCTTCCGAGGGGCATTAAAACCGTCTTGTTAAGCTACTGTGACCTCAACGTCTCTTCCGAGGGGCATTAAAACTGTCTTGTTAAGCTACTGTGACCTCCACGTCTATTTTGAGGGGCATTAAAGCCGTCTTGTTAAGCTACTGTGACCTCCACGTCTCTTCCGAGGGGCATTAAAACTGTTTTGTTAAGCTACTGTGTCCTCCACATCTCTTTCGAGGGGCATTAAAACAGTCTTGTTAAGCTACTGTGACCTCTACCACTTTTCCAAGGGCATTAAAACCGTCTTGTTAAGCTTCTGCGACTTCCACCACTTTACCAAGGGTCATTAAAACCGTCTTGTTAAGCTTCTGTGACCTCCACGTCTCTTCCGAGGGGCATTAAAACCGTCTTGTTAAGCTACTGTGAGCTCCACATCTCTTCCGAGGGGCATTAAAACCGTCTTGTTAAGCTACTGTGACCTCCACATCTCTTCCGAGGGGCATTAAAAGCGTCTTGTTAAGCTACTGTGACCTCCACGTCTCTTTCGAGGGGAATTAAAACTGTCTTGTTAAGCTACTGTGAACTCCACCACTTTTCCAAGGGGCATTAAAACCATCTTGTTAAGCTACTGTGACCTCCACGTCTCTTCCGAGGGGCATTAAAACCGTCTTGTTAAGCTACTGTGACCTCCACATCTCTTCCGAGGGGCATTAAAACCATCTTGTTAAACTACTGTGACCTCCATGTCTCTTCTGAGGGGCATTAAAACCATCTTGTTAAGCTACTGTGTCCTCCACGTCTCTTTCGAGGGGAATTAAAACCGTCTTGTTAATCTACTGTGACCTCCACCACTTTTCAAAGGGGCATTAAAACCATCTTGTTAAGCTACTGTGACCTCCACGTCTCTTCCGAGGGGCATTAAAACCGTCTTGTTAAGCTACTGTGACCTCCACGTCTCTTCCAAGGGGCATTAAAACCGTCCTGTTAAGCTACTGTGACCTCCACGTCTCTTTCGAGGGGAATTAAACCGTCTTGTTAAGCTACTGTGACCTCTACCTCTTTTCCAAGGGGCATTAAAACCATCTTGTTAAGCTACTGTGACCTCCACGTCTCTTCCGAGGGGCATTAAAACTGTCTTGTTAAGCTACTGTGACCTCCACCACTTTTCCAAGGGGCATTAAAACCATCTTGTTAAGCTACTGTGACCTCCACGTCTCTTCCGAGGGGCATTAAAACCGTCTTGTTAAGCTACTGTGACCTCCACGTCTCTTCCGAGGGGCATTAAAACCGTCCTGTTAAGCTACTGTGACCTCCACGTCTCTTTCGAGGGGAATTAAAACCGTCTTTTTAAGCTACTGTGACCTCCACCACTTTTCCAAGGGGCATTAAAACCATCTTGTTAAGCTACTGTTACCTCCACGTCTCTTCCCAGGGGCATTAAAATCGTCTTGGTAAGCTACTGTGACCTCCACGTCTCTTCCGAGGGGCATTAAAACCGTCTTGTTAAGCTACTGTGACCTCCACATCTCTTCCGAGGGGCATTAAAACCGTCTTGTTAATCTACTGTGACCTCCACCACTTTACCAAGGGGCATTAAAACCTTCTTGTTAAGCTACTGTGACCTCCACGTCTCTTCCGAGGGGCATTAAAACCATTTTGTTAAGCTACTTTGACCTCCACGTCTCTTCCGAGGGGCATTCAAACCGTCTTGTTAAGCTACTGTGACCTCCACGTCTCTTCCGATGGGCCTTAAAACCGTCTTGTTAAGCTACTGTGACCTCCACGTCTCTTCCGAGGGGCATTAAAACCGTCTTGTTAAGCTACTGTGACCTCCACATCTCTTCCGAGGGGCATTAAAAGCGTCTTGTTAAGCTACTGTGACCTCAACGTCTCTTCCAAGGGGCATTAAAACCGTCCTGTTAAGTTACTGTGACCTCCACGTCTCTTTCGAGGGGAATTAAAACTGTCTTGTTAAGCTACTGTGAACTCCACCACTTTTCCAAGTGGCATTAAAACCATCTTGTTAAGCTACTGTGACCTCCACGTCTCTTCCGAGGGGCATTAAAACCGTCTTGTTAAGCTACTGTGACCTCCACGTCTCTTCCGAGGGGCATTAAAACCGTCCTGTTAAGCTACTGTGACCTCCACGTCTCTTTCGAGGAGAATTAAACCGTCGTGTTAAGCTACTGTGACCTCCACCACTTTTCCAAGGGCATTAAAAACATCTTGTTAAGCTACTATGACCTCCACGTCTCTTCCGAGGGGCATTAAAACCGTCTTGTTAAGCTACTGTGACCTCCACCACTTTTCCAAGGGGCATTAAAACCATCTTGTTAAGCTACTGTGACCTCCACGTCTCTTCCGAGGGGCATTAAAACCGTCTTGTTAAGCTACTGTGACCTCCACGTCATTTCCGAGGGGCATTAAAACCGTCCTGTTAAGCTACTGTGACCTCCACGTCTCTTTCGAGGGGAATTAAAACCATCTTGTTAAGCTACTGTGACCTCCACCACTTTTCCAAGGGGCATTAAAACCATCTTGTTAAGCTACTGTGACCTCCACGTCTTTTCCCAGGGTCATTAAAATCGTCTTGTTAAGCTACTGTGACCTCCACGTCTCTTCCGAGGGGCATTAAAACCGTCTTGTTAAGCTACTGTGACGTCCACGTCTCTTCCGAGGGGCATTAAAATCGTCTTGTTAAGCTACTGTGACCTCCACGTCTCTTCCGAGGGGCATTAAAACCGTCTTGTTAAGCTACTGTGACCTCCACGTCTCTTCCGAGGGGCATTAAAACTGTCTTGTTAAGCTACTGTGACCTCCACGTCTATTTTGAGGGGCATTAAAGCCGTCTTGTTAAGCTACTGTGACCTTCACGTCTCTTCCGAGGGGCATTAAAACTGTTTTGTTAAGCTACTGTGTCCTCCACATCTCTTTCGAGGGGCATTAAAACAGTCTTGTTAAGCTACTGTGACCTCTACCACTTTTCCAAGGGCATTAAAACCGTCTTGTTAAGCTTCTGCGACTTCCACCACTTTACCAAGGGTCATTAAAACCGTCTTGTTAAGCTACTGTGACCTCCACATCTCTTCCGAGGGGCATTAAAACCGTCTTGTTAAGCTACTGTGACCTCCACGTCTCTTCCAAGGGGCATTAAAACCATCTTGTTAAACTACTGTGACCTCCATGTCTCTTCTGAGGGGCATTAATACCATCTTGTTAAGCTACTGTGTCCTCCACGTCTCTTTCGAGGGGAATTAAAACCGTCTTGTTAAGCTACTGTGACCTCCACCACTTTTCAAAGGGGCATTAAAACCATCTTTTTAAGCTACTGTGACCTCCACGTCTCTTCCGAGGGGCATTAAAACCGTCTTGTTAAGCTACTGTGACCTCCACGTCTCTTCCGAGGGGCATTAAAACCGTCCTGTTAAGCTACTGTGACCTCCACGTCTCTTTCGAGGGGAATTAAACCGTCTTGTTAAGCTACTGTGACCTCCACCACTTTTCCAAGGGCATTAAAAACATCTTGTTAAGCTACTATGACCTCCACGTCTCTTCCGAGGGGCATTAAAACCGTCTTGTTAAGCTACTGTGACCTCCACCACTTTTCCAAGGGGCATTAAAACCATCTTGTTAAGCTACTGTGACCTCCACGTCTCTTCCGAGGGGCATTAAAACCGTCTTGTTAAGCTACTGTGACCTCCACGTCTCTTCCGAGGGGCATTAAAACCGTCCTGTTAAGCTACTGTGACCTCCACGTCTCTTTCGAGGGGAATTAAAACCATCTTGTTAAGCTACTGTGACCTCCACCACTTTTCCAAGGGGCATTAAAACCATCTTGTTAAGCTACTGTGACCTCCACGTCTTTTCCCAGGGTCATTAAAATCGTCTTGTTAAGCTACTGTGACCTCCACGTCTCTTCCGAGGGGCATTAAAACCGTCTTGTTAAGCTACTGTGAGCTCCACATCTCTTCCGAGGGGCATTAAAACCGTCTTCTTAAGCTACTGTGACCTCCACATCTCTTCCGAGGGGCATTAAAAGCGTCTTGTTAAGCTACTGTGACCTCCACGTCTCTTCCAAGGGGCATTAAAACCGTCCTGTTAAGTTACTGTGACCTCCACGTCTCTTTCGAGGGGAATTAAAACTGTCTTGTTAAGCTACTGTGAACTCCACCACTTTTCCAAGTGGCATTAAAACCATCTTGTTAAGCTACTGTGACCTCCACGTCTCTTCCGAGGGGCATTAAAACCGTCTTGTTAAGCTACTGTGACCTCCACATCTCTTCCGAGGGGCATTAAAACCGTCTTGTTAAGCTACTGTGACCTCCACGTCTCTTCCGAGGGGCATTAAAACCGTCCTGTTAAGCTACTGTGACCTCCACGTCTCTTTCGAGGGGCATTAAAACCGTCTTGTTAAGCTACTGTGACCTCCACCACTTTTCCAAGGGGCATTAAAACCATCTTGTTAAGCTACTGTGACCTCCACGTCTCTTCCGAGGGGCATTAAAATCATCTTGTTAAGCTACTGTGACCTCTACCACTTTTCCAAGGGCATTAAAACCGTCTTGTTAAGCTTCTGCGACCTCCACCACTTTACCAAGGGTCACTAAAACCGTCTTGTTAAGCTACTGTGACCTCCACGTCTCTTCCGAGGGGCATTAAAACCGTCTTGTTAAGCTACTGTGAGCTCCACATCTCTTCCGAGGGGCATTAAAACCGTCTTCTTAAGCTACTGTGACCTCCACATCTCTTCCGAGGGGCATTAAAAGCTTCTTGTTAAGCTACTGTGACCTCAACGTCTCTTCCAAGGGGCATTAAAACCGTCCTGTTAAGTTACTGTGACCTCCACGTCTCTTTCGAGGGGAATTAAAACTGTCTTGTTAAGCTACTGTGAACTCCACCACTTTTCCAAGTGGCATTAAAACCATCTTGTTAAGCTACTGTGACCTCCACGTCTCTTCCGAGGGGCATTAAAACCGTCTTGTTAAGCTACTGTGACCACCACATCTCTTCCGAGGGGCATTAAAACCGTCTTGTTAAGCTACTGTGACCTCCACGTCTCTTCCAAGGGGCATTAAAACCATCTTGTTAAACTACTGTGACCTCCATGTCTCTTCTGAGGGGCATTAATACCATCTTGTTAAGCTACTGTGTCCTCCACGTCTCTTTCGAGGGGAATTAAAACCGTCTTGTTAAGCTACTATGACCTCCACCACTTTTCAAAGGGGCATTAAAACCATCTTTTTAAGCTACTGTGACCTCCACGTCTCTTCCGAGGGGCATTAAAACCGTCTTGTTAAGCTACTGTGACCTCCACGTCTCTTCCGAGGGGCATTAAAACCGTCCTGTTAAGCTACTGTGACCTCCACGTCTCTTTCGAGGAGAATTAAACCATCTTGTTAAGCTACTGTGACCTCCACCACTTTTCCAAGGGCATTAAAAACATCTTGTTAAGCTACTATGACCTCCACGTCTCTTCCGAGGGGCATTAAAACCGTCTTGTTAAGCTACTGTGACCTCCACCACTTTTCCAAGGGGCATTAAAACCATCTTGTTAAGCTACTGTGACCTCCACGTCTCTTCCGAGGGGCATTAAAACCGTCTTGTTAAGCTACTGTGACCTCCACGTCTCTTCCGAGGGGCATTAAAACCGTCCTGTTAAGCTACTGTGACCTCCACGTCTCTTTCGAGGGGAATTAAAACCATCTTGTTAAGCTACTGTGACCTCCACCACTTTTCCAAGGGGCATTAAAACCATCTTGTTAAGCTACTGTGACCTCCACGTCTTTTCCCAGGGTCATTAAAATCGTCTTGTTAAGCTACTGTGACCTCCACGTCTCTTCCGAGGGGCATTAAAACCGTCTTGTTAAGCTACTGTGACGTCCACGTCTCTTCCGAGGGGCATTAAAATCGTCTTGTTAAGCTACTGTGACCTCCACGTCTCTTCCGAGGGGCATTAAAACCGTCTTGTTAAGCTACTGTGACCTCCACGTCTCTTCCGAGGGACATTAAAACTGTCTTGTTAAGCTACTGTGACCTCCACGTCTATTTTGAGGGGCATTAAAGCCGTCTTGTTAAGCTACTGTGACCTCCACGTCTCTTCCGAGGGGCATTAAAACTGTTTTGTTAAGCTACTGTGTCCTCCACATCTCTTTCGAGGGGCATTAAAACAGTCTTGTTAAGCTACTGTGACCTCTACCACTTTTCCAAGGGCATTAAAACCGTCTTGTTAAGCTTCTGCGACTTCCACCACTTTACCAAGGGTCATTAAAACCGTCTTGTTAAGCTTCTGTGACCTCCACGTCTCTTCCGAGGGGCATTAAAACCGTCTTGTTAAGCTACTGTGAGCTCCACATCTCTTCCGAGGGGCATTAAAACCGTCTTGTTAAGCTACTGTGACCTCCACATCTCTTCCGAGGGGCATTAAAAGCGTCTTGTTAAGCTACTGTGACCTCCACGTCTCTTTCGAGGGGAATTAAAACTGTCTTGTTAAGCTACTGTGAACTCCTCCACTTTTCCAAGGGGCATTAAAACCATCTTGTTAAGCTACTGTGACCTCCACGTCTCTTCCGAGGGGCATTAAAACCGTCTTGTTAAGCTACTGTGACCTCCACATCTCTTCCGAGGGGCATTAAAACCATCTTGTTAAACTACTGTGACCTCCATGTCTCTTCTGAGGGGCATTAAAACCATCTTGTTAAGCTACTGTGTCCTCCACGTCTCTTTCGAGGGGAATTAAAACCGTCTTGTTAATCTACTGTGACCTCCACCACTTTTCAAAGGGGCATTAAAACCATCTTGTTAAGCTACTGTGACCTCCACGTCTCTTCCGAGGGGCATTAAAACCGTCTTGTTAAGCTACTGTGACCTCCACGTCTCTTCCAAGGGGCATTAAAACCGTCCTGTTAAGCTACTGTGACCTCCACGTCTCTTTCGAGGGGAATTAAACCGTTTTGTTAAGCTACTGTGACCTCTACCTCTTTTCCAAGGGGCATTAAAACCATCTTGTTAAGCTACTGTGACCTCCACGTCTCTTCCGAGGGGCATTAAAACTGTCTTGTTAAGCTACTGTGACCTCCACCACTTTTCCAAGGGGCATTAAAACCATCTTGTTAAGCTACTGTGACCTCCACGTCTCTTCCGAGGGGCATTAAAACCGTCTTGTTAAGCTACTGTGACCTCCACTTCTCTTCCGAGGGGCATTAAAACCGTCCTGTTAAGCTACTGTGACCTCCACGTCTCTTTCGAGGGGAATTAAAACCGTCTTTTTAAGCTACTGTGACCTCCACCACTTTTCCAAGGGGCATTAAAACCATCTTGTTAAGCTACTGTGACCTCCACGTCTCTTCCCAGGGGCATTAAAATCGTCTTGGTAAGCTACTGTGACCTCCACGTCTCTTCCGAGGGGCATTAAAACCGTCTTGTTAAGCTACTGTGACCTCCACATCTCTTCCGAGGGGCATTAAAACCGTCTTGTTAAGCTACTGTGACCTCCACCACTTTACCAAGGGGCATTAAAACCTTCTTGTTAAGCTACTGTGACCTCCACGTCTCTTCCGAGGGGCATTAAAACCATTTTGTTAAGCTACTTTGACCTCCACGTCTCTTCCGAGGGGCATTCAAACCGTCTTGTTAAGCTACTGTGACCTCCACGTCTCTTCCGAGGGGCCTTAAAACCGTCTTGTTAAGCTACTGTGACCTCCACGTCTCTTCCGAGGGGCATTAAAACCGTCTTCTTAAGCTACTGTGACCTCCACATCTCTTCCGAGGGGCATTAAAAGCGTCTTGTTAAGCTACTGTGACCTCAACGTCTCTTCCAAGGGGCATTAAAACCGTCCTGTTAAGTTACTGTGACCTCCACGTCTCTTTCGAGGGGAATTAAAACTGTCTTGTTAAGCTACTGTGAACTCCACCACTTTTCCAAGTGGCATTAAAACCATCTTGTTAAGCTACTGTGACCTCCACGTCTCTTCCGAGGGGCATTAAAACCGTCTTGTTAAGCTACTGTGACCTCCACGTCTCTTCCGAGGGGCATTAAAACCGTCCTGTTAAGCTACTGTGACCTCCACGTCTCTTTCGAGGAGAATTAAACCGTCTTGTTAAGCTACTGTGACCTCCACCACTTTTCCAAGGGCATTAAAAACATCTTGTTAAGCTACTATGACCTCCACGTCTCTTCCGAGGGGCATTAAAACCGTCTTGTTAAGCTACTGTGACCTCCACCACTTTTCCAAGGGGCATTAAAACCATCTTGTTAAGCTACTGTGACCTCCACGTCTCTTCCGAGGGGCATTAAAACCGTCTTGTTAAGCTACTGTGACCTCCACGTCTCTTCCGAGGGGCATTAAAACCGTCCTGTTAAGCTACTGTGACCTCCACGTCTCTTTCGAGGGGAATTAAAACCATCTTGTTAAGCTACTGTGACCTCCACCACTTTTCCAAGGGGCATTAAAACCATCTTGTTAAGCTACTGTGACCTCCACGTCTTTTCCCAGGGTCATTAAAATCGTCTTGTTAAGCTACTGTGACCTCCACGTCTCTTCCGAGGGGCATTAAAACCGTCTTGTTAAGCTACTGTGACGTCCACGTCTCTTCCGAGGGGCATTAAAATCGTCTTGTTAAGCTACTGTGACCTCCACGTCTCTTCCGAGGGGCATTAAAACCGTCTTGTTAAGCTACTGTGACCTCCACGTCTCTTCCGAGGGGCATTAAAACTGTCTTGTTAAGCTACTGTGACCTCCACGTCTATTTTGAGGGGCATTAAAGCCGTCTTGTTAAGCTACTGTGACCTTCACGTCTCTTCCGAGGGGCATTAAAACTGTTTTGTTAAGCTACTGTGTCCTCCACATCTCTTTCGAGGGGCATTAAAACAGTCTTGTTAAGCTACTGTGACCTCTACCACTTTTCCAAGGGCATTAAAACCGTCTTGTTAAGCTTCTGCGACTTCCACCACTTTACCAAGGGTCATTAAAACCGTCTTGTTAAGCTTCTGTGACCTCCACGTCTCTTCCGAGGGGCATTAAAACCGTCTTGTTAAGCTACTGTGAGCTCCACGTCTCTTCCGAGGGGCCTTAAAACCGTGTTGTTAAGCTACTGTGAGCTCCACATCTCTTCCGAGGGGCATTAAAACCGTCTTGTTAAGCTACTGTGACCTCCACATCTCCTCCGAGGGGCATTTAAAGCGTCTTGTTAAGCTACTGTGACCTCCACGTCTCTTTCGAGGGGAATTAAAACTGTCTTGTTAAGCTACTGTGAACTCCACCACTTTTCCAAGGGGCATTAAAACCATCTTGTTAAGCTACTGTGACCTCCACGTCTCTTCCGAGGGGCATTAAAACCGTCTTGTTAAACTACTGTGACCTCCACATCTCTTCCGAGGGGCATTAAAACCATCTTGTTAAACTACTGTGACCTCCATGTCTCTTCTGAGGGGCATTAAAACCATCTTGTTAAGCTACTGTGTCCTCCACGTCTCTTTCGAGGGGAATTAAAACCGTCTTGTTAATCTACTGTGACCTCCACCACTTTTCAAAGGGGCATAAAAACCATCTTGTTAAGCTACTGTGACCTCCACGTCTCTTCCGAGGGGCATTAAAACCGTCTTGTTAAGCTACTGTGACCTCCACGTCTCTTCCAAGGGGCATTAAAACCGTCCTGTTAAGCTACTGTGACCTCCACGTCTCTTTCGAGGGGAATTAAACCGTCTTGTTAAGCTACTGTGACCTCTACCTCTTTTCCAAGGGGCATTAAAACCATCTTGTTAAGCTACTGTGACCTCCACGTCTCTTCCGAGGGGCATTAAAACTGTCTTGTTAAGCTACTGTGACCTCCACCACTTTTCCAAGGGGCATTAAAACCATCTTGTTAAGCTACTGTGACCTCCACGTCTCTTCCGAGGGGCATTAAAACCGTCTTGTTAAGCTACTGTGACCTCCACTTCTCTTCCGAGGGGCATTAAAACCGTCCTGTTAAGCTACTGTGACCTCCACGTCTCTTTCGAGGGGAATTAAAACCGTCTTTTTAAGCTACTGTGACCTCCACCACTTTTCCAAGGGGCATTAAAACCATCTTGTTAAGCTACTGTGACCTCCACGTCTCTTCCCAGGGGCATTAAAATCGTCTTGGTAAGCTACTGTGACCTCCACGTCTCTTCCGAGGGGCATTAAAACCGTCTTGTTAAGCTACTGTGACCTCCACATCTCTTCCGAGGGGCATTAAAACCGTCTTGTTAAGCTACTGTGACCTCCACGTCTCTTCCGAGGGGCATTAAAACCGTCCTGTTAAGCTACTGTGACCTCCACGTCTCTTTCGAGGGGAATTAAAACCATCTTGTTAAGCTACTGTGACCTCCACCACTTTTCCAAGGGGCATTAAAACCATCTTGTTAAGCTACTGTGACCTCCACGTCTTTTCCCAGGGTCATTAAAATCGTCTTGTTAAGCTACTGTGACCTCCACGTCTCTTCCGAGGGGCATTAAAACCGTCTTGTTAAGCTACTGTGACCTCCACGTCTTTTCCCAGGGTCATTAAAATCGTCTTGTTAAGCTACTGTGACCTCCACATCTCTTCCGAGGGGCATTAAAACTGTTTTGTTAAGCTACTGTGTCCTCCACATCTCTTTCGAGGGGCATTAAAACAGTCTTGTTAAGCTACTGTGACCTCTACCACTTTTCCAAGGGCATTAAAACCGTCTTGTTAAGCTTCTGCGACTTCCACCACTTTACCAAGGGTCATTAAAACCGTCTTGTTAAGCTTCTGTGACCTCCACGTCTCTTCCGAGGGGCATTAAAACCGTCTTGTTAAGCTACTGTGAGCTCCACGTCTCTTCCGAGGGGCCTTAAAACCGTCTTGTTAAGCTACTGTGAGCTCCACATCTCTTCCGAGGGGCATTAAAACCGTCTTGTTAAGCTACTGTGACCTCCACATCTCTTCCGAGGGGCATTAAAAGCGTCTTGTTAAGCTACTGTGACCTCCACGTCTCTTTCGAGGGGAATTAAAACTGTCTTGTTAAGCTACTGTGAACTCCACCACTTTTCCAAGGGGCATTAAAACCATCTTGTTAAGCTACTGTGACCTCCACGTCTCTTCCGAGGGGCATTAAAACCGTCTTGTTAAGCTACTGTGACCTCCACATCTCTTCCGAGGGGCATTAAAACCATCTTGTTAAACTACTGTGACCTCCATGTCTCTTCTGAGGGGCATTAAAACCATCTTGTTAAGCTACTGTGTCCTCCACGTCTCTTTCGAGGGGAATTAAAACCGTCTTGTTAATCTACTGTGACCTCCACCACTTTTCAAAGGGGCATTAAAACCATCTTGTTAAGCTACTGTGACCTCCACGTCTCTTCCGAGGGGCATTAAAACCGTCTTGTTAAGCTACTGTGACCTCCACGTCTCTTCCAAGGGGCATTAAAACCGTCCTGTTAAGCTACTGTGACCTCCACGTCTCTTTCGAGGGGAATTAAACCGTCTTGTTAAGCTACTGTGACCTCTACCTCTTTTCCAAGGGGCATTAAAACCATCTTGTTAAGCTACTGTGACCTCCACGTCTCTTCCGAGGGGCATTAAAACTGTCTTGTTAAGCTACTGTGACCTCCACCACTTTTCCAAGGGGCATTAAAACCATCTTGTTAAGCTATTGTGACCTCCACGTCTCTTCCGAGGGGCATTAAAACCGTCTTGTTAAGCTACTGTGACCTCCACTTCTCTTCCGAGGGGCATTAAAACCGTCCTGTTAAGCTACTGTGACCTCCACGTCTCTTTCGAGGGGAATTAAAACCGTCTTTTTAAGCTACTGTGACCTCCACCACTTTTCCAAGGGGCATTAAAACCATCTTGTTAAGCTACTGTGACCTCCACGTCTCTTCCCAGGGGCATTAAAATCGTCTTGGTAAGCTACTGTGACCTCCACGTCTCTTCCGAGGGGCATTAAAACCGTCTTGTTAAGCTACTGTGACCTCCACATCTCTTCCGAGAGGCATTAAAACCGTCTTGTTAAGCTACTGTGACCTCCACCACTTTACCAAGGGGCATTAAAACCTTCTTGTTAAGCTACTGTGACCTCCACGTCTCTTCCGAGGGGCATTAAAACCATTTTGTTAAGCTACTTTGACCTCCACGTCTCTTCCGAGGGGCATTCAAACCGTCTTGTTAAGCTACTGTGACCTCCACGTCTCTTCCGAGGGGCCTTAAAACCGTCTTGTTAAGCTACTGTGACCTCCACGTCTCTTCCGAGGGGCATTAAAACCGTCTTCTTAAGCTACTGTGACCTCCACATCTCTTCCGAGGGGCATTAAAAGCGTCTTGTTAAGCTACTGTGACCTCAACGTCTCTTCCAAGGGGCATTAAAACCGTCCTGTTAAGTTACTGTGACCTCCACGTCTCTTTCGAGGGGAATTAAAACTGTCTTGTTAAGCTACTGTGAACTCCACCACTTTTCCAAGTGGCATTAAAACCATCTTGTTAAGCTACTGTGACCTCCACGTCTCTTCCGAGGGGCATTAAAACCATCTTGTTAAGCTACTGTGACCTCCACGTCTCTTCCAAGGGGCATTAAAACCATCTTGTTAAACTACTGTGACCTCCATGTCTCTTCTGAGGGGCATTAATACCATCTTGTTAAGCTACTGTGTCCTCCACGTCTCTTTCGAGGGGAATTAAAACCGTCTTGTTAAGCTACTGTGACCTCCACCACTTTTCAAAGGGGCATAAAAACCATCTTTTTAAGCTACTGTGACCTCCACGTCTCTTCCGAGGGGCATTAAAACCGTCTTGTTAAGCTACTGTGACCTCCACGTCTCTTCCGAGGGGCATTAAAACCGTCCTGTTAAGCTACTGTGACCTCCACGTCTCTTTCGAGGGGAATTAAACCGTCTTGTTAAGCTACTGTGACCTCCACCACTTTTCCAAGGGCATTAAAAACATCTTGTTAAGCTACTATGACCTCCACGTCTCTTCCGAGGGGCATTAAAACCATCTTGTTAAGCTACTGTGACCTCCACCACTTTTCCAAGGGGCATTAAAACCATCTTGTTAAGCTACTGTGACCTCCACGTCTCTTCCGAGGGGCATTAAAACCGTCTTGTTAAGCTACTGTGACCTCCACGTCTCTTCCGAGGGGCATTAAAACCGTCCTGTTAAGCTACTGTGACCTCCACGTCTCTTTCGAGGGGAATTAAAACCATCTTGTTAAGCTACTGTGACCTCCACCACTTTTCCAAGGGGCATTAAAACCATCTTGTTAAGCTACTGTGACCTCCACGTCTTTTCCCAGGGTCATTAAAATCGTCTTGTTAAGCTACTGTGACCTCCACGTCTCTTCCGAGGGGCATTAAAACCGTCTTGTTAAGCTACTGTGACGTCCACGTCTCTTCCGAGGGGCATTAAAATCGTCTTGTTAAGCTACTGTGACCTCCACGTCTCTTCCGAGGGGCATTAAAACCGTCTTGTTAAGCTACTGTGACCTCCACGTCTTTTCCGAGGGGCATTAAAACTGTCTTGTTAAGCTACTGTGACCTCCACGTCTATTTTGAGGGGCATTAAAGCCGTCTTGTTAAGCTACTGTGACCTCCACGTCTCTTCCGAGGGGCATTAAAACTGTTTTGTTAAGCTACTGTGTCCTCTACCACTTTTCCAAGGGCATTAAAACCGTCTTGTTAAGCTTCTGCGACTTCCACCACTTTACCAAGGGTCCTTAAAACCGTCTTGTTAAGCTTCTGTGACCTCCACGTCTCTTCCGAGGGGCATTAAAACCGTCTTGTTAAGCTACTGTGAGCTCCACATCTCTTCCGAGGGGCATTAAAACCGTCTTGTTAAGCTACTGTGACCACCACATCTCTTCCGAGGGGCATTAAAAGCGTCTTGTTAAGCTACTGTGACCTCCACGTCTCTTTCGAGGGGAATTAAAACTGTCTTGTTAAGCTACTGTGAACTCCACCACTTTTCCAAGGGGCATTAAAACCATCTTGTTAAGCTACTGTGACCTCCACGTCTCTTCCGAGGGGCATTAAAACCGTCTTGTTAAGCTACTGTGACCTCCACATCTCTTCCGAGGGGCATTAAAACCATCTTGTTAAACTACTGTGACCTCCATGTCTCTTCTGAGGGGCATTAAAACCATCTTGTTAAGCTACTGTGTCCTCCACGTCTCTTTCGAGGGGAATTAAAACCGTCTTGTTAATCTACTGTGACCTCCACCACTTTTCAAAGGGGCATTAAAACCATCTTGTTAAGCTACTGTGACCTCCACGTCTCTTCCGAGGGGCATTAAAACCGTCTTGTTAAGCTACTGTGACCTCCACGTCTCTTCCAAGGGGCATTAAAACCGTCCTGTTAAGCTACTGTGACCTCCACGTCTCTTTCGAGGGGAATTAAACCGTCTTGTTAAGCTACTGTGACCTCCACCTCTTTTCCAAGGGGCATTAAAACCATCTTGTTAAGCTACTGTGACCTCCACGTCTCTTCCGAGGGGCATTAAAACTGTCTTGTTAAGCTACTGTGACCTCCACCACTTTTCCAAGGGGCATTAAAACCATCTTGTTAAGCTACTGTGACCTCCACGTCTCTTCCGAGGGGCATTAAAACCGTCTTGTTAAGCTACTGTGACCTCCACGTCTCTTCCGAGGGGCATTAAAACCGTCCTGTTAAGCTACTGTGACCTCCACGTCTCTTTCGAGGGGAATTAAAACCGTCTTTTTAAGCTACTGTGACCTCCACCACTTTTCCAAGGGGCATTAAAACCATCTTGTTAAGCTACTGTGACCTCCACGTCTCTTCCCAGGGGCATTAAAATCGTCTTGTTAAGCTACTGTGACCTCCACGTCTCTTCCGAGGGGCATTAAAACCGTCTTGTTAAGCTACTGTGGCCTCCACATCTCTTCCGAGGGGCATTAAAACTGTCTTGTTAAGCTACTGTGACCTCCACCACTTTACCAAGGGGCATTAAAACCTTCTTGTTAAGCTACTGTGACCTCCACGTCTCTTCCGAGGGGCATTAAAACCATTTTGTTAAGCTACTTTGACCTCCACGTCTCTTCCGAGGGGCATTCAAACCGTCTTGTTAAGCTACTGTGACCTCCACGTCTCTTCCGAGGGGCCTTAAAACCGTCTTGTTAAGCTACTGTGACCTCCACGTCTCTTCCGAGGGGCATTAAAACCGTCCTGTTAAGCTACTGTGACCTCCACGTCTCTTTCGAGGGGAATTAAAACCGTCTTGTTAAGCTACTGTGACCTCCACCACTTTTCCAAGGGGCATTAAAACCATCTTGTTAAGCTAATGTGACCTCCACGTCTCTTCCGAGGGGCATTAAAACCATCTTGTTAAGCTACTGTGACCTCCACGTCTCTTCCGAGGGGCATTAAAACCGTCTTGTTAAGCTACTGTGTCCTCCACATCTCTTTCGAGGGGCATTAAAACCGTCTTGTTAAGCTACTGTGACCTCCACATCTCTTCTGAGGGGCATTAAAACCGTCTTGTTAAGCTACTGTGACCTCTACCACTTTTCCAAGGGGCATTAAAAGCGTCTTGTTAAGCTTCTGCGACCTCCACCACTTTACCAAGGGGCATTAAAACCGTCTTGTTAAGCTACTGTGTCCTCCACGTCTCTTTCGAGGGGAATTAAAACCGTCTTGTTAAGCTACTGTGACTTCCACCACTTTTCCAAGGGGCATTAAAACCATCTTGTTAAGCTACTGTGACCTCCACGTCTCTTCCGAGGGGCATTAAAACCATCTTGTTAAGCTACTGTGACCTCCACGTCTCTTTCGAGGGGAATTAAAACCGTCTTGTTAAGCTACTGTGACCTCTACCACTTTTCCAAGGGCCTTAAAACCGTCTTGTTAAGCTTCTGCGACCTCCACCACTTTACCAAGGGGCATTAAAACCGTCTTGTTAAGCTACTGTGACCTCCACGTCTCTTCCGAGGGGCATTAAAACCGTCTTTTTAAGCTACTGTGAGCTCCACATCTCTTCCGAGGGGCATTAAAACCGTCTTGTTAAGCTACTGTGACCTCCACGTCTCTTCCGAGGGGCATTAAAAGCGTCTTGTTGAGCTACTGTGACCTCCACTTCTCTTTCAAGGGGCATTAAAACCATCTTTTTAAACTACTGTGACCTCCACGTCTCTTCTGGGGGGCATTAAAACCATCTTGTTAAGCTACTGTGTCCTCCACGTCTCATTCGAGGGGAATTAAAACCGTCTTGTTAAGCTACAGTGACCTCCACCACTTTTCCAAGGGGCATTAAAACCATCTTTTTAAGCTACTGTGACCTCCACGTCTCTTCCGAGGGGCACTAAAACAGTCTTTTTAAGCTACTGTGACCTCTACCACATTTCCAAGGGGCATTAAAACCGTCTTGTTAAGCTTCTGCGACCTCCACCACTTTACCAAGGGGCATTAAAACCGTCTTGTTAAGCTACTGTGACCTCCACGTCTCTTCTGAGGGGCATTAAAACCATCTTGTTAAGCTACTGTGACCTCCACATCCCTTCCGAGGGGCATTAAAACCGTCTTGTTAAGCTACTGTGACCTCCACGTCTCTTTCGACGGGAATTAAAACCGTCTTGTTAAGCTACTGTGACCTCCACCACTTTTCCAAGGGGCATTAAAACCATTTTGTTAAGCTACTGTGACCTCCACGTCTCTTCCGAGGGGCATTAAAACTGTCTTGTTAAGCTACTGTGACCTCCACGTCTCTTCCGAGGGGCATTAAAACCGTCCTGTTAATCTACTGTGACCTCCACGTCTCTTTCGAGGGGAATTAAAACCGTCTTGTTAAGCTACTGTGACCTCCACCACTTTTCCAAGGGGCATTAAAACCTTCTTGTTAAGGTACTGTGACCTCCACGTCTCTTCCGAGGGGCATTAAAATCGTCTTGTTAAGCTACTGTGACCTCCACGTCTCTTCCGAGGGGCATTAAAACTGTCTTGTTAAGCTACTGTGACCTCCACGTCTATTTTGAGGGGCATTAAAGCCGTCTTGTTAAGCTACTGTGACCTCCACGTCTCTTCCGAGGGGCATTAAAACCGTCTTGTTAAGCTACTGTGTCCTCCACATCTCTTTCGAGGGGCATTAAAACAGTCTTGTTAAGCTACTGTGACCTCTACCACTTTTCCAAGGGCATTAAAACCGTCTTGTTAAGCTTTTGCGACCTCCACCACTTTACCAAGGGTCATTAAAACCGTCTTGTTAAGCTACTGTGACCTCCACGTCTCTTCCGAGGGGCATTAAAACCGTCTTGTTAAGCAACTATGAGCTCCACATCTCTTCCGAGGGGCATTAAAACCGTCTTGTTAAGCTACTGTGACCTCCACATCTCTTCCGAGGGGCATTAAAAGCGTCTTGTTAAGCTACTGTGACCTCCACGTCTCTTCCAAGGGGCATTAAAACCGTCCTGTTAAGTTACTGTGACCTCCACGTCTCTTTCGAGGGGAATTAAAACTGTCTTGTTAAGCTACTGTGACCTCCACCACTTTTCCAAGGGGCATTAAAACCATCTTGTTAAGCTAATGTGACCTCCACGTCTCTTCCGAGGGGCATTAAAACCATCTTGTTAAGCTACTGTGACCTCCACGTCTCTTCCGAGGGGCATTAAAACCGTCTTGTTAAGCTACTGTGTCCTCTACATCTCTTTCGAGTGGCATTAAAACCGTCTTGTTAAGCTACTGTGACCTCCACGTCTCTTCTGAGGGGCATTAAAACCGTCTTGTTAAGCTACAGTGACCTCCACCACTTTTCCAAGGGGCATTAAAACCATCTTTTTAAGCTACTGTGACCTCCACGTCTCTTCCGAGGGGCACTAAAACAGTCTTTTTAAGCTACTGTGACCTCTACCACATTTCCAAGGGGCATTAAAACCGTCTTGTTAAGCTTCTGCGACCTCCACCACTTTACCAAGGGGCATTAAAACCGTCTTGTTAAGCTACTGTGACCTCCACGTCTCTTCTGAGGGGCATTAAAACCATCTTGTTAAGCTACTGTGACCTCCACATCCCTTCCGAGGGGCATTAAAACCGTCTTGTTAAGCTACTGTGACCTCCACGTCTCTTTCGACGGGAATTAAAACCGTCTTGTTAAGCTACTGTGACCTCCACCACTTTTCCAAGGGGCATTAAAACCATTTTGTTAAGCTACTGTGACCTCCACGTCTCTTCCGAGGGGCATTAAAACTGTCTTGTTAAGCTACTGTGACCTCCACGTCTCTTCCGAGGGGCATTAAAACCGTCCTGTTAATCTACTGTGACCTCCACGTCTCTTTCGAGGGGAATTAAAACCGTCTTGTTAAGCTACTGTGACCTCCACCACTTTTCCAAGGGGCATTAAAACCTTCTTGTTAAGGTACTGTGACCTCCACGTCTCTTCCGAGGGGCATTAAAATCGTCTTGTTAAGCTACTGTGACCTCCACGTCTCTTCCGAGGGGCATTAAAACTGTCTTGTTAAGCTACTGTGACCTCCACGTCTATTTTGAGGGGCATTAAAGCCGTCTTGTTAAGCTACTGTGACCTCCACGTCTCTTCCGAGGGGCATTAAAACCGTCTTGTTAAGCTACTGTGTCCTCCACATCTCTTTCGAGGGGCATTAAAACAGTCTTGTTAAGCTACTGTGACCTCTACCACTTTTCCAAGGGCATTAAAACCGTCTTGTTAAGCTTTTGCGACCTCCACCACTTTACCAAGGGTCATTAAAACCGTCTTGTTAAGCTACTGTGACCTCCACGTCTCTTCCGAGGGGCATTAAAACCGTCTTGTTAAGCAACTATGAGCTCCACATCTCTTCCGAGGGGCATTAAAACCGTCTTGTTAAGCTACTGTGACCTCCACATCTCTTCCGAGGGGCATTAAAAGCGTCTTGTTAAGCTACTGTGACCTCCACGTCTCTTCCAAGGGGCATTAAAACCGTCCTGTTAAGTTACTGTGACCTCCACGTCTCTTTCGAGGGGAATTAAAACTGTCTTGTTAAGCTACTGTGACCTCCACCACTTTTCCAAGGGGCATTAAAACCATCTTGTTAAGCTAATGTGACCTCCACGTCTCTTCCGAGGGGCATTAAAACCATCTTGTTAAGCTACTGTGACCTCCACGTCTCTTCCGAGGGGCATTAAAACCGTCTTGTTAAGCTACTGTGTCCTCTACATCTCTTTCGAGTGGCATTAAAACCGTCTTGTTAAGCTACTGTGACCTCCACGTCTCTTCTGAGGGGCATTAAAACCGTCTTGTTAAGCTACTGTGACCTCTACCACTTTTCCAAGGGGCATTAAAAGCGTCTTGTTAAGCTTCTGCGACCTCCACCACTTTACCAAGGGGCATTAAAACCGTCTTGTTAAGCTACTGTGTCCTCCACGTCTCTTTCGAGGGGAATTAAAACCGTCTTGTTAAGCTACTGTGACTTCCACCACTTTTCCAAGGGGCATTAAAACCATCTTGTTAAGCTACTGTGACCTCCACGTCTCTTCCGAGGGGCATTAAAACCGTCTTGTTAAGCTACTGTGACCTCCACGTCTCTTTCGAGGGGAATTAAAACCGTCTTGTTAAGCTACTGTGACCTCTACCACTTTTCCAAGGGCCTTAAAACCGTCTTGTTAAGCTTCTGCGACCTCCACCACTTTACCAAGGGGCATTAAAACCGTCTTGTTAAGCTACTGTGACCTCCACGTCTCTTCCGAGGGGCATTAAAACCGTCTTTTTAAGCTACTGTGAGCTCCACATCTCTTCCGAGGGGCATTAAAAAAGTCTTGTTAAGCTACTGTGACCTCCACGTCTCTTCCGAGGGGCATTAAAAGCGTCTTGTTGAGCTACTGTGACCTCCACTTCTCTTTCAAGGGGCATTAAAACCATCTTTTTAAACTACTGTGACCTCCACGTCTCTTCTGAGGGGCATTAAAACCATCTTGTTAAGCTACTGTGTCCTCCACGTCTCATTCGAGGGGAATTAAAACCGTCTTGTTAAGCTACTGTGACCTCCACCACTTTTCCAAGGGGCATTAAAACCATCTTTTTAAGCTACTGTGACCTCCACGTCTCTTCCGAGGGGCACTAAAACAGTCTTGTTAAGCTACTGTGACCTCTACCACATTTCCAAGGGGCATTAAAACTGTCTTGTTAAGCTTCTGCGACCTCCACCACTTTACCAAGGGGCATTAAAACCGTCTTGTTAAGCTACTGTGACCTCCACGTCTCATCTGAGGGGCATTAAAACCATCTTGTTAAGCTACTGTGACCTCCACATCCCTTCCGAGGGGCATTAAAACCGTCTTGTTAAGCTACTGTGACCTCCACGTCTCTTTCGACGGGAATTAAAACCGTCTTGTTAAGCTACTGTGACCTCCACGACTTTTCCAAGGGGCATTAAAACCATCTTGTTAAGCTACTGTGACCTCCACGTCTCTTCCGAGGGGCATTAAAACTGTCTTGTTAAGCTACTGTGACCTCCACGTCTCTTCCGAGGGGCATTAAAACCGTCCTGTTAATCTACTGTGACCTCCACGTCTCTTTCGAGGGGAATTAAAACCGTCTTGTTAAGCTACTGTGACCTCCACCACTTTTCCAAGGGGCATTAAAACCTTCTTGTTAAGGTACTGTGACCTCCACGTCTCTTCCGAGGGGCATTAAAATCGTCTTGTTAAGCTACTGTGACCTCCACGTCTCTTCCGAGGGGCATTAAAACTGTCTTGTTAAGCTACTGTGACCTCCACGTCTATTTTGAGGGGCATTAAAGCCGTCTTGTTAAGCTACTGTGACCTCCACGTCTCTTCCGAGGGGCATTAAAACCGTCTTGTTAAGCTACTGTGTCCTCCACATCTCTTTCGAGGGGCATTAAAACAGTCTTGTTAAGCTACTGTGACCTCTACCACTTTTCCAAGGGCATTAAAACCGTCTTGTTAAGCTTCTGCGACCTCCACCACTTTACCAAGGGTCATTAAAACCGTCTTGTTAAGCTACTGTGACCTCCACGTCTCTTCCGAGGGGCATTAAAACCGTCTTGTTAAGCTACTATGAGCTCCACATCTCTTCCGAGGGGCATTAAAACCGTCTTGTTAAGCTACTGTGACCTCCACATCTCTTCCGAGGGGCATTAAAAGCATCTTGTTAAGCTACTGTGACCTCCACGTCTCTTCCAAGGGGCATTAAAACCGTCCTGTTAAGTTACTGTGACCTCCACGTCTCTTTCGAGGGGAATTAAAACTGTCTTGTTAAGCTACTGTGAACTCCACCACTTTTCCAAGGGGCATTAAAACCATCTTGTTAAGCTACTGTGACCTCCACGTCTCTTCCGAGGGGCATTAAAACCGTCTTGTTAAGCTACTGTGACCTCCACATCTCTTCCGAGGGGCATTAAAAACGTCTTGTTAAGCTACTGTGACTTCCACGTCTCTTCTTAGGGGCATTAAAACCGTCTTGTTAAGCTACTGTGACCTCCACGTCTCTTCCAAGGGGCATTAAAACCATCTTGTTAAACTACTGTGACCTCCATGTCTCTTCTGAGGGGCATTAAAACCATCTTGTTAAGCTACTGTGTCCTCCACGTCTCTTTCGAGGGGAATTAAAACCGTCTTGTTAAGCTACTGTGACCTCCACCACTTTTCAAAGGGGCATTAAAACCATCTTGTTAAGCTACTGTGACCTCCACGTCTCTTCCGAGGGGCATTAAAACCGTCTTGTTAAGCTACTGTGACCTCCACGTCTCTTCCGAGGGGCATTAAAACCGTCCTGTTAAGCTACTGTGACCTCCACGTCTCTTTCGAGGGGAATTAAACCGTCTTGTTAAGCTACTGTGACCTCCACCACTTTTCCAAGGGGCATTAAAAACATCTTGTTAAGCTACTGTGACCTCCACGTCTCTTCCGAGGGGCATTAAAACCGTCTTGTTAAGCTACTGTGACCTCCACCACTTTTCCAAGGGGCATTAAAACCATCTTGTTAAGCTACTGTGACCTCCACGTCTCTTCCGAGGGGCATTAAAACCGTCTTGTTAAGCTACTGTGACCTCCACGTCTCTTCCGAGGGGCATTAAAACCGTCCTGTTAAGGTACTGTGACCTCCACGTCTCTTTCGAGGGGAATTAAAACCGTCTTGTTAAGCTACTGTGACCTCCACCACTTTTCCAAGGGGCATTAAAACCATCTTGTTAAGCTACTGTGACCTCCACGTCTCTTCCCAGGGTCATTAAAATCGTCTTGTTAAGCTACTGTGACCTCCACGTCTCTTCCGAGGGGCATTAAAACCGTCTTGTTAAGCTACTGTGACCTCCACGTCTCTTCCGAGGGGCATTAAAATCGTCTTGTTAAGCTACTGTGACCTCCACATCTCTTCCGAGGGGCATTAAAACCGTCTTGTTAAGCTACTGTGACCTCCACGTCTCTTCCGAGGGGCATTAAAACTGTCTTGTTAAGCTACTGTGACCTCCACGTCTATTTTGAGGGGCATTAAAGCCGTCTTGTTAAGCTACTGTAACCTCCACGTCTCTTCCGAGGGGCATTAAAACCGTTTTATTAAGCTACTGTGTCCTCCACATCTCTTTCGAGGGGCATTAAAACAGTCTTGTTAAACTACTGTGACCTCTACCACTTTTCCAAGGGCATTAAAACCGTCTTGTTAAGCTTCTGCGACCTCCACCACTTTACCAAGGGGCATTAAAACCGTCTTGTTAAGCTACTGTGTCCTCCACGTCTCTTTCGAGGGGAATTAAAACCGTCTTGTTAAGCTACTGTGACTTCCACCACTTTTCCAAGGGGCATTAAAACCATCTTGTTAAGCTACTGTGACCTCCACGTCTCTTCCGAGGGGCATTAAAACCATCTTGTTAAGCTACTGTGACCTCCACGTCTCTTTCGAGGGGAATTAAAACCGTCTTGTTAAGCTACTGTGACCTCTACCACTTTTCCAAGGGCCTTAAAACCGTCTTGTTAAGCTTCTGCGACCTCCACCACTTTACCAAGGGGCATTAAAACCGTCTTGTTAAGCTACTGTGACCTCCACGTCTCTTCCGAGGGGCATTAAAACCGTCTTTTTAAGCTACTGTGAGCTCCACATCTCTTCCGAGGGGCATTAAAACCATCTTGTTAAGCTACTGTGACCTCCACGTCTCTTCCGAGGGGCATTAAAACCATCTTTTTAAACTACTGTGACCTCCACGTCTCTTCTGAGGGGCATTAAAACCATCTTGTTAAGCTACTGTGTCCTCCACGTCTCATTCGAGGGGAATTAAAACCGTCTTGTTAAGCTACTGTGACCTCCACCACTTTTCCAAGGGGCATTAAAACCATCTTTTTAAGCTACTGTGACCTCCACGTCTCTTCCGAGGGGCACTAAAACAGTCTTTTTAAGCTACTGTGACCTCTACCACATTTCCAAGGGGCATTAAAACCGTCTTGTTAAGCTTCTGCGACCTCCACCACTTTACCAAGGGGCATTAAAACCGTCTTGTTAAGCTACTGTGACCTCCACGTCTCTTCTGATGGGCATTAAAACCATCTTGTTAAGCTACTGTGACCTCCACATCCCTTCCGAGGGGCATTAAAACCGTCTTGTTAAGCTACTGTGACCTCCACGTCTCTTTCGACGGGAATTAAAACCGTCTTGTTAAGCTACTGTGACCTCCACCACTTTTCCAAGGGGCATTAAAACCATTTTGTTAAGCTACTGTGACCTCCACGTCTCTTCCGAGGGGCATTAAAACTGTCTTGTTAAGCTACTGTGACCTCCACGTCTCTTCCGAGGGGCATTAAAACCGTCCTGTTAATCTACTGTGACCTCCACGTCTCTTTCGAGGGGAATTAAAACCGTCTTGTTAAGCTACTGTGACCTCCACCACTTTTCCAAGGGGCATTAAAACCTTCTTGTTAAGGTACTGTGACCTCCACGTCTCTTCCGAGGGGCATTAAAATCGTCTTGTTAAGCTACTGTGACCTCCACGTCTCTTCCGAGGGGCATTAAAACTGTCTTGTTAAGCTACTGTGACCTCCACGTCTATTTTGAGGGGCATTAAAGCCGTCTTGTTAAGCTACTGTGACCTCCACGTCTCTTCCGAGGGGCATTAAAACCGTCTTGTTAAGCTACTGTGTCCTCCACATCTCTTTCGAGGGGCATTAAAACAGTCTTGTTAAGCTACTGTGACCTCTACCACTTTTCCAAGGGCATTAAAACCGTCTTGTTAAGCTTCTGCGACCTCCACCACTTTACCAAGGGTCATTAAAACCGTCTTGTTAAGCTACTGTGACCTCCACGTCTCTTCCGAGGAGCATTAAAACCGTCTTGTTAAGCAACTATGAGCTCCACATCTCTTCCGAGGGGCATTAAAACCGTCTTGTTAAGCTACTGTGACCTCCACATCTCTTCCGAGGGGCATTAAAAGCGTCTTGTTAAGCTACTGTGACCTCCACGTCTCTTCCAAGGGGCATTAAAACCGTCCTGTTAAGTTACTGTGACCTCCACGTCTCTTTCGAGGGGAATTAAAACTGTCTTGTTAAGCTACTGTGACCTCCACCACTTTTCCAAGGGGCATTAAAACCATCTTGTTAAGCTAATGTGACCTCCACGTCTCTTCCGAGGGGCATTAAAACCATCTTGTTAAGCTACTGTGACCTCCACGTCTCTTCCGAGGGGCATTAAAACCGTCTTGTTAAGCTACTGTGTCCTCCACATCTCTTTCGAGGGGCATTAAAACCGTCTTGTTAAGCTACTGTGACCTCCACGTCTCTTCTGAGGGGCATTAAAACCGTCTTGTTAAGCTACTGTGACCTCTACCACTTTTCCAAGGGGCATTAAAAGCGTCTTGTTAAGCTTCTGCGACCTCCACCACTTTACCAAGGGGCATTAAAACCGTCTTGTTAAGCTACTGTGTCCTCCACGTCTCTTTCGAGGGGAATTAAAACCGTCTTGTTAAGCTACTGTGACTTCCACCACTTTTCCAAGGGGCATTAAAACCATCTTGTTAAGCTACTGTGACCTCCACGTCTCTTCCGAGGGGCATTAAAACCGTCTTGTTAAGCTACTGTGACCTCCACGTCTCTTTCGAGGGGAATTAAAACCGTCTTGTTAAGCTACTGTGACCTCTACCACTTTTCCAAGGGCCTTAAAACCGTCTTGTTAAGCTTCTGCGACCTCCACCACTTTACCAAGGGGCATTAAAACCGTCTTGTTAAGCTACTGTGACCTCCACGTCTCTTCCGAGGGGCATTAAAACCGTCTTTTTAAGCTACTGTGAGCTCCACATCTCTTCCGAGGGGCATTAAAACCGTCTTGTTAAGCTACTGTGACCTCCACGTCTCTTCCGAGGGGCATTAAAAGCGTCTTGTTGAGCTACTGTGACCTCCACTTCTCTTTCAAGGGGCATTAAAACCATCTTTTTAAACTACTGTGACCTCCACGTCTCTTCTGAGGGGCATTAAAACCATCTTGTTAAGCTACTGTGTCCTCCACGTCTCATTCGAGGGGAATTAAAACCGTCTTGTTAAGCTACTGTGACCTCCACCACTTTTCCAAGGGGCATTAAAACCATCTTTTTAAGCTACTGTGACCTCCACGTCTCTTCCGAGGGGCACTAAAACAGTCTTGTTAAGCTACTGTGACCTCTACCACATTTCCAAGGGGCATTAAAACCGTCTTGTTAAGCTTCTGCGACCTCCACCACTTTACCAAGGGGCATTAAAACCGTCTTGTTAAGCTACTGTGACCTCCACGTCTCATCTGAGGGGCATTAAAACCATCTTGTTAAGCTACTGTGACCTCCACATCCCTTCCGAGGGGCATTAAAACCGTCTTGTTAAGCTACTGTGACCTCCATGTCTCTTTCGACGGGAATTAAAACCGTCTTGTTAAGCTACTGTGACCTCCACCACTTTTCCAAGGGGCATTAAAACCATTTTGTTAAGCTACTGTGACCTCCACGTCTCTTCCGAGGGGCATTAAAACTGTCTTGTTAAGCTACTGTGACCTCCACGTCTCTTCCGAGGGGCATTAAAACCGTCCTGTTAATCTACTGTGACCTCCACGTCTCTTTCGAGGAGAATTAAAACCGTCTTGTTAAGCTACTGTGACCTCCACCACTTTTCCAAGGGGCATTAAAACCTTCTTGTTAAGGTACTGTGACCTCCACGTCTCTTCCGAGGGGCATTAAAATCGTCTTGTTAAGCTACTGTGACCTCCACGTCTCTTCCGAGGGGCATTAAAACTGTCTTGTTAAGCTACTGTGACCTCCACGTCTATTTTGAGGGGCATTAAAGCCGTCTTGTTAAGCTACTGTGACCTCCACGTCTCTTCCGAGGGGCATTAAAACCGTCTTGTTAAGCTACTGTGTCCTCCACATCTCTTTCGAGGGGCATTAAAACAGTCTTGTTAAGCTACTGTGACCTCTACCACTTTTCCAAGGGCATTAAAACCGTCTTGTTAAGCTTCTGCGACCTCCACCACTTTACCAAGGGTCATTAAAACCGTCTTGTTAAGCTACTGTGACCTCCACGTCTCTTCCGAGGGGCATTAAAACCGTCTTGTTAAGCAACTATGAGCTCCACATCTCTTCCGAGGGGCATTAAAACCGTCTTGTTAAGCTACTGTGACCTCCACATCTCTTCCGAGGGGCATTAAAAGCGTCTTGTTAAGCTACTGTGACCTCCACGTCTCTTCCAAGGGGCATTAAAACCGTCCTGTTAAGTTACTGTGACCTCCACGTCTCTTTCGAGGGGAATTAAAACTGTCTTGTTAAGCTACTGTGACCTCCACCACTTTTCCAAGGGGCATTAAAACCATCTTGTTAAGCTAATGTGACCTCCACGTCTCTTCCGAGGGGCATTAAAACCATCTTGTTAAGCTACTGTGACCTCCACGTCTCTTCCGAGGGGCATTAAAACCGTCTTGTTAAGCTACTGTGTCCTCTACATCTCTTTCGAGTGGCATTAAAACCGTCTTGTTAAGCTACTGTGACCTCCATGTCTCTTCTGAGGGGCATTAAAACCGTCTTGTTAAGCTACTGTGACCTCTACCACTTTTCCAAGGGGCATTAAAAGCGTCTTGTTAAGCTTCTGCGACCTCCACCACTTTACCAAGGGGCATTAAAACCGTCTTGTTAAGCTACTGTGTCCTCCACGTCTCTTTCGAGGGGAATTAAAACCGTCTTGTTAAGCTACTGTGACTTCCACCACTTTTCCAAGGGGCATTAAAACCATCTTGTTAAGCTACTGTGACCTCCACGTCTCTTCCGAGGGGCATTAAAACCGTCTTGTTAAGCTACTGTGACCTCCACGTCTCTTTCGAGGGGAATTAAAACCGTCTTGTTAAGCTACTGTGACCTCTACCACTTTTCCAAGGGCCTTAAAACCGTCTTGTTAAGCTTCTGCGACCTCCACCACTTTACCAAGGGGCATTAAAACCGTCTTGTTAAGCTACTGTGACCTCCACGTCTCTTCCGAGGGGCATTAAAACCGTCTTTTTAAGGTACTGTGAGCTCCACATCTCTTCCGAGGGGCATTAAAAAAGTCTTGTTAAGCTATTGTGACCTCCACGTCTCTTCCGAGGGGCATTAAAAGCGTCTTGTTGAGCTACTGTGACCTCCACTTCTCTTTCAAGGGGCATTAAAACCATCTTTTTAAACTACTGTGACCTCCACGTCTCTTCTGAGGGGCATTAAAACCATCTTGTTAAGCTACTGTGTCCTCCACGTCTCATTCGAGGGGAATTAAAACCGTCTTGTTAAGCTACTGTGACCTCCACCACTTTTCCAAGGGGCATTAAAACCATCTTTTTAAGCTACTGTGACCTCCACGTCTCTTCCGAGGGGCACTAAAACAGTCTTGTTAAGCTACTGTGACCTCTACCACATTTCCAAGGGGCATTAAAACCGTCTTGTTAAGCTTCTGCGACCTCCACCACTTTACCAAGGGGCATTAAAACCGTCTTGTTAAGCTACTGTGACCTCCACGTCTCATCTGAGGGGCATTAAAACCATCTTGTTAAGCTACTGTGACCTCCACATCCCTTCCGAGGGGCATTAAAACCGTCTTGTTAAGCTACTGTGACCTCCACGTCTCTTTCGACGGGAATTAAAACCGTCTTGTTAAGCTACTGTGACCTCCACGACTTTTCCAAGGGGCATTAAAACCATCTTGTTAAGCTACTGTGACCTCCACGTCTCTTCCGAGGGGCATTAAAACTGTCTTGTTAAGCTACTGTGACCTCCACGTCTCTTCCGAGGGGCATTAAAACCGTCCTGTTAATCTACTGTGACCTCCACGTCTCTTTCGAGGGGAATTAAAACCGTCTTGTTAAGCTACTGTGACCTCCACCACTTTTCCAAGGGGCATTAAAACCTTCTTGTTAAGGTACTGTGACCTCCACGTCTCTTCCGAGGGGCATTAAAATCGTCTTGTTAAGCTACTGTGACCTCCACGTCTCTTCCGAGGGGCATTAAAACTGTCTTGTTAAGCTACTGTGACCTCCACGTCTATTTTGAGGGGCATTAAAGCCGTCTTGTTAAGCTACTGTGACCTCCACGTCTCTTCCGAGGGGCATTAAAACCGTCTTGTTAAGCTACTGTGTCCTCCACATCTCTTTCGAGGGGCATTAAAACAGTCTTGTTAAGCTACTGTGACCTCTACCACTTTTCCAAGGGCATTAAAACCGTCTTGTTAAGCTTCTGCGACCTCCACCACTTTACCAAGGGTCATTAAAACCGTCTTGTTAAGCTACTGTGACCTCCACGTCTCTTCCGAGGGGCATTAAAACCGTCTTGTTAAGCTACTATGAGCTCCACATCTCTTCCGAGGGGCATTAAAACCGTCTTGTTAAGCTACTGTGACCTCCACATCTCTTCCGAGGGGCATTAAAAGCATCTTGTTAAGCTACTGTGACCTCCACGTCTCTTCCAAGGGGCATTAAAACCGTCCTGTTAATCTACTGTGACCTCCACGTCTCTTTCGAGGGGAATTAAAACCGTCTTGTTAAGTTACTGTGACCTCCACCACTTTTCCAAGGGGCATTAAAACCTTCTTGTTAAGGTACTGTGACCTCCACGTCTCTTCCGAGGGGCATTAAAATCGTCTTGTTAAGCTACTGTGACCTCCACGTCTCTTCCGAGGGGCATTAAAACTGTCTTGTTAAGCTACTGTGACCTCCACGTCTATTTTGAGGGGCATTAAAGCCGTCTTGTTAAGCTACTGTGACCTCCACGTCTCTTCCGAGGGGCATTAAAACCGTCTTGTTAAGCTACTGTGTCCTCCACATCTCTTTCGAGGGGCATTAAAACAGTCTTGTTAAGCTACTGTGACCTCTACCACTTTTCCAAGGGCATTAAAACCGTCTTGTTAAGCTTCTGCGACCTCCACCACTTTACCAAGGGTCATTAAAACCGTCTTGTTAAGCTACTGTGACCTCCACGTCTCTTCCCAGGGGCATTAAAACCGTCTTGTTAAGCTACTATGATCTCCACATCTCTTCCGAGGGGCATTAAAACCGTCTTGTTAAGCTACTGTGACCTCCACATCTCTTCCGAGGGGCATTAAAAGCATCTTGTTAAGCTACTGTGACCTCCACGTCTCTTCCAAGGGGCATTAAAACCGTCCTGTTAAGTTACTGTGACCTCCACGTCTCTTTCGAGGGGAATTAAAACTGTCTTGTTAAGCTACTGTGAACTCCACCACTTTTCCAAGGGGCATTAAAACCATCTTGTTAAGCTACTGTGACCTCCACGTCTCTTCCGAGGGGCATTAAAACCGTCTTGTTAAGCTACTGTGACCTCCACATCTCTTCCGAGGGGCATTAAAAACGTCTTGTTAAGCTACTGTGACTTCCACGTCTCTTCTTAGGGGCATTAAAACCGTCTTGTTAAGCTACTGTGACCTCCACGTCTCTTCCAAGGGGCATTAAAACCATCTTGTTAAACTACTGTGACCTCCATGTCTCTTCTGAGGGGCATTAAAACCATCTTGTTAAGCTACTGTGTCCTCCACGTCTCTTTCGAGGGGAATTAAAACCGTCTTGTTAAGCTACTGTGACCTCCACCACTTTTCAAAGGGGCATTAAAACCATCTTGTTAAGCTACTGTGACCTCCACGTCTCTTCCGAGGGGCATTAAAACCGTCTTGTTAAGCTACTGTGACCTCCACGTCTCTTCCGAGGGGCATTAAAACCGTCCTGTTAAGCTACTGTGACCTCCACGTCTCTTTCGAGGGGAATTAAACCGTCTTGTTAAGCTACTGTGACCTCCACCACTTTTCCAAGGGGCATTAAAAACATCTTGTTAAGCTACTGTGACCTCCACGTCTCTTCCAAGGGGCATTAAAACCGTCTTGTTAAGCTACTGTGACCTCCACCACTTTTCCAAGGGGCATTAAAACCATCTTGTTAAGCTACTGTGACCTCCACGTCTCTTCCGAGGGGCATTAAAACCGTCTTGTTAAGCTACTGTGACCTCCACGTCTCTTCCGAGGGGCATTAAAACCGTCCTGTTAAGGTACTGTGACCTCCACGTCTCTTTCGAGGGGCATTAAAACCGTCTTGTTAAGCTACTGTGAGCTCCACATCTCTTCCGAGGGGCATTAAAACCGTCTTGTTAAGCTACTGTGACCTCCACATCTCTTCCGAGGGGCATTAAAAGCGTCTTGTTAAGCTACTGTGACCTCCACGTCTCTTCCAAGGGGCATTAAAACCGTCCTGTTAAGTTACTGTGACCTCCACGTCTCTTTCGAGGGGAATTAAAACTGTCTTGTTAAGCTACTGTGAACTCCACCACTTTTCCAAGGGGCATTAAAACCATCTTGTTAAGCTACTGTGACCTCCACGTCTCTTCCGAGGGGCATTAAAACCGTCTTGTTAAGCTACTGTGACCTCCACATCTCTTCCGAGGGGCATTAAAACCATCTTGTTAAACTACTGTGACCTCCATGTCTCTTCTGAGGGGCATTAAAACCATCTTGTTAAGCTACTGTGTCCTCCACGTCTCTTTCGAGGGGAATTAAAACCGTCTTGTTAATCTACTGTGACCTCCACCACTTTTCAAAGGGGCATTAAAACCATCTTGTTAAGCTACTGTGACCTCCACGTCTTTTCCGAGGGGCATTAAAACCGTCTTGTTAAGCTACTGTGACCTCCACGTCTCTTCCAAGGGGCATTAAAACCGTCCTGTTAAGCTACTGTGACCTCCACGTCTCTTTCGAGGGGAATTAAACCGTCTTGTTAAGCTACTGTGACCTCCACCACTTTTTCAAGGGGCATTAAAACCATCTTGTTAAGCTACTGTGACCTCCACGTCTCTTCTGAGGGGCATTAAAACCATCTTGTTAAGCTACTGTGTCCTCCACGTCTCATTCGAGGGGAATTAAAACCGTCTTGTTAAGCTACTGTGACCTCCACCACTTTTCCAAGGGGCATTAAAACCATCTTTTTAAGCTACTGTGACCTCCACGTCTCTTCCGAGGGGCACTAAAACAGTCTTTTTAAGCTACTGTGACCTCTACCACATTTCCAAGGGGCATTAAAACCGTCTTGTTAAGCTTCTGCGACCTCCACCACTTTACCAAGGGGCATTAAAACCGTCTTGTTAAGCTACTGTGACCTCCACGTCTCTTCTGAGGGGCATTAAAACCATCTTGTTAAGCTACTGTGACCTCCACATCCCTTCCGAGGGGCATTAAAACCGTCTTGTTAAGCTACTGTGACCTCCACGTCTCTTTCGACGGGAATTAAAACCGTCTTGTTAATCTACTGTGACCTCCACCACTTTTCCAAGGGGCATTAAAACCATTTTGTTAAGCTACTGTGACCTCCACGTCTCTTCCGAGGGGCATTAAAACTGTCTTGTTAAGCTACTGTGACCTCCACGTCTCTTCCGAGGGGCATTAAAACCGTCCTGTTAATCTACTGTGACCTCCACGTCTCTTTCGAGGGGAATTAAAACCGTCTTGTTAAGCTACTGTGACCTCCACCACTTTTCCAAGGGGCATTAAAACCTTCTTGTTAAGGTACTGTGACCTCCACGTCTCTTCCGAGGGGCATTAAAATCGTCTTGTTAAGCTACTGTGACCTCCACGTCTCTTCCGAGGGGCATTAAAACTGTCTTGTTAAGCTACTGTGACCTCCACGTCTATTTTGAGGGGCATTAAAGCCGTCTTGTTAAGCTACTGTGACCTCCACGTCTCTTCCGAGGGGCATTAAAACCGTCTTGTTAAGCTACTGTGTCCTCCACATCTCTTTCGAGGGGCATTAAAACAGTCTTGTTAAGCTACTGTGACCTCTACCACTTTTCCAAGGGCATTAAAACCGTCTTGTTAAGCTTCTGCGACCTCCACCACTTTACCAAGGGTCATTAAAACCATCTTGTTAAGCTACTGTGACCTCCACGTCTCTTCCGAGGAGCATTAAAACCGTCTTGTTAAGCAACTATGAGCTCCACATCTCTTCCGAGGGGCATTAAAACCGTCTTGTTAAGCTACTGTGACCTCCACATCTCTTCCGAGGGGCATTAAAAGCGTCTTGTTAAGCTACTGTGACCTCCACGTCTCTTCCAAGGGGCATTAAAACCGTCCTGTTAAGTTACTGTGACCTCCACGTCTCTTTCGAGGGGAATTAAAACTGTCTTGTTAAGCTACTGTGACCTCCACCACTTTTCCAAGGGGCATTAAAACCATCTTGTTAATCTAATGTGACCTCCACGTCTCTTCCGAGGGGCATTAAAACCATCTTGTTAAGCTACTGTGACCTCCACGTCTCTTCCGAGGGGCATTAAAACCGTCTTGTTAAGCTACTGTGTCCTCCACATCTCTTTCGAGGGGCATTAAAACCGTCTTGTTAAGCTACTGTGACCTCCACGTCTCTTCTGAGGGGCATTAAAACCGTCTTGTTAAGCTACTGTGACCTCTACCACTTTTCCAAGGGGCATTAAAAGCGTCTTGTTAAGCTTCTGCGACCTCCACCACTTTACCAAGGGGCATTAAAACCGTCTTGTTAAGCTACTGTGTCCTCCACGTCTCTTTCGAGGGGAATTAAAACCGTCTTGTTAAGCTACTGTGACTTCCACCACTTTTCCAAGGGGCATTAAAACCATCTTGTTAAGCTACTGTGACCTCCACGTCTCTTCCGAGGGGCATTAAAACCGTCTTGTTAAGCTACTGTGACCTCCACGTCTCTTTCGAGGGGAATTAAAACCGTCTTGTTAAGCTACTGTGACCTCTACCACTTTTCCAAGGGCCTTAAAACCGTCTTGTTAAGCTTCTGCGACCTCCACCACTTTACCAAGGGGCATTAAAACCGTCTTGTTAAGCTACTGTGACCTCCACGTCTCTTCCGAGGGGCATTAAAACCGTCTTTTTAAGCTACTGTGAGCTCCACATCTCTTCCGAGGGGCATTAAAACCGTCTTGTTAAGCTACTGTGACCTCCACGTCTCTTCCGAGGGGCATTAAAAGCGTCTTGTTGAGCTACTGTGACCTCCACTTCTCTTTCAAGGGGCATTAAAACCATCTTTTTAAACTACTGTGACCTCCACGTCTCTTCTGAGGGGCATTAAAACCATCTTGTTAAGCTACTGTGTCCTCCACGTCTCATTCGAGGGGAATTAAAACCGTCTTGTTAAGCTACTGTGACCTCCACCACTTTTCCAAGGGGCATTAAAACCATCTTTTTAAGCTACTGTGACCTCCACGTCTCTTCCGAGGGGCACTAAAACAGTCTTGTTAAGCTACTGTGACCTCTACCACATTTCCAAGGGGCATTAAAACCGGCTTGTTAAGCTTCTGCGACCTCCACCACTTTACCAAGGGGCATTAAAACCGTCTTGTTAAGCTACTGTGACCTCCACGTCTCATCTGAGGGGCATTAAAACCATCTTGTTAAGCTACTGTGACCTCCACATCCCTTCCGAGGGGCATTAAAACCGTCTTGTTAAGCTACTGTGACCTCCACGTCTCTTTCGACGGGAATTAAAACCGTCTTGTTAAGCTACTGTGACCTCCACCACTTTTCCAAGGGGCATTAAAACCATCTTGTTAAGCTACTGTGACCTCCACGTCTCTTCCGAGGGGCATTAAAACTGTCTTGTTAAGCTACTGTGACCTCCACGTCTCTTCCGAGGGGCATTAAAACCGTCCTGTTAATCTACTGTGACCTCCACGTCTCTTTCGAGGGGAATTAAAACCGTCTTGTTAAGTTACTGTGACCTCCACCACTTTTCCAAGGGGCATTAAAACCTTCTTGTTAAGGTACTGTGACCTCCACGTCTCTTCCGAGGGGCATTAAAATCGTCTTGTTAAGCTACTGTGACCTCCACGTCTCTTCCGAGGGGCATTAAAACTGTCTTGTTAAGCTACTGTGACCTCCACGTCTATTTTGAGGGGCATTAAAGCCGTCTTGTTAAGCTACTGTGACCTCCACGTCTCTTCCGAGGGGCATTAAAACCGTCTTGTTAAGCTACTGTGTCCTCCACATCTCTTTCGAGGGGCATTAAAACAGTCTTGTTAAGCTACTGTGACCTCTACCACTTTTCCAAGGGCATTAAAACCGTCTTGTTAAGCTTCTGCGACCTCCACCACTTTACCAATGGTCATTAAAACCGTCTTGTTAAGCTACTGTGACCTCCACGTCTCTTCCGAGGGGCATTAAAACCGTCTTGTTAAGCTACTATGAGCTCCACATCTCTTCCGAGGGGCATTAAAACCGTCTTGTTAAGCTACTGTGACCTCCACATCTCTTCCGAGGGGCATTAAAAGCATCTTGTTAAGCTACTGTGACCTCCACGTCTCTTCCGAGGGGCATTAAAACTGTCTTGTTAAGCTACTGTGACCTCCACGTCTATTTTGAGGGGCATTAAAGCCGTCTTGTTAAGCTACTGTGACCTCCACGTCTCTTCCGAGGGGCATTAAAACCGTCTTGTTAAGCTACTGTGTCCTCCACATCTCTTTCGAGGGGCATTAAAACAGTCTTGTTAAGCTACTGTGACCTCTACCACTTTTCCAAGGGCATTAAAACCGTCTTGTTAAGCTTCTGCGACCTCCACCACTTTACCAAGGGTCATTAAAACCGTCTTGTTAAGCTACTGTGACCTCCACGTCTCTTCCCAGGGGCATTAAAACCGTCTTGTTAAGCTACTATGATCTCCACATCTCTTCCGAGGGGCATTAAAACCGTCTTGTTAAGCTACTGTGACCTCCACATCTCTTCCGAGGGGCATTAAAAGCATCTTGTTAAGCTACTGTGACCTCCACGTCTCTTCCAAGGGGCATTAAAACCGTCCTGTTAAGTTACTGTGACCTCCACGTCTCTTTCGAGGGGAATTAAAACTGTCTTGTTAAGCTACTGTGAACTCCACCACTTTTCCAAGGGGCATTAAAACCATCTTGTTAAGCTACTGTGACCTCCACGTCTCTTCCGAGGGGCATTAAAACCGTCTTGTTAAGCTACTGTGACCTCCACATCTCTTCCGAGGGGCATTAAAAACGTCTTGTTAAGCTACTGTGACTTCCACGTCTCTTCTTAGGGGCATTAAAACCGTCTTGTTAAGCTACTGTGACCTCCACGTCTCTTCCAAGGGGCATTAAAACCATCTTGTTAAACTACTGTGACCTCCATGTCTCTTCTGAGGGGCATTAAAACCATCTTGTTAAGCTACTGTGTCCTCCACGTCTCTTTCGAGGGGAATTAAAACCGTCTTGTTAAGCTACTGTGACCTCCACCACTTTTCAAAGGGGCATTAAAACCATCTTGTTAAGCTACTGTGACCTCCACGTCTCTTCCGAGGGGCATTAAAACCGTCTTGTTAAGCTACTGTGACCTCCACGTCTCTTCCGAGGGGCATTAAAACCGTCCTGTTAAGCTACTGTGACCTCCACGTCTCTTTCGAGGGGAATTAAACCGTCTTGTTAAGCTACTGTGACCTCCACCACTTTTCCAAGGGGCATTAAAAACATCTTGTTAAGCTACTGTGACCTCCACGTCTCTTCCAAGGGGCATTAAAACCGTCTTGTTAAGCTACTGTGACCTCCACCACTTTTCCAAGGGGCATTAAAACCATCTTGTTAAGCTACTGTGACCTCCACGTCTCTTCCGAGGGGCATTAAAACCGTCTTGTTAAGCTACTGTGACCTCCACGTCTCTTCCGAGGGGCATTAAAACCGTCCTGTTAAGGTACTGTGACCTCCACGTCTCTTTCGAGGGGCATTAAAACCGTCTTGTTAAGCTACTGTGAGCTCCACATCTCTTCCGAGGGGCATTAAAACCGTCTTGTTAAGCTACTGTGACCTCCACATCTCTTCCGAGGGGCATTAAAAGCGTCTTGTTAAGCTACTGTGACCTCCACGTCTCTTCCAAGGGGCATTAAAACCGTCCTGTTAAGTTACTGTGACCTCCACGTCTCTTTCGAGGGGAATTAAAACTGTCTTGTTAAGCTACTGTGAACTCCACCACTTTTCCAAGGGGCATTAAAACCATCTTGTTAAGCTACTGTGACCTCCACGTCTCTTCCGAGGGGCATTAAAACCGTCTTGTTAAGCTACTGTGACCTCCACATCTCTTCCGAGGGGCATTAAAACCATCTTGTTAAACTACTGTGACCTCCATGTCTCTTCTGAGGGGCATTAAAACCATCTTGTTAAGCTACTGTGTCCTCCACGTCTCTTTCGAGGGGAATTAAAACCGTCTTGTTAATCTACTGTGACCTCCACCACTTTTCAAAGGGGCATTAAAACCATCTTGTTAAGCTACTGTGACCTCCACGTCTTTTCCGAGGGGCATTAAAACCGTCTTGTTAAGCTACTGTGACCTCCACGTCTCTTCCAAGGGGCATTAAAACCGTCCTGTTAAGCTACTGTGACCTCCACGTCTCTTTCGAGGGGAATTAAACCGTCTTGTTAAGCTACTGTGACCTCCACCACTTTTTCAAGGGGCATTAAAACCATCTTGTTAAGCTACTGTGACCTCCACGTCTCTTCTGAGGGGCATTAAAACCATCTTGTTAAGCTACTGTGTCCTCCACGTCTCATTCGAGGGGAATTAAAACCGTCTTGTTAAGCTACTGTGACCTCCACCACTTTTCCAAGGGGCATTAAAACCATCTTTTTAAGCTACTGTGACCTCCACGTCTCTTCCGAGGGGCACTAAAACAGTCTTTTTAAGCTACTGTGACCTCTACCACATTTCCAAGGGGCATTAAAACCGTCTTGTTAAGCTTCTGCGACCTCCACCACTTTACCAAGGGGCATTAAAACCGTCTTGTTAAGCTACTGTGACCTCCACATCCCTTCCGAGGGGCATTAAAACCGTCTTGTTAAGCTACTGTGACCTCCACGTCTCTTTCGACGGGAATTAAAACCGTCTTGTTAAGCTACTGTGACCTCCACCACTTTTCCAAGGGGCATTAAAACCATCTTGTTAAGCTACTGTGACCTCCACGTCTCTTCCGAGGGGCATTAAAACTGTCTTGTTAAGCTACTGTGACCTCCACGTCTCTTCCGAGGGGCATTAAAACCGTCCTGTTAATCTACTGTGACCTCCACGTCTCTTTCGAGGGGAATTAAAACCGTCTTGTTAAGTTACTGTGACCTCCACCACTTTTCCAAGGGGCATTAAAACCTTCTTGTTAAGGTACTGTGACCTCCACGTCTCTTCCGAGGGGCATTAAAATCGTCTTGTTAAGCTACTGTGACCTCCACGTCTCTTCCGAGGGGCATTAAAACTGTCTTGTTAAGCTACTGTGACCTCCACGTCTATTTTGAGGGGCATTAAAGCCGTCTTGTTAAGCTACTGTGACCTCCACGTCTCTTCCGAGGGGCATTAAAACCGTCTTGTTAAGCTACTGTGTCCTCCACATCTCTTTCGAGGGGCATTAAAACAGTCTTGTTAAGCTACTGTGACCTCTACCACTTTTCCAAGGGCATTAAAACCGTCTTGTTAAGCTTCTGCGACCTCCACCACTTTACCAATGGTCATTAAAACCGTCTTGTTAAGCTACTGTGACCTCCACGTCTCTTCCGAGGGGCATTAAAACCGTCTTGTTAAGCTACTATGAGCTCCACATCTCTTCCGAGGGGCATTAAAACCGTCTTGTTAAGCTACTGTGACCTCCACATCTCTTCCGAGGGGCATTAAAAGCATCTTGTTAAGCTACTGTGACCTCCACGTCTCTTCCGAGGGGCATTAAAACTGTCTTGTTAAGCTACTGTGACCTCCACGTCTATTTTGAGGGGCATTAAAGCCGTCTTGTTAAGCTACTGTGACCTCCACGTCTCTTCCGAGGGGCATTAAAACCGTCTTGTTAAGCTACTGTGTCCTCCACATCTCTTTCGAGGGGCATTAAAACAGTCTTGTTAAGCTACTGTGACCTCTACCACTTTTCCAAGGGCATTAAAACCGTCTTGTTAAGCTTCTGCGACCTCCACCACTTTACCAAGGGTCATTAAAACCGTCTTGTTAAGCTACTGTGACCTCCACGTCTCTTCCCAGGGGCATTAAAACCGTCTTGTTAAGCTACTATGATCTCCACATCTCTTCCGAGGGGCATTAAAACCGTCTTGTTAAGCTACTGTGACCTCCACATCTCTTCCGAGGGGCATTAAAAGCATCTTGTTAAGCTACTGTGACCTCCACGTCTCTTCCAAGGGGCATTAAAACCGTCCTGTTAAGTTACTGTGACCTCCACGTCTCTTTCGAGGGGAATTAAAACTGTCTTGTTAAGCTACTGTGAACTCCACCACTTTTCCAAGGGGCATTAAAACCATCTTGTTAAGCTACTGTGACCTCCACGTCTCTTCCGAGGGGCATTAAAACCGTCTTGTTAAGCTACTGTGACCTCCACATCTCTTCCGAGGGGCATTAAAAACGTCTTGTTAAGCTACTGTGACTTCCACGTCTCTTCTTAGGGGCATTAAAACCGTCTTGTTAAGCTACTGTGACCTCCACGTCTCTTCCAAGGGGCATTAAAACCATCTTGTTAAACTACTGTGACCTCCATGTCTCTTCTGAGGGGCATTAAAACCATCTTGTTAAGCTACTGTGTCCTCCACGTCTCTTTCGAGGGGAATTAAAACCGTCTTGTTAAGCTACTGTGACCTCCACCACTTTTCAAAGGGGCATTAAAACCATCTTGTTAAGCTACTGTGACCTCCACGTCTCTTCCGAGGGGCATTAAAACCGTCTTGTTAAGCTACTGTGACCTCCACGTCTCTTCCGAGGGGCATTAAAACCGTCCTGTTAAGCTACTGTGACCTCCACGTCTCTTTCGAGGGGAATTAAACCGTCTTGTTAAGCTACTGTGACCTCCACCACTTTTCCAAGGGGCATTAAAAACATCTTGTTAAGCTACTGTGACCTCCACGTCTCTTCCAAGGGGCATTAAAACCGTCTTGTTAAGCTACTGTGACCTCCACCACTTTTCCAAGGGGCATTAAAACCATCTTGTTAAGCTACTGTGACCTCCACGTCTCTTCCGAGGGGCATTAAAACCGTCTTGTTAAGCTACTGTGACCTCCACGTCTCTTCCGAGGGGCATTAAAACCGTCCTGTTAAGGTACTGTGACCTCCACGTCTCTTTCGAGGGGCATTAAAACCGTCTTGTTAAGCTACTGTGAGCTCCACATCTCTTCCGAGGGGCATTAAAACCGTCTTGTTAAGCTACTGTGACCTCCACATCTCTTCCGAGGGGCATTAAAAGCGTCTTGTTAAGCTACTGTGACCTCCACGTCTCTTCCAAGGGGCATTAAAACCGTCCTGTTAAGTTACTGTGACCTCCACGTCTCTTTCGAGGGGAATTAAAACTGTCTTGTTAAGCTACTGTGAACTCCACCACTTTTCCAAGGGGCATTAAAACCATCTTGTTAAGCTACTGTGACCTCCACGTCTCTTCCGAGGGGCATTAAAACCGTCTTGTTAAGCTACTGTGACCTCCACATCTCTTCCGAGGGGCATTAAAACCATCTTGTTAAACTACTGTGACCTCCATGTCTCTTCTGAGGGGCATTAAAACCATCTTGTTAAGCTACTGTGTCCTCCACGTCTCTTTCGAGGGGAATTAAAACCGTCTTGTTAATCTACTGTGACCTCCACCACTTTTCAAAGGGGCATTAAAACCATCTTGTTAAGCTACTGTGACCTCCACGTCTTTTCCGAGGGGCATTAAAACCGTCTTGTTAAGCTACTGTGACCTCCACGTCTCTTCCAAGGGGCATTAAAACCGTCCTGTTAAGCTACTGTGACCTCCACGTCTCTTTCGAGGGGAATTAAACCGTCTTGTTAAGCTACTGTGACCTCCACCACTTTTTCAAGGGGCATTAAAACCATCTTGTTAAGCTACTGTGACCTCCACGTCTCTTCTGAGGGGCATTAAAACCATCTTGTTAAGCTACTGTGTCCTCCACGTCTCATTCGAGGGGAATTAAAACCGTCTTGTTAAGCTACTGTGACCTCCACCACTTTTCCAAGGGGCATTAAAACCATCTTTTTAAGCTACTGTGACCTCCACGTCTCTTCCGAGGGGCACTAAAACAGTCTTTTTAAGCTACTGTGACCTCTACCACATTTCCAAGGGGCATTAAAACCGTCTTGTTAAGCTTCTGCGACCTCCACCACTTTACCAAGGGGCATTAAAACCGTCTTGTTAAGCTACTGTGACCTCCACGTCTCTTCTGAGGGGCATTAAAACCATCTTGTTAAGCTACTGTGACCTCCACATCCCTTCCGAGGGGCATTAAAACCGTCTTGTTAAGCTACTGTGACCTCCACGTCTCTTTCGACGGGAATTAAAACCGTCTTGTTAATCTACTGTGACCTCCACCACTTTTCCAAGGGGCATTAAAACCATTTTGTTAAGCTACTGTGACCTCCACGTCTCTTCCGAGGGGCATTAAAACTGTCTTGTTAAGCTACTGTGACCTCCACGTCTCTTCCGAGGGGCATTAAAACCGTCCTGTTAATCTACTGTGACCTCCACGTCTCTTTCGAGGGGAATTAAAACCGTCTTGTTAAGCTACTGTGACCTCCACCACTTTTCCAAGGGGCATTAAAACCTTCTTGTTAAGGTACTGTGACCTCCACGTCTCTTCCGAGGGGCATTAAAATCGTCTTGTTAAGCTACTGTGACCTCCACGTCTCTTCCGAGGGGCATTAAAACTGTCTTGTTAAGCTACTGTGACCTCCACGTCTATTTTGAGGGGCATTAAAGCCGTCTTGTTAAGCTACTGTGACCTCCACGTCTCTTCCGAGGGGCATTAAAACCGTCTTGTTAAGCTACTGTGTCCTCCACATCTCTTTCGAGGGGCATTAAAACAGTCTTGTTAAGCTACTGTGACCTCTACCACTTTTCCAAGGGCATTAAAACCGTCTTGTTAAGCTTCTGCGACCTCCACCACTTTACCAAGGGTCATTAAAACCATCTTGTTAAGCTACTGTGACCTCCACGTCTCTTCCGAGGAGCATTAAAACCGTCTTGTTAAGCAACTATGAGCTCCACATCTCTTCCGAGGGGCATTAAAACCGTCTTGTTAAGCTACTGTGACCTCCACATCTCTTCCGAGGGGCATTAAAAGCGTCTTGTTAAGCTACTGTGACCTCCACGTCTCTTCCAAGGGGCATTAAAACCGTCCTGTTAAGTTACTGTGACCTCCACGTCTCTTTCGAGGGGAATTAAAACTGTCTTGTTAAGCTACTGTGACCTCCACCACTTTTCCAAGGGGCATTAAAACCATCTTGTTAATCTAATGTGACCTCCACGTCTCTTCCGAGGGGCATTAAAACCATCTTGTTAAGCTACTGTGACCTCCACGTCTCTTCCGAGGGGCATTAAAACCGTCTTGTTAAGCTACTGTGTCCTCCACATCTCTTTCGAGGGGCATTAAAACCGTCTTGTTAAGCTACTGTGACCTCCACGTCTCTTCTGAGGGGCATTAAAACCGTCTTGTTAAGCTACTGTGACCTCTACCACTTTTCCAAGGGGCATTAAAAGCGTCTTGTTAAGCTTCTGCGACCTCCACCACTTTACCAAGGGGCATTAAAACCGTCTTGTTAAGCTACTGTGTCCTCCACGTCTCTTTCGAGGGGAATTAAAACCGTCTTGTTAAGCTACTGTGACTTCCACCACTTTTCCAAGGGGCATTAAAACCATCTTGTTAAGCTACTGTGACCTCCACGTCTCTTCCGAGGGGCATTAAAACCGTCTTGTTAAGCTACTGTGACCTCCACGTCTCTTTCGAGGGGAATTAAAACCGTCTTGTTAAGCTACTGTGACCTCTACCACTTTTCCAAGGGCCTTAAAACCGTCTTGTTAAGCTTCTGCGACCTCCACCACTTTACCAAGGGGCATTAAAACCGTCTTGTTAAGCTACTGTGACCTCCACGTCTCTTCCGAGGGGCATTAAAACCGTCTTTTTAAGCTACTGTGAGCTCCACATCTCTTCCGAGGGGCATTAAAACCGTCTTGTTAAGCTACTGTGACCTCCACGTCTCTTCCGAGGGGCATTAAAAGCGTCTTGTTGAGCTACTGTGACCTCCACTTCTCTTTCAAGGGGCATTAAAACCATCTTTTTAAACTACTGTGACCTCCACGTCTCTTCTGAGGGGCATTAAAACCATCTTGTTAAGCTACTGTGTCCTCCACGTCTCATTCGAGGGGAATTAAAACCGTCTTGTTAAGCTACTGTGACCTCCACCACTTTTCCAAGGGGCATTAAAACCATCTTTTTAAGCTACTGTGACCTCCACGTCTCTTCCGAGGGGCACTAAAACAGTCTTGTTAAGCTACTGTGACCTCTACCACATTTCCAAGGGGCATTAAAACCGTCTTGTTAAGCTTCTGCGACCTCCACCACTTTACCAAGGGGCATTAAAACCGTCTTGTTAAGCTACTGTGACCTCCACGTCTCATCTGAGGGGCATTAAAACCATCTTGTTAAGCTACTGTGACCTCCACATCCCTTCCGAGGGGCATTAAAACCGTCTTGTTAAGCTACTGTGACCTCCACGTCTCTTTCGACGGGAATTAAAACCGTCTTGTTAAGCTACTGTGACCTCCACCACTTTTCCAAGGGGCATTAAAACCATCTTGTTAAGCTACTGTGACCTCCACGTCTCTTCCGAGGGGCATTAAAACTGTCTTGTTAAGCTACTGTGACCTCCACGTCTCTTCCGAGGGGCATTAAAACCGTCCTGTTAATCTACTGTGACCTCCACGTCTCTTTCGAGGGGAATTAAAACCGTCTTGTTAAGTTACTGTGACCTCCACCACTTTTCCAAGGGGCATTAAAACCTTCTTGTTAAGGTACTGTGACCTCCACGTCTCTTCCGAGGGGCATTAAAATCGTCTTGTTAAGCTACTGTGACCTCCACGTCTCTTCCGAGGGGCATTAAAACTGTCTTGTTAAGCTACTGTGACCTCCACGTCTATTTTGAGGGGCATTAAAGCCGTCTTGTTAAGCTACTGTGACCTCCACGTCTCTTCCGAGGGGCATTAAAACCGTCTTGTTAAGCTACTGTGTCCTCCACATCTCTTTCGAGGGGCATTAAAACAGTCTTGTTAAGCTACTGTGACCTCTACCACTTTTCCAAGGGCATTAAAACCGTCTTGTTAAGCTTCTGCGACCTCCACCACTTTACCAATGGTCATTAAAACCGTCTTGTTAAGCTACTGTGACCTCCACGTCTCTTCCGAGGGGCATTAAAACCGTCTTGTTAAGCTACTATGAGCTCCACATCTCTTCCGAGGGGCATTAAAACCGTCTTGTTAAGCTACTGTGACCTCCACATCTCTTCCGAGGGGCATTAAAAGCATCTTGTTAAGCTACTGTGACCTCCACGTCTCTTCCAAGGGGCATTAAAACCGTCCTGTTAAGTTACTGTGACCTCCACGTCTCTTTCGAGGGGAATTAAAACTGTCTTGTTAAGCTACTGTGAACTCCACCACTTTTCCAAGGGGCATTAAAACCATCTTGTTAAGCTACTGTGACCTCCACGTCTCTTCCGAGGGGCATTAAAACCGTCTTGTTAAGCTACTGTGACCTCCACATCTCTTCCGAGGGGCATTAAAAACGTCTTGTTAAGCTACTGTGACTTCCACGTGTCTTCTTAGGGGCATTAAAACCGTCTTGTTAAGCTACTGTGACCTCCACGTCTCTTCCAAGGGGCATTAAAACCATCTTGTTAAACTACTGTGACCTCCATGTCTCTTCTGAGGGGCATTAAAACCATCTTGTTAAGCTACTGTGTCCTCCACGTCTCTTTCGAGGGGAATTAAAACCGTCTTGTTAAGCTACTGTGACCTCCACCACTTTTCAAAGGGGCATTAAAACCATCTTGTTAAGCTACTGTGACCTCCACGTCTCTTCCGAGGGGCATTAAAACCGTCTTGTTAAGCTACTGTGACCTCCACGTCTCTTCCGAGGGGCATTAAAACCGTCCTGTTAAGCTACTGTGACCTCCACGTCTCTTTCGAGGGGAATTAAACCGTCTTGTTAAGCTACTGTGACCTCCACCACTTTTCCAAGGGGCATTAAAAACATCTTGTTAAGCTACTGTGACCTCCACGTCTCTTCCGAGGGGCATTAAAACCGTCTTGTTAAGCTACTGTGACCTCCACCACTTTTCCAAGGGGCATTAAAACCATCTTGTTAAGCTACTGTGACCTCCACGTCTCTTCCGAGGGGCATTAAAACCGTCTTGTTAAGCTACTGTGACCTCCACGTCTCTTCCGAGGGGCATTAAAACCGTCCTGTTAAGGTACTGTGACCTCCACGTCTCTTTCGAGGGGAATTAAAACCGTCTTGTTAAGCTACTGTGACCTCCACCACTTTTCCAAGGGGCATTAAAACCATCTTGTTAAGCTACTGTGACCTCCACGTCTCTTCCCAGGGTCATTAAAATCGTCTTGTTAAGCTACTGTGACCTCCACGTCTCTTCCGAGGGGCATTAAAACCGTCTTGTTAAGCTACTGTGACCTCCACGTCTCTTCCGAGGGGCATTAAAATCGTCTTGTTAAGCTACTGTGACCTCCACATCTCTTCCGAGGGGCATTAAAACCGTCTTGTTAAGCTACTGTGACCTCCACGTCTCTTCCGAGGGGCATTAAAACTGTCTTGTTAAGCTACTGTGACCTCCACGTCTATTTTGAGGGGCATTAAAGCCGTCTTGTTAAGCTACTGTAACCTCCACGTCTCTTCCGAGGGGCATTAAAACCGTTTTATTAAGCTACTGTGTCCTCCACATCTCTTTCGAGGGGCATTAAAACAGTCTTGTCAAACTACTGTGACCTCTACCACTTTTCCAAGGGCATTAAAACCGTCTTGTTAAGCTTCTGCGACCTCCACCACTTTACCAAGGGTCATTAAAACCGTCTTGTTAAGCTTCTGTGACCTCCACGTCTCTTCCGAGGGGCATTAAAACCGTCTTGTTAAGCTACTGTGAGCTCCACATCTCTTCCGAGGGGCATTAAAACCGTCTTGTTAAGCTACTGTGACCTCCACATCTCTTCCGAGGGGCATTAAAAGCGTCTTGTTAAGCTACTGTGACCTCCACGTCTCTTCCAAGGGGCATTAAAACCGTCCTGTTAAGTTACTGTGACCTCCACGTCTCTTTCGAGGGGAATTAAAACTGTCTTGTTAAGCTACTGTGAACTCCACCACTTTTCCAAGAGGCATTAAAACCATCTTGTTAAGCTACTGTGACCTCCACGTCTCTTCCGAGGGGCATTAAAACCGTCTTGTTAAGCTACTGTGACCTCCACATCTCTTCCGAGGGGCATTAAAACCATCTTGTTAAACTACTGTGACCTCCATGTCTCTTCTGAGGGGCATTAAAACCATCTTGTTAAGCTACTGTGTCCTCCACGTCTCTTTCGAGGGGAATTAAAACCGTCTTGTTAATCTACTGTGACCTCCACCACTTTTCAAAGGGGCATTAAAACCATCTTGTTAAGCTACTGTGACCTCCACGTCTTTTCCGAGGGGCATTAAAACCGTCTTGTTAAGCTACTGTGACCTCCACGTCTCTTCCAAGGGGCATTAAAACCGTCCTGTTAAGCTACTGTGACCTCCACGTCTCTTTCGAGGGGAATTAAACCGTCTTGTTAAGCTACTGTGACCTCCACCACATTTTCAAGGGGCATTAAAACCATCTTGTTAAGCTACTGTGACCTCCACGTCTCTTCCGAGGGGCATTAAAACAGTTTTGTTAAGCTACTGTGACCTCCACCACTTTTCCAAGGGGCATTAAAACCATCTTGTTAAGCTACTGTGACCTAAATCGTCTCTTCCGAGGGGCATTAAAACTGTCTTGTTAAGCTACTGTGACCTCCACCACTTTTCCAAGGGGCATTAAAACCATCTTGTTAAGCTACTGTGACCTCCACGTCTCTTCCGAGGGGCATTAAAACCGTCTTGTTAAGCTACTGTGACCTCCACTTCTCTTCCGAGGGGCACTAAAACCGTCCTGTTAAGCTACTGTGACCTCCACGTCTCTTTCGAGGGGAATTAATACCGTCTTTTTAAGCTACTGTGACCTCCACCACTTTTCCAAGGGGCATTAAAACCATCTTGTTAAGCTACTGTGACCTCCACGTCTCTTCCCAGGGGCATTAAAATCGTCTTGTTAAGCTACTGTGACCTCCACGTCTCTTCCGAGGGGCATTAAAACCATCTTGTTAAGCTACTATGACCTCCACGTCTCTTCCGAGTGGCATTAAAATTGTCTTGTTAAGCTACTGTGACCTCCACGTCTCTTCCGAGGGGCATTAAAACCGTCTTGTTAAGCTACTGTGACATCCACGTCTCTTCCGAGGGGCATTAAAACTGTCTTGTTAAGCTACTGTGACCTCCACGTCTATTTTGAGGGGCATTAAAGCCGTCTTGTTAAGCTACTGTGACCTCCACGTCTCTTCCGAGGGGCATTAAAACCGTCTTGTTAAGCTACTGTGTCCTCCATATCTCTTTCGAGGGGCATTAAAACAGTCTTGTTAAGCTACTGTGACCTCTACCACTTTTCCAAGGGCATTAAAACCGTCTTGTTAAGCTTCTGCGACCACCACCACTTTACCAAGGGTCATTAAAACCGTCTTTTTCAGCTACTGTGACCTCCACGTCTCTTCCGAGGGGCATTAAAACCGTCTTGTTATGCTACTGTGAGCTCCACATCTCTTCCGAGGGGCATTAAAACCGTCTTTTTAAGCTACTGTGACCTCCACGTCTCTTCCGAGGGGCATTAAAAGCGTCTTGTTAAGCTACTGTGACCTCCATGTCTCTTCCAAGGGGCATTAAAACCGTCCTGTTAAGTTACTGTGACCTCCACGTCTCTTTCGAGGGGAATTAAAACTGTCTTGTTAAGCTACTGTGAACTCCACCACTTTTCCAAGGGGCATTAAAACCATCTTAAGCTACTGTGACCTCCACGTCTCTTCCGAGGGGCATTAAAACCGTCTTGTTAAGCTACTGTGACCTCCACATCTCTTCCGAGGGGCATTAAAACCGTCTTGTTAAGCTACTGTGACTTCCACGTCTCTTCTTAGGGGCATTAAAACCGTCTTGTTAAGCTACTGTGACCGCCACGTCTCTTCCGAGGGGCATTAAAACCGTCTTGTTAAGCAACTGTCACCTCCACGTCTCTTTCGAGGGGCATTAAAACCGTCTTGTTAAGCTACTGTGACCACCACTTTTCCAAGGGGCATTAAAACCGTCTTGTTAAGCTACTGTGACCTCCACGTCTCTTCCGAGGGGCACTAAAACCGTCCTGTTAAGCTACTGTGACCGCCACGTCTCTTCCGAGGGGCATTAAAACCGTCTTGTTAAGCTACTGTGACCTCCACTTCTCTTCGAGGTGCATTAAAACCGTCTTGTTAAGCTACTGTGACCACCACTTTTCCAAGGGGCATTAAAACCGTCTTGTTAAGCTACTGGGACCTCCAAGATTCTTCCGAGGGGCATTAAAACTGTCTTGTTAAGCTACTGTGACCTCCATCACTTTCCGAGGGGCATTAAAACCGTCTTGTTAAGCTTCTGCGACCTCCACCTCTTTACCAAGGGGCATTAAGACTGTCTTTTTAAGCTACTGTGACCTACACGTCTCTTCCGAGGGGCATTAAAACCGTTTTGTTAATCTACTGTGACCTCCACGTCTCTTCGGAGGTGTATTAAAACCGTCTTGTTAAGCTACTTTGACCTCCACTTCTCTTCCGAGGGGCATTAAAACCATCTTGTTAAGCTACTGTGACCTCCATGTCTCTTTCGAGGGGCATTAAAACCATCTTGTTAAGCTACTGTGACCTCCACGTCTCTTCCAAGGGGCATTAAAACCGTCTTGTTGAGCTACTGGGACCTCCACGTCTCTTCCGAGGGGCATTAAAACCGTCTTGTTAAGCTACTGTGACCTCTACGTCTCTTCTAAGGGGCATTAAAACCGTCTTGTTAAGCTACTGTGACCTCCACCACATTTCCAAGGGGCATTAAAACCATCTTGTTAAGCTTCTGCGACCTCCACCACTTTACCAAGGGGCAATAAAACCGTCTTGTTAAGCTACTGTGACCTCCGCGTCTCTTCCGAGGGGCATTAAAACCGTTTTGCTAAGCTGCTGTGACCTCCACGTCTCTTCCGAGGGGCATTAAAATCGTCTTGTTAAGCAACTGTGACCTCCACGTCTCTTCCGAGGGGCATTAAAACCGTCTTGTTAAGCTACTGTGACCTCCACGTCTCTTCTGAGGGGCATTAAAACCGTCTTTTTAAGCTACTGTGACCTCCACCACTTTTCCAAGGGGCATTAAAACCGTCTTGTTAAGCTTCTGCGACCTCCACCACTTTACCAAGGGGCATTAAAACCGTCTTGTTAAGCTACTGTGACCTCCACGTCTCTTCCGAGGGGCATTAAAACCGTCTTGTTAAGCTACTGTGACCTCCACGTCTCTTCCGAGGGGCATTAAAACCGTCTTGTTAAGCTACTGTGACCTCCACGTCTCTTCCGAGGGGCATTAAAACCGTCTTGTTAAGCTACTGTGTCCTCCACATCTCTTTCGACGGGCATTAAAACAGTCTTGTTAAGCTACTGTGACCTCTACCACTTTTCCAAGGGGCATTAAAACCGTCTTGTTAAGCTTCTGCGACCTCCACCACTTTACCAAGGGGCATTAAAACTGTCTTGTTAAGCTACTGTGACCTCCACGTCTCTTCCGAGGGGCATTAAAACCATCTTGTTAAGCTACTTTGACATCCACATTTCTTCCGAGGGGCATTAAAACCGTCTTGTTAAGCTACTGTGACCTCCACGTCTCTTCCGAAGGGCATTAAAAACGTCTTGTTAAGCTACTGTGACCTCCACGTCTCTTCCAAGGGGCATTAAAACCATCTTGTTAGACTACTGTGACCTCCACGTCTCTTCTGAGGGGCATTAAAACCATCTTGTTAAGCTACTGTGTCCTCCACGTCTCTTCCGAGGGGCATTAAAACCGTCTTGTTAAGCTACTGTGACCTCCATGTCTCTTCTGAGGGGCATTAAAACCGTCTTGTTAAGCTACTGTGACCTCCACCACTTTTCCAAGGGGCATTAAAACCGTCTTGTTAAGCTTCTGCGACCTCCACCACTTTACCAAGGGGCATTAAAACAGTCTTGTTAAGCTACTGTGACCTCCAAGTCTCTTCCGAGGGGCAGTAAAACCGTTTTGCTAAGCTACTGTGACCTCCACGTCTCTTCCGAGGGGCATTAAAACCGTCTTGTTAAGCTACTGTGACCTCCACGTCTATTTTGAGGGGCATTAAAGCCGTCTTGTTAAGCTACTGTGACCTCCACGTCTCTTCCGAGGGGCATTAAAACCGTCTTGTTAAGCTACTGTGACCTCCACGTCTCTTCCAAGGGGCATTAAAACCATTTTGTTAAACTACTGTGACCTCCACGTCTCTTCTGAGGGGCATTAAAACCATCTTGTTAAGCTACTGTGACCTCCACCACTTTTCCAAGGGGCATTAAAACCATCTTGTTAAGCTACTGTGACCGACACGTCTCTTCCGAGGGGCATTAAAACCGTCTTGTTCAACTACTGTGACCTCCACGTCTCTTTCGAGGGGCATTAAAACCGTCTGGTTAAGCTACTGTGACCACCACTTTTCCAAGGGGCATTAAAACCATCTTGTTGAGCAACTGGGACCTCCACGTCTCTTCCGATGGCCATTCAAACCATCTTGATAAGCTACTGTGACCTCCACGTCTCTTCCAAGGGGCATTAAAACCGTCTTGTTAAGCTACTGTGACCTCCACGTCTCTTCCGAGGGGCATTAAAATCGTCTTGTTAAGCTACTGTGACCTCCACGTCTCTTCCGAGGGGCATTAAAACCGTCTTTTTAAGCTACTGTGACCTCCACGTCTCTTCCGAGGGGCATTAAAACCATCTTGTTAAGCTACTGTGTCCTCCACGTCTCTTTCGAGGGGAATTAAAACCGTCTTGTTAAGCTACTGTGACCTCCACCACTTTTCCAAGGGGCATTAAAACCATCTTGTTAAGCTACTGTGACCTCCACGTCTCTTTCGACGGGCATTAAAACAGTCTTGTTAAGCTACTGTGACCTCTACCACTTTTCCAAGGGACATTAAAACCGTCTTGTTAAGCTTCTGCTACCTCCACCACTTTACCAAGGGGCATTAAAACTGTCTTGTTAAGCTACTGTGACCTCCACGTCTCTTCCGAGGGGCATTAAAACCGTCTTGTTAAGCTACTTTGACCTCCACATTTCTTCCGAGGGGCATTAAAACCGTCTTGTTAAGCTACTGTGACCTCCACGTCTCTTCCGAGGGGCATTAAAAACGTCTTGTTAAGCTACTGTGACCTCCACGTCTCTTCTGAGGGGCATTAAAACCATCTTGTTAAGCTACTGTGTCCTCCACGTCTCTTCCGAGGGGCATTGAAACCGTCTTGTTAAGCTACTGTGACCTCCATGTCTCTTCTGAGGGGCATTAAAACCGTCTTGTTAAGCTACTGTGACCTCCACCACTTTTCCAAGGGGCATTAAAACCGTCTTGTTAAGCTTCTACGACCTCCACCACTTTACCAAGGGGCATTAAAACAATCTTGTTAAGCTACTGTGACCTCCAAGTCTCTTCCGAGGGGCAGTAAAACCGTTTTGCTAAGCTACTGTGACCTCCACGTCTCTTCCGAGGGGCATTAAAACCGTCTTGTTAAGCTACTGTGACCTCCACGTCTATTTTGAGGGGCATTAAAGCCGTCTTGTTAAGCTACTGTGACCTCCACGTCTCTTCCGAGGGGCATTAAAACCGTCTTGTTAAGCTACTGTGACCTCCACGTCTCTTCCAAGGGGCATTAAAACCATTTTGTTAAACTACTGTGACCTCCACGTCTCTTCTGAGGGGCATTAAAACCATCTTGTTAAGCTACTGTGACCTCCACCACTTTTCCAAGGGGCATTAAAACCATCTTGTTAAGCTACTGTGACCGACACGTCTCTTCCGAGGGGCATTAAAACCGTCTTGTTAAGCTACTGTGACCTCCACGTCTCTTTCGAGGGGCATTAAAACCGTCTGGTTAAGCTACTGTGACCACCACTTTTCCAAGGGGAATTAAAACCATCTTGTTGAGCTACTGGGACCTCCGCGTCTCTTCCGATGGGCATTCAAACCATCTTGATAAGCTACTGTGACCTCCACATCTCTTCCGAGGGGCATTAAAAGTGTCTTGTTAAGCCACTGTGACTTCCATGTCTCTTCCAAGGGGCATTAAAACCGTCCTGTTAAATTACTGTGACCTCCACGTCTCTTTCGAGGGGAATTAAAGCTGTCTTGTTAAGCTACTGTGAACTCCACAACTTTTCCAAGGGGCATTAAAACCATCTTGTTAAGCTACTGTGACCTCCACGTCTCTTCCGAGGGGCATTAAAACCATCTTGTTAAGCTACTGTGACCTCCACATCTCTTCCGAGGGGCATTAAAACCGTCTTGTTAAGCTACTGTGACTTCTACGTCTCTTCTTAGGGGCATTAAAACCGTCTTGTTAAGCTACTGTGACCTCCACATCTCTTCCAAGGGGCATTAAAACCATCTTGTTAAACTACTGTGACCTCCATGTCTCTTCTGATGGGCATTAAAACCATCTTGTTAAGCTACTGTGTCCTCCACGTCTCTTTCGAGGGGAATTAAAACCGTATTGTTAAGCTACTGTGACCTCCACCACTTTTCAAAGGGGCATTAAAACCATCTTATTAAGCTACTGTGACCTCCACGTCTCTTCCGAGGGGCATTAAAACCGTCTTGTTAAGCTACTGTGATCTCCACGTCTCTTCCGAGGGGCATTAAAACCGTCCTGTTAAGCTACTGTGACCTCCACGTCTCTTTCGAGGGGAATTAAACCATCTTGTTAAGCTACTGTGACCTCCACCACTTTTCCAAGGGGCATTAAAACCATCTTGTTAAGCTACTGTGACCTCCACTTCTCTTCCGAGGGGCATTAAAGCCGTCTTGTTAAGCTACTGTGACCTCCACGTCTCTTCCGAGGGGCATTAAAACCATCTTGTTAAGCTACTGTGACCGCCACGTCTCTTCCGAGGGGCATTAAAACCGTCTTGTTAAGCTACTGTCACCTCCACGTCTCTTTCGAGGGGCATTAAAACCGTCTTGTTAAGCTACTGTGACCACCACTTTTCCAAGGGGCATTAAAACCGTCTTGTTAAGCTACTGTGACCTCCACGTCTCTTCCGAGGGGCACTAAAACCGTCCTGTTAAGCTACTGTGACCTCCACGTCTCTTTCGAGGGGAATTAAAACCGTCTTGTTAAGCTACTGTGACCTACACCACTTTTCCAAGGAGCATTAAAATAGTCTTGTTAAGCTACTGTGACCTCCACGTCTCTTCCCAGGGGCATTAAAACCGTCTTGTTAAGCTACTGTGACCTTCACGTCTCTTCCGAGGGGCATTAAAACCATCTTGTTAAGCTACTGTGACCGCCACGTCTCTTCCGAGGGGCATTAAAACCGTCTTGTTAAGCTACTGTGACCTCCACGTCTCTTTCGAGGTGCATTAAAACCGTCTTATTAAGCTACTGTGACCACCACTTTTCCAAGGGGCATTAAAACCGTCTTGTTAAGCTACTGGGACCTCCAAGTTTCTTCCGAGGGGCATTAAAACTGTCTTGTTAAGCTACTGTGACCTCCATCACTTTCCGAGGGGCATTAAAACCGTCTTGTTAAGCTTCTGCGACCTCCACCTCTTTACCAAGGGGCATTAAGACTGTCTTTTTAAGCTACTGTGACCTACACGTCTCTTCCGAGGGGCATTAAAACCGTTTTGTTAATCTACTGTGACCTCCACGTCTCTTCGGAGGGGTATTAAAACCGTCTTTTTAAGCTACTTTGACCTCCACGTCTCTTCCGAGGGGCATTAAAACCATCTTGTTAAGCTACTGTGACCTCCATGTCTCTTTCGAGGGGCATTAAAACCATCTTGTTAAGCTACTGTGACCTCCACGTCTCTTCCAAGGGGCATTAAAACCGTCTTGTTGAGCTACTGGGACCTCCACGTCTCTTCCGAGGGGCATTAAAACCGTCTTGTTAAGCTACTGTGACCTCTACGTCTCTTCTAAGGGGCATTAAAACCGTCTTGTTAAGCTACTGTGACCTCCACCACATTTCCAAGGGGCATTAAAACCGTCTTGTTAAGCTTCTGCGACCTCCACCACTTTACCAAGGGGCAAGAAAACCGTCTTGTTAAGCTACTGTGACCTCCGCGTCTCTTCCGAGGGGCATTAAAACCGTTTTGCTAAGCTACTGTGACCTCCACGTCTCTTCCGAGGGGCATTAAAACCATCTTGTTAAGCTACTGTGACCTCCACGTCTCTTCCGAGGGGCATTAAAACCGTCTTGTTAAGCTACTGTGAACTCCACGTCTATTTTGACTGGCATCAAAGCCGTCTTGTTAAGCTACTGTGACCTCCACGTCTCTTCCGAGGGGCATTAAAACCGTCTTGTTAAGCTACTGTGTCCTCCACATCTCTTTCGAAGGGCATTAAAACAGTCTTTTTAAGCTACTGTGACCTCTACCACTTTTCCAAGGGGCATTAAAACCGTCTTGTTAAGCTTCTGCGACCTCCATCACTTTACCAAGGGGCATTAAAACTGTCTTGTTAAGCTACTGTGACCTCCACGTCTCTTCCGAGGGGCATTAAAACCGTCTTGTTAAGCTACTTTGACCTCCACATTTCTTCCGAGGGGCATTAAAACCGTCTTGTTAAGCTACTGTGACCTCCACGTCTCTTCCGAGGGGCATTAAAAACGTCTTGTTAAGCTACTGTGACCTCCACGTCTCTTCCAAGGGGCATTAAAACCATCTTGTTAGACTACTGTGACCTCCACGTCTCTTCTGAGGGGCATTAAAACCATCTTGTTAAGCTACTGTGTCCTCCACGTCTCTTCCGAGGGGAATTAAAACCGTCTTGTTAAGCTACTGTGACCTCCATGTCTCTTCTGAGGGGCATTAAAACCGTCTTGTTAAGCTACTGTGACCTCCACCACTTTTCCAAGGGGCATTAAAACCATCTTGTTAAGCTTCTGCGACCTCCACCACTTTACCAAGGGGCATTAAAACAGTCTTGTTAAGCTACTGTGACCTCCAAGTCTCTTCCGAGGGGCAGTAAAACCGTTTTGCTAAGCTACTGTGACCTCCACGTCTCTTCCGAGGGGCATTAAAACCGTCTTGTTAAGCTACTGTGACCTCCACGTCTATTTTGAGGGGCAATAAAGCCGTCTTGTTAAGCTACTGTGACCTCCACGTCTCTTCCGAGCGGCATTAAAACCGTCTTGTTAAGCTACTGTGACCTCCACGTCTCTTCCAAGGGGCATTAAAACCATCTTGTTAAGCTACTGTGACCTCCACCACTTTTCCAAGGGGCATTAAAACCATCTTGTTATGCTACTGTGACCGACACGTCTCTTCCGAGGGGCATTAAAACCGTCTTGTTAAGCTACTGTGACCTCCACGTCTCTTTCGAGGGGCATTAAAACCGTCTGGTTAAGCTACTGTGACCACCACTTTTCCAAGGGGCATTAAAACCATCTTGTTGAGCTACTGGGACCTCCACGTCTCTTCGATGGGCATTCAAACCATCTTGATAAGCTACTGTGACCTCCACGTCTCTTCCGAGGGGCATTAAAACCGTCTTGTTAAGCTACTGTGACCTACACGTCTCTTCCGAGGGGCATTAAAATCGTCTTGTTAAGCTACTGTGACCTCCACGTCTCTTCCGAGGGGCATTAAAACCGTCTTTTTAAGCTACTGTGACCTCCACGTCTCTTCCGAGGGGCATTAAAACCGTCTTGTTAAGCTACTGTGTCCTCCACGTCTCTTTCGAGGGGAATTAAAACCGTCTTGTTAAGCTACTGTGACCTCCACCACTTTTCCAAGGTGCATTAAAACCATCTTGTTAAGCTACTGTGACCTCCACGTCTCTTTCGACGGGCATTAAAACAGTCTTGTTAAGCTACTGTGACCTCTACCACTTTTCCAAGGGGCATTAAAACCGTCTTGTTAAGCTTCTGCGACCTCCACCACTTTACCAAGGGGCATTAAAACTGTCTTGTTAAGCTACTGTGACCTCCACGTCTCTTCCGAGGGGCATTAAAACCGTCTTGTTAAGCTACTTTGACCTCCACATTTCTTCCGAGGGGCATTAAAACCGTCTTGTTAAGCTACTGTGACCTCCACGTCTCTTCCGAGGGGCATTAAAAACGTCTTGTTAAGCTACTGTGACCTCCACGTCTCTTCCAAGGGGCATTAAAACCATCTTGTTAGACTACTGTGACCTCCACGTCTCTTCTGAGGGGCATTAAAACCATCTTGTTAAGCTACTGTGTCCTCCACGTCTCTTCCGAGGGGCATTAAAACCGTCTTGTTAAGCTACTGTGACCTCGATGTCTCTTCTGAGGGGCATTAAAACCGTCTTGTTAAGCTACTGTGACCTCCACCACTTTTCCAAGGGGCATTAAAACCGTCTTGTTAAGCTTCTGCGACCTCCACCACTTTACCAAGGGGCATTAAAACAGTCTTGTTAAGCTACTGTGACCTCCAAGTCTCTTCCGAGGGGCAGTAAAACCGTTTTGCTAAGCTACTGTGACCTCCACGTCTCTTCCGAGGGGCATTAAAACCGTCTTGTTAAGCTACTGTGACCTCCACGTCTATTTTGAGGGGCATTAAAGCCGTCTTGTTAAGCTACTGTGACCTCCACGTCTCTTCCGAGGGGCATTAAAACCGTCTTGTTAAGCTACTGTGACCTCCACGTCTCTTTCAAGGGGCATTAAAACCATTTTGTTAAACTACTGTGACCTCCACGTCTCTTCTGAGGGGCATTAAAACCATCTTGTTAAGCTACTGTGACCTCCACCACTTTTCCAAGGGGCATTAAAACCATCTTGTTAAGCTACTGTGACCGACACGTCTCTTCCGAGGGGCATTAAAACCGTCTTGTTCAACTACTGTGACCTCCACGTCTCTTTCGAGGGGCATTAAAACCGTCTGGTTAAGCTACTGTGACCACCACTTTTCCAAGGGGCATTAAAACCATCTTGTTGAGCAACTGGGACCTCCACGTCTCTTCCGATGGCCATTCAAACCATCTTGATAAGCTACTGTGACCTCCACGTCTCTTCCAAGGGGTATTAAAACCGTCTTGTTAAGCTACTGTGACCTCCACGTCTCTTCCGAGGGGCATTAAAATCGTCTTGTTAAGCTACTGTGACCTCCACGTCTCTTCCGAGGGGCATTAAAACCGTCTTTTTAAGCTACTGTGACCTCCACGTCTCTTCCGAGGGGCATTAAAACCATCTTGTTAAGCTACTGTGTCCTCCACGTCTCTTTCGAGGGGAATTAAAACCGTCTTGTTAAGCTACTGTGACCTCCACCACTTTTCCAAGGGGCATTAAAACCATCTTGTTAAGCTACTGTGACCTCCACGTCTCTTTCGACGGGCATTAAAACAGTCTTGTTAAGCTACTGTGACCTCTACCACTTTTCCAAGGGACATTAAAACCGTCTTGTTAAGCTTCTGCTACCTCCACCACTTTACCAAGGGGCATTAAAACTGTCTTGTTAAGCTACTGTGACCTCCACGTCTCTTCCGAGGGGCATTAAAACCGTCTTGTTAAGCTACTTTGACCTCCACATTTCTTCCGAGGGGCATTAAAACCGTCTTGTTAAGCTACTGTGACCTCCACGTCTCTTCCGAGGGGCATTAAAAACGTCTTGTTAAGCTACTGTGACCTCCACGTCTCTTCTGAGGGGCATTAAAACCATCTTGTTAAGCTACTGTGTCCTCCACGTCTCTTCCGAGGGGCATTGAAACCGTCTTGTTAAGCTACTGTGACCTCCATGTCTCTTCTGAGGGGCATTAAAACCGTCTTGTTAAGCTACTGTGACCTCCACCACTTTTCCAAGGGGCATTAAAACCGTCTTGTTAAGCTTCTACGACCTCCACCACTTTACCAAGGGGCATTAAAACAATCTTGTTAAGCTACTGTGACCTCCAAGTCTCTTCCGAGGGGCAGTAAAACCGTTTTGCTAAGCTACTGTGACCTCCACGTCTCTTCCGAGGGGCATTAAAACCGTCTTGTTAAGCTACTGTGACCTCCACGTCTATTTTGAGGGGCATTAAAGCCGTCTTGTTAAGCTACTGTGACCTCCACGTCTCTTCCGAGGGGCATTAAAACCGTCTTGTTAAGCTACTGTGACCTCCACGTCTCTTCCAAGGGGCATTAAAACCATTTTGTTAAACTACTGTGACCTCCACGTCTCTTCTGAGGGGCATTAAAACCATCTTGTTAAGCTACTGTGACCTCCACCACTTTTCCAAGGGGCATTAAAACCATCTTGTTAAGCTACTGTGACCGACACGTCTCTTCCGAGGGGCATTAAAACCGTCTTGTTAAGCTACTGTGACCTCCACGTCTCTTTCGAGGGGCATTAAAACCGTCTGGTTAAGCTACTGTGACCACCACTTTTCCAAGGGGAATTAAAACCATCTTGTTGAGCTACTGGGACCTCCGCGTCTCTTCCGATGGGCATTCAAACCATCTTGATAAGCTACTGTGACCTCCACATCTCTTCCGAGGGGCATTAAAAGTGTCTTGTTAAGCCACTGTGACTTCCATGTCTCTTCCAAGGGGCATTAAAACCGTCCTGTTAAATTACTGTGACCTCCACGTCTCTTTCGAGGGGAATTAAAGCTGTCTTGTTAAGCTACTGTGAACTCCACAACTTTTCCAAGGGGCATTAAAACCATCTTGTTAAGCTACTGTGACCTCCACGTCTCTTCCGAGGGGCATTAAAACCATCTTGTTAAGCTACTGTGACCTCCACATCTCTTCCGAGGGGCATTAAAACCGTCTTGTTAAGCTACTGTGACTTCTACGTCTCTTCTTAGGGGCATTAAAACCGTCTTGTTAAGCTACTGTGACCTCCACATCTCTTCCAAGGGGCATTAAAACCATCTTGTTAAACTACTGTGACCTCCATGTCTCTTCTGAGGGGCATTAAAACCATCTTGTTAAGCTACTGTGTCCTCCACGTCTCTTTCGAGGGGAATTAAAACCGTATTGTTAAGCTACTGTGACCTCCACCACTTTTCAAAGGGGCATTAAAACCATCTTATTAAGCTACTGTGACCTCCACGTCTCTTCCGAGGGGCATTAAAACCGTCTTGTTAAGCTACTGTGATCTCCACGTCTCTTCCGAGGGGCATTAAAACCGTCCTGTTAAGCTACTGTGACCTCCACGTCTCTTTCGAGGGGAATTAAACCATCTTGTTAAGCTACTGTGACCTCCACCACTTTTCCAAGGGGCATTAAAACCATCTTGTTAAGCTACTGTGACCTCCACTTCTCTTCCGAGGGGCATTAAAGCCGTCTTGTTAAGCTACTGTGACCTCCACGTCTCTTCCGAGGGGCATTAAAACCATCTTGTTAAGCTACTGTGACCGCCACGTCTCTTCCGAGGGGCATTAAAACCGTCTTGTTAAGCTACTGTCACCTCCACGTCTCTTTCGAGGGGCATTAAAACCGTCTTGTTAAGCTACTGTGACCACCACTTTTCCAAGGGGCATTAAAACCGTCTTGTTAAGCTACTGTGACCTCCACGTCTCTTCCGAGGGGCACTAAAACCGTCCTGTTAAGCTACTGTGACCTCCACGTCTCTTTCGAGGGGAATTAAAACCGTCTTGTTAAGCTACTGTGACCTACACCACTTTTCCAAGGAGCATTAAAATAGTCTTGTTAAGCTACTGTGACCTCCACGTCTCTTCCCAGGGGCATTAAAACCGTCTTGTTAAGCTACTGTGACCTTCACGTCTCTTCCGAGGGGCATTAAAACCATCTTGTTAAGCTACTGTGACCGCCACGTCTCTTCCGAGGGGCATTAAAACCGTCTTGTTAAGCTACTGTGACCTCCACGTCTCTTTCGAGGTGCATTAAAACCGTCTTATTAAGCTACTGTGACCACCACTTTTCCAAGGGGCATTAAAACCGTCTTGTTAAGCTACTGGGACCTCCAAGTTTCTTCCGAGGGGCATTAAAACTGTCTTGTTAAGCTACTGTGACCTCCATCACTTTCCGAGGGGCATTAAAACCGTCTTGTTAAGCTTCTGCGACCTCCACCTCTTTACCAAGGGGCATTAAGACTGTCTTTTTAAGCTACTGTGACCTACACGTCTCTTCCGAGGGGCATTAAAACCGTTTTGTTAATCTACTGTGACCTCCACGTCTCTTCGGAGGGGTATTAAAACCGTCTTTTTAAGCTACTTTGACCTCCACGTCTCTTCCGAGGGGCATTAAAACCATCTTGTTAAGCTACTGTGACCTCCATGTCTCTTTCGAGGGGCATTAAAACCATCTTGTTAAGCTACTGTGACCTCCACGTCTCTTCCAAGGGGCATTAAAACCGTCTTGTTGAGCTACTGGGACCTCCACGTCTCTTCCGAGGGGCATTAAAACCGTCTTGTTAAGCTACTGTGACCTCTACGTCTCTTCTAAGGGGCATTAAAACCGTCTTGTTAAGCTACTGTGACCTCCACCACATTTCCAAGGGGCATTAAAACCGTCTTGTTAAGCTTCTGCGACCTCCACCACTTTACCAAGGGGCAAGAAAACCGTCTTGTTAAGCTACTGTGACCTCCGCGTCTCTTCCGAGGGGCATTAAAACCGTTTTGCTAAGCTACTGTGACCTCCACGTCTCTTCCGAGGGGCATTAAAACCATCTTGTTAAGCTACTGTGACCTCCACGTCTCTTCCGAGGGGCATTAAAACCGTCTTGTTAAGCTACTGTGAACTCCACGTCTATTTTGACTGGCATCAAAGCCGTCTTGTTAAGCTACTGTGACCTCCACGTCTCTTCCGAGGGGCATTAAAACCGTCTTGTTAAGCTACTGTGTCCTCCACATCTCTTTCGAAGGGCATTAAAACAGTCTTTTTAAGCTACTGTGACCTCTACCACTTTTCCAAGGGGCATTAAAACCGTCTTGTTAAGCTTCTGCGACCTCCATCACTTTACCAAGGGGCATTAAAACTGTCTTGTTAAGCTACTGTGACCTCCACGTCTCTTCCGAGGGGCATTAAAACCGTCTTGTTAAGCTACTTTGACCTCCACATTTCTTCCGAGGGGCATTAAAACCGTCTTGTTAAGCTACTGTGACCTCCACGTCTCTTCCGAGGGGCATTAAAAACGTCTTGTTAAGCTACTGTGACCTCCACGTCTCTTCCAAGGGGCATTAAAACCATCTTGTTAGACTACTGTGACCTCCACGTCTCTTCTGAGGGGCATTAAAACCATCTTGTTAAGCTACTGTGTCCTCCACGTCTCTTCCGAGGGGAATTAAAACCGTCTTGTTAAGCTACTGTGACCTCCATGTCTCTTCTGAGGGGCATTAAAACCGTCTTGTTAAGCTACTGTGACCTCCACCACTTTTCCAAGGGGCATTAAAACCATCTTGTTAAGCTTCTGCGACCTCCACCACTTTACCAAGGGGCATTAAAACAGTCTTGTTAAGCTACTGTGACCTCCAAGTCTCTTCCGAGGGGCAGTAAAACCGTTTTGCTAAGCTACTGTGACCTCCACGTCTCTTCCGAGGGGCATTAAAACCGTCTTGTTAAGCTACTGTGACCTCCACGTCTATTTTGAGGGGCAATAAAGCCGTCTTGTTAAGCTACTGTGACCTCCACGTCTCTTCCGAGCGGCATTAAAACCGTCTTGTTAAGCTACTGTGACCTCCACGTCTCTTCCAAGGGGCATTAAAACCATCTTGTTAAGCTACTGTGACCTCCACCACTTTTCCAAGGGGCATTAAAACCATCTTGTTATGCTACTGTGACCGACACGTCTCTTCCGAGGGGCATTAAAACCGTCTTGTTAAGCTACTGTGACCTCCACGTCTCTTTCGAGGGGCATTAAAACCGTCTGGTTAAGCTACTGTGACCACCACTTTTCCAAGGGGCATTAAAACCATCTTGTTGAGCTACTGGGACCTCCACGTCTCTTCGATGGGCATTCAAACCATCTTGATAAGCTACTGTGACCTCCACGTCTCTTCCGAGGGGCATTAAAACCGTCTTGTTAAGCTACTGTGACCTACACGTCTCTTCCGAGGGGCATTAAAATCGTCTTGTTAAGCTACTGTGACCTCCACGTCTCTTCCGAGGGGCATTAAAACCGTCTTTTTAAGCTACTGTGACCTCCACGTCTCTTCCGAGGGGCATTAAAACCGTCTTGTTAAGCTACTGTGTCCTCCACGTCTCTTTCGAGGGGAATTAAAACCGTCTTGTTAAGCTACTGTGACCTCCACCACTTTTCCAAGGTGCATTAAAACCATCTTGTTAAGCTACTGTGACCTCCACGTCTCTTTCGACGGGCATTAAAACAGTCTTGTTAAGCTACTGTGACCTCTACCACTTTTCCAAGGGGCATTAAAACCGTCTTGTTAAGCTTCTGCGACCTCCACCACTTTACCAAGGGGCATTAAAACTGTCTTGTTAAGCTACTGTGACCTCCACGTCTCTTCCGAGGGGCATTAAAACCGTCTTGTTAAGCTACTTTGACCTCCACATTTCTTCCGAGGGGCATTAAAACCGTCTTGTTAAGCTACTGTGACCTCCACGTCTCTTCCGAGGGGCATTAAAAACGTCTTGTTAAGCTACTGTGACCTCCACGTCTCTTCCAAGGGGCATTAAAACCATCTTGTTAGACTACTGTGACCTCCACGTCTCTTCTGAGGGGCATTAAAACCATCTTGTTAAGCTACTGTGTCCTCCACGTCTCTTCCGAGGGGCATTAAAACCGTCTTGTTAAGCTACTGTGACCTCGATGTCTCTTCTGAGGGGCATTAAAACCGTCTTGTTAAGCTACTGTGACCTCCACCACTTTTCCAAGGGGCATTAAAACCGTCTTGTTAAGCTTCTGCGACCTCCACCACTTTACCAAGGGGCATTAAAACAGTCTTGTTAAGCTACTGTGACCTCCAAGTCTCTTCCGAGGGGCAGTAAAACCGTTTTGCTAAGCTACTGTGACCTCCACGTCTCTTCCGAGGGGCATTAAAACCGTCTTGTTAAGCTACTGTGACCTCCACGTCTATTTTGAGGGGCATTAAAGCCGTCTTGTTAAGCTACTGTGACCTCCACGTCTCTTCCGAGGGGCATTAAAACCGTCTTGTTAAGCTACTGTGACCTCCACGTCTCTTTCAAGGGGCATTAAAACCATTTTGTTAAACTACTGTGACCTCCACGTCTCTTCTGAGGGGCAATAAAACCATCTTGTTAAGCTACTGTGACCTCCACCACTTTTCCAAGGGGCATTAAAACCATCTTGTTAAGCTACTGTGACCGACACGTCTCTTCCGAGGGGCATTAAAACCGTCTTGTTAAGCTACTGTGACCTCCACGTCTCTTTCGAGGGGCATTAAAACCGTCTGGTTAAGCTACTGTGACCACCACTTTTCCAAGGGGCATTAAAACCATCTTGTTGAGCTACTGGGACCTCCACGTCTCTTCCGATGGGCATTCAAACCATCTTGATAAGCTACTGTGACCTCCACGTCTCTTCCGAGGGGCATTAAAACCGTCTTGTTAAGCTACTGTGACCTACACGTCTCTTCCGAGGGGCATTAAAATCGTCTTGTTAAGCTACTGTGACCTCCACGTCTCTTCCGAGGGGCATTAAAACCGTCTTTTTAAGCTACTGTGACCTCCACGTCTCTTCCGAGGGGCATTAAAACCATCTTGTTAAGCTACTGTGTCCTCCACGTCTCTTTCGAGGGGAATTAAAACCGTCTTGTTAAGCTACTGTGACCTCCACCACTTTTCCAAGGGGCATTAAAACCATCTTGTTAAGCTACTGTGACCTCCACGTCTCTTTCGACGGGCATTAAAACAGTCTTGTTAAGCTACTGTGACCTCTACCACTTTTCCAAGGGGCATTAAAACCGTCTTGTTAAGCTTCTGCGACCTCCACCACTTTACCAAGGGGCATTAAAACTGTCTTGTTAAGCTACTGTGACCTCCACATCTCTTCCGAGGGGCATTAAAACCGTCTTGTTAAGCTACTTTGACCTCCATATTTCTTCCGAGGGGCATTAAAACCGTCTTGTTAAGCTACCTTGACCTCCACGTCTCTTCCGAGGGGCATTAAAAACATCTTGTTAAGCTACTGTGACCTCCACGTCTCTTCCAAGGGGCATTAAAACCATCTTGTTAGACTACTGTGACATCCACGTCTCTTCTGAGGGGCATTAAAACCATCTTGTTAAGCTACTGTGTCCTCCACGTCTCTTCCGAGGGGCATTAAAACCGTCTTGTTAAGCTACTGTGACCTCCATGTCTCTTCTGAGGGGCATTAAAACCGTCTTGTTAAGCTACTGTGACCTCCACCACTTTTCCAAGGGGCATTAAAACAATCTTGTTAAGCTTCTGCGACCTCCACCACTTTACCAAGGGGCATTAAAACAGTCTTGTTAAGCTACTGTGACCTCCAAGTCTCTTCCGAGGGGCAGTAAAACCGTTTTGCTAAGCTACTGTGACCTCCACGTCTCTTCCGAGGGGCATTAAAACCGTCTTGTTAAGCTACTGTGACCTCCACGTCTATTTTGAGGGGCATTACAGCCGTGTTGTTAAGCTACTGTGACCTACACGTCTCTTCCGAGGGGCATTAAAACCGTCTTGTTAAGCTACTGTGACCTCCACGTCTCTTGCAAGGGACATTAAAACCATTTTGTTAAACTACTGTGACCTCCACGTCTCTTCTGAGGGGCATTAAAACCATCTTGTTAAGCTACTGTGACCTCCACCACTTTTCCAAGGGGCATTAAAACCATCTTGTTAAGCTACTGTGAACTCCACGTCTCTTTCGAGGGGCATTAAAACCGTCTGGTTAAGCTACTGTGACCACCACTTTTCCAAGGGGCATTAAAACCATCTTGTTGAGATACTGGGACCTCCACGTCTCTTCCGATGGGCATTCAAACCATCTTGATAAGCTACTGTGACCTCCACGTCTCTTCCGAGGGGCATTAAAACCGTCTTGTTAAGCTACTGTGACCTCCACGTCTCTTCCGAGGGGCATTAAAATCGTCTTGTTAAGCTACTGTGACCTCCACGTCTCTTCCGAGGGGCATTAAAACCGTCTTTTTAAGCTACTGTGACCTCCACGTCTCTTCCGAGGGGCATTAAAACCATCTTGTTAAGCTACTGTGTCCTCCACGTCTCTTTCGAGGTGAATTAAAACCGTCTTGTTAAGCTACTGTGACCTCCACCACTTTTCCAAGGGGCATTAAAACCATCTTGTTAAGCTACTGTGACCTCCACGTCTCTTTCGACGGGCATTAAAACAGTCTTATTAAGCTACTGTGACCTCTACCACTTTTCCAAGGGGCATTAAAACCATCTTGTTAAGCTACTGTGACCTCCACTTCTCTTCCGAGGGGCATTAAAGCCGTCTTGTTAAGCTACTGTGACCTCCACGTCTCTTCCGAGGGGCATTAAAACCATCTTGTTAAGCTACTGTGACCGCCACGTCTCTTCCGAGGGGCATTAAAACCGTCTTGTTAAGCTACTGTCACCTCCACGTCTCTTTCGAGGGGCATTAAAACCGTCTTGTTAAGCTACTGTGACCACCACTTTTCCAAGGGGCATTAAAACCGTCTTGTTAAGCTACTGTGACCTCCACGTCTCTTCCGAGGGGCACTAAAACCGTCCTGTTAAGCTACTGTGACCTCCACGTCTCTTTCGAGGGGAATTAAAACCGTCTTGTTAAGCTACTGTGACCTACACCACTTTTCCAAGGAGCATTAAAATAGTCTTGTTAAGCTACTGTGACCTCCACGTCTCTTCCCAGGGGCATTAAAACCGTCTTGTTAAGCTACTGTGACCTTCACGTCTCTTCCGAGGGGCATTAAAACCATCTTGTTAAGCTACTGTGACCGCCACGTCTCTTCCGAGGGGCATTAAAACCGTCTTGTTAAGCTACTGTGACCTCCACGTCTCTTTCGAGGTGCATTAAAACCGTCTTATTAAGCTACTGTGACCACCACTTTTCCAAGGGGCATTAAAACCGTCTTGTTAAGCTACTGGGACCTCCAAGTTTCTTCCGAGGGGCATTAAAACTGTCTTGTTAAGCTACTGTGACCTCCATCACTTTCCGAGGGGCATTAAAACCGTCTTCTTAAGCTTCTGCGACCTCCACCTCTTTACCAAGGGGCATTAAGACTGTCTTTTTAAGCTACTGTGACCTACACGTCTCTTCCGAGGGGCATTAAAACCGTTTTGTTAATCTATTGTGACCTCCACGTCTCTTCGGAGGGGTATTAAAACCGTCTTTTTAAGCTACTTTGACCTCCACGTCTCTTCCGAGGGGCATTAAAACCATCTTGTTAAGCTACTGTGACCTCCATGTCTCTTTCGAGGGGCATTAAAACCATCTTGTTAAGCTACTGTGACCTCCACGTCTCTTCCAAGGGGCATTAAAACCGTCTTGTTGAGCTACTGGGACCTCCACGTCTCTTCCGAGGGGCATTAAAACCGTCTTGTTAAGCTACTGTGACCTCTACGTCTCTTCTAAGGGGCATTAAAACCGTCTTGTTAAGCTACTGTGACCTCCACCACATTTCCAAGGGGCATTAAAACCGTCTTGTTAAGCTTCTGCGACCTCCACCACTTTACCAAGGGGCAAGAAAACCGTCTTGTTAAGCTACTGTGACCTCCGCGTCTCTTCCGATTGGCATTAAAACCGTTTTGCTAAGCTACTGTGGCCTCCACGTCTCTTCCGAGGGGCATTAAAATCGTCTTGTTAAGCTACTATGACCTCCACGTCTCTTCCGAGGGGCATTAAAACCGTCTTGTTAAGCTACTGTGACCTCCACGTCTCTTCCGAGGGGCATTAAAACCGTCTTGTTAAGCTACTGTGACCTCCACGTCTCTTCTGAGGGGCACTAAAACCGTCTTTTTAAGCTACTTTGACCTCCACCACTTTTCCAAGGGGCATTAAAACCGTCTTGTTAAGCTTCTGCGACCTCCACCACTTTACCAAGGGGCATTAAAACCGTCTTGTTAAGCTACTGTGACCTCCACGTCTCTTCCGAGGGGCATTAAAACCGTCTTGTTAAGCTACTGTGACCTCCACGTCTCTTCCGAGGGGCATTAAAACCGTCTTGTTAAGCTACTGTGACCTCCACGTCTCTTCCGAGGGGCATTAAAACCGTCTTGTTAAGCTACTGTGAACTCCACGTCTATTTTGACTGGCATCAAAGCCGTCTTGTTAAGCTACTGTGACCTCCACGTCTCTTCCGAGGGGCATTAAAACCGTCTTGTTAAGCTACTGTGTCCTCCACATCTCTTTCGACGGGCATTAAAACAGTCTTTTTAAGCTACTGTGACCTCTACCACTTTTCCAAGGGGCATTAAAACCGTCTTGTTAAGCTTCTGCGACCTCCATCACTTTACCAAGGGGCATTAAAACTGTCTTGTTAAGCTACTGTGACCTCCACGTCTCTTCCGAGGGGCATTAAAACCGTCTTGTTAAGCTACTTTGACCTCCACATTTCTTCCGAGGGGCATTAAAACCGTCTTGTTAAGCTACTGTGACCTACACGTCTCTTCCGAGGGGTATTAAAAACGTCTTGTTAAGCTACTGTGACCTCCACGTCTCTTCCAATGGGCATTAAAACCATCTTGTTAGACTACTGTGACCTCCACGTCTCTTCTGAGGGGCATTAAAACCATCTTGTTAAGCTACTGTGTCCTCCACGTCTCTTCCGAGGGGAATTAAAACCGTCTTGTTAAGCTACTGTGACCTCCATGTCTCTTCTGAGGGGCATTAAAACCGTCTTGTTAAGCTACTGTGACCTCCACCACTTTTCCAAGGGGCATTAAAACCGTCTTGTTAAGCTTCTGCGACCTCCACCACTTTACCAAGGGGCATTAAAACAGTCTTGTTAAGCTACTGTGACCTCCAAGTCTCTTCCGAGGGGCAGTAAAACCGTTTTGCTAAGCTACTGTGACCTCCACGTCTCTTCCGAGGGGCATTAAATCCGTCTTGTTAAGCTACTGTGACCTCCACGTCTATTTTGAGGGGCATTAAAGCCGTCTTGTTAAGCTACTGTGACCTCCACGTCTCTTCCGAGGGGCATTAAAACCGTCTTGTTAAGCTACTGTGACCTCCACGTCTCTTCCAAGGGGCATTAAAACCATCTTGTTAAGCTACTGTGACCTCCACCACTTTTCCAAGGTGCATTAAAACCATCTTGTTAAGCTACTGTGACCGACACGTCTCTTCCGAGGGGCATTAAAACCGTCTTGTTAAGCTACTGTGACCTCCACGTCTCTTTCGAGGGGCATTAAAACCGTCTGGTTAAGCTACTGTGACCACCACTTTTCCAAGGGGCATTAAAACCATCTTGTTGAGCTACTGGGACCTCCACGTCTCTTCGATGGGCATTCAAACCATCTTGATAAGCTACTGTGACCTCCACGTCTCTTCCGAGGGGCATTAAAACCGTCTTGTTAAGCTACTGTGACCTCCATGTCTCTTCCGAGGGGCATTAAAATCGTCTTGTTAAGCTACTGTGACCTCCACGTCTCTTCCGAGGGGCATTAAAACCGTCTTTTTAAGCTACTGTGACCTCCACGTCTCTTCCGAGGGGCATTAAAACCATCTTGTTAAGCCACTGTGTCCTCCACGTCTCTTTCGAGGGGAATTAAAACCGTCTTGTTAAGCTACTGTGACCTCCACCACTTTTCCAAGGGGCATTAAAACCATCTTGTTAAGCTACTGTGACCTCCACGTCTCTTTCGACGGGCATTAAAACAGTCTTGTTAAGCTACTGTGACCTCTACCACTTTTCCAAGGGGCATTAAAACCGTCTTGTTAAGCTTCTGCGACCTCCACCACTTTACCAAGGGGCATTAAAACTGTCTTGTTAAGCTACTGTGACCTCCACGTCTCTTCCGAGGGGCATTAAAACCGTCTTGTTAAGCTACTTTGACCTCCACATTTCTTCCGAGGGGCATTAAATCCGTCTTGTTAAGCTACTGTGACCTCCACGTCTCTTCCGAGGGGCATTAAAAACGTCTTGTTAAGCTACTGTGACCTCCACGTCTCTTCCAAGGGGCATTAAAACCATCTTGTTAGACTACTGTGACCTCCACGTCTCTTCTGAGGGGCATTAAAACCATCTTGTTAAGCTACTGTGTCCTCCACGTCTCTTCCGAGGGGCATTAAAACCGTCTTGTTAAGCTACTGTGACCTCGATGTCTCTTCTGAGGGGCATTAAAACCGTCTTGTTAAGCTACTGTGACCTCCACCACTTTTCCAAGGGGCATTAAAACCGTCTTGTTAAGCTTCTGCGACCTCCACCACTTTACCAAGGGGCATTAAAACAGTCTTGTTAAGCTACTGTGACCTCCACGTCTCTTCCGAGGGGCATTAAAAACGTCTTGTTAAGCTACTGTGACCTCCACGTCTCTTCCAAGGGGCATTAAAACCATCTTGTTAGACTACTGTGACCTCCACGTCTCTTCTGAGGGGCATTAAAACCATCTTGTTAAGCTACTGTGTCCTCCACGTCTCTTCCGAGGGGCAGTAAAACCGTTTTGCTAAGCTACTGTGACCTCCACGTCTCTTCCGAGGGGCATTAAAACCGTCTTGTTAAGCTACTGTGACCTCCACGTCTATTTTGAGGGGCATTAAAGCCGTCTTGTTAAGCTACTGTGACCTCCACGTCTCTTCCGAGGGGCATTAAAACCGTCTTGTTAAGCTACTGTGACCTCCACGTCTCTTTCAAGGGGCATTAAAACCATTTTGTTAAACTACTGTGACCTCCACGTCTCTTCTGAGGGGCAATAAAACCATCTTGTTAAGCTACTGTGACCTCCACCACTTTTCCAAGGGGCATTAAAACCATCTTGTTAAGCTACTGTGACCGACACGTCTCTTCCGAGGGGCATTAAAACCGTCTTGTTAAGCTACTGTGACCTCCACGTCTCTTTCGAGGGGCATTAAAACCGTCTGGTTAAGCTACTGTGACCTCCACGTCTCTTCCGAGGGGCATTAAAACCGTCTTTTTAAGCTACTGTGACCTCCACGTCTCTTCCGAGGGGCATTAAAACCATCTTGTTAAGCTACTGTGTCCTCCACGTCTCTTTCGAGGGGAATTAAAACCGTCTTGTTAAGCTACTGTGACCTCCACCACTTTTCCAAGGGGCATTAAAACCATCTTGTTAAGCTACTGTGACCTCCACGTCTCTTTCGACGGGCATTAAAACAGTCTTGTTAAGCTACTGTGACCTCTACCACTTTTCCAAGGGGCATTAAAACCATCTTGTTGAGCTACTGGGACCTCCACGTCTCTTCCGATGGGCATTCAAACCATCTTGATAAGCTACTGTGACCTCCACGTCTCTTCCGAGGGGCATTAAAACCGTCTTGTTAAGCTACTGTGACCTACACGTCTCTTCCAAGGGGCATTAAAATCGTCTTGTTAAGCTACTGTGACCTCCACGTCTCTTCCGAGGGGCATTAAAACCGTCTTTTTAAGCTACTGTGACCTCCACGTCTCTTCCGAGGGGCATTAAAACCATCTTGTTAAGCTACTGTGTCCTCCACGTCTCTTTCGAGGGGAATTAAAACCGTCTTGTTAAGCTACTGTGACCTCCACCACTTTTCCAAGGGGCATTAAAACCATCTTGTTAAGCTACTGTGACCTCCACGTCTCTTTCGACGGGCATTAAAACAGTCTTGTTAAGCTACTGTGACCTCTACCACTTTTCCAAGGGGCATTAAAACCGTCTTGTTAAGCTTCTGCGACCTCCACCACTTTACCAAGGGGCATTAAAACTGTCTTGTTAAGCTACTGTGACCTCCACATCTCTTCCGAGGGGCATTAAAACCGTCTTGTTAAGCTACTTTGACCTCCATATTTCTTCCGAGGGGTATTAAAACCGTCTTGTTAAGCTACCTTGACCTCCACGTCTCTTACGAGGGGCATTAAAAACATCTTGTTAAGCTACTGTGACCTCCACGTCTCTTCCAAGGGGCATTAAAACCATCTTGTTAGACTACTGTGACCTCCACGTCTCTTCTGAGGGGCATTAAAACCATTTTGTTAAGCTACTGTGTCCTCCACGTCTCTTCCGAGGGGCATTAAAACCGTCTTGTTAAGCTACTGTGACCTCCATGTCTCTTCTGAGGGGCATTAAAACCGTCTTGTTAAGCTACTGTGACCTCCACCACTTTTCCAAGGGGCATTAAAACCGTCTTGTTAAGCTTCTGCGACCTCCACCACTTTACCAAGGGGCATTAAAACAGTCTTGTTAAGCTACTGTGACCTCCAAGTCTCTTCCGAGGGGCAGTAAAACCGTTTTGCTAAGCTACTGTGACCTCCACGTCTCTTCCGAGGGGCATTAAAACCGTCTTGTTAAGCTACTGTGACCTCCACGTCTATTTTGAGGGGCATTACAGCCGTGTTGTTAAGCTACTGTGACCTACACGTCTCTTCCGAGGGGCATTAAAACCGTCTTGTTAAGCTACTGTGACCTCCACGTCTCTTCCAAGGGACATTAAAACCATTTTGTTAAACTACTGTGACCTCCACGTCTCTTCTGAGGGGCATTAAAACCATCTTGTTAAGCTACTGTGACCTCCACCACTATTCCAAGGGGCATTAAAACCATCTTGTTAAGCTACTGTGACCTCCACGTCTCTTTCGAGGGGCATTAAAACCGTCTGGTTAAGCTACTGTGACCACCACTTTTCCAAGGGGCATTAAAACCATCTTGTTGAGATACTGGGACCTCCACGTCTCTTCCGATGGGCATTCAAACCATCTTGATAAGCTACTGTGACCTCCACGTCTCTTCCGAGGGGCATTAAAACCGTCTTGTTAAGCTACTGTGACCTCCACGTCTCTTCCGAGGGGCATTAAAATCGTCTTGTTAAGCTACTGTGACCTCCACGTCTCTTCCGAGGGGCATTAAAACCGTCTTTTTAAGCTACTGTGACCTCCACGTCTCTTCCGAGGGGCATTAAAACCATCTTGTTAAGCTACTGTGTCCTCCACGTCTCTTTCGAGGGGAATTAAAACCGTCTTGTTAAGCTACTGTGACCTCCACCACTTTTCCAAGGGGCATTAAAACCATCTTGTTAAGCTACTGTGACCTCCACGTCTCTTTCGACGGGCATTAAAACAGTCTTGTTAAGCTACTGTGACCTCTACCACTTTTCCAAGGGGCATTAAAACCGTCTTGTTAAGCTTCTGCGACCTCCACCACTTTACCAAGGGGCATTAAAACTGTCTTGTTAAGCTACTGTGACCTCCACGTCTCTTCCGAGGGGCATTAAAACCGTCTTGTTAAGCTACTGTGACCTCCACGTCTCTTCCGAGGGGCATTAAAATCGTCTTGTTAAGCTACTGTGACCTCCACGTCTCTTCCGAGGGGCATTAAAACCATCTTGTTAAGCTACTGTGTCCTCCACGTCTCTTTCGAGGGGAATTAAAACCGTCTTGTTAAGCTACTGTGACCTCCACCACTTTTCCAAGGGGCATTAAAACCATCTTGTTAAGCTACTGTGACCTCCACGTCTCTTTCGACGGGCATTAAAACAGTCTTATTAAGCTACTGTGACCTCTACCACTTTTCCAAGGGGCATTAAAACCGTCTTGTTAAGCTTCTGCGACCTCCACCACTTTACCAAGGGGCATTAAAACTGTCTTGTTAAGCTACTGTGACCTCCACGTCTCTTCCGAGGGGCATTAAAACCGTCTTGTTAAGCTACTTTGACCTCCACATTTCTTCCGAGGGGCATTAAAACCGTCTTGTTAAGCTACTGTGACCTCCACGTCTCTTCCGAGGGGCATTAAAAACGTCTTGTTAAGCTACTGTGACCTCCACGTCTCTTCCAAGGGGCATTAAAACCATCTTGTTAGACTACTGTGACCTCCACGTCTCTTCTGAGGGGCATTAAAACCATCTTGTTAAGCTACTGTGTCCTCCACGTCTCTTCCGAGGGGCATTAAAACCGTCTTGTTAAGCTACTGTGACCTCCATGTCTCTTCTGAGGGGCATTAAAACAGTCTTGTTAAGCTACTGTGACCTCCACCACTTTTCCAAGGGGCATTAAAACCGTCTTGTTAAGCTTCTGCGACCTCCACCACTTTACCAAGGGGCATTAAAACAGTCTTGTTAAGCTACTGTGACCTCCAAGTCTCTTCCGAGGGGCAGTAAAACCGTTTTGCTAAGCTACTGTGACCTCCACGTCTCTTCCGAGGGGTTTTAAAACCGTCTTGTTAAGCTACTGTGACCTCCACGTCTATTTTGAGGGGCATTAAAGCCGTCTTGTTAAGCTACTGTGACCTCCACGTTTCTTCCGAGGGGCATTAAAACCGTCTTGTTAAGCTACTGTGACCTCCACGTCTCTTCCAAGGGGCATTAAAACCATTTTGTTAAACTACTGTGACCTCCACGTCTCTTCTGAGGGGCATTAAAACCATCTTGTTAAGCTACTGTGACCTCCACCACTTTTCCAAGGGGCATTAAAACCATCTTGTTAAGCTACTGTGACCGACACGTCTCTTCCGAGGGGCATTAAAACCGTCTTGTTAAGCTACTGTGACCTCCAGGTCTCTTTCGAGGGGCATTAAAACCGTCTGGTTAAGCTACTGTGACCACCACTTTTCCAAGGGGCATTAAAACCATCTTGTTGAGCTACTGGGACCTCCACGTCTCTTCCGATGGGCATTCAAACCATCTTGATAAGCTACTGTGACCTCCACGTCTCTTCCGAGGGGCATTAAAACCGTCTTGTTAAGCTACTGTGACCTCCACGTCTCTTCCGAGGGGCATTAAAATCGTCTTGTTAAGCTACTGTGACCTCCACGTCTCTTCCGAGGGGCATTAAAACCGTCTTTTTAAGCTACTGTGACCTCCACGTCTCTTCCGAGGGGCATTAAAACCATCTTGTTAAGCTACTGTGTCCTCCACGTCTCTTTCGAGGGGAATTAAAACCGTCTTGTTAAGCTACTGTGACCTCCACCACTTTTCCAAGGGGCATTAAAACCATCTTGTTAAGCTACTGTGACCTCCACGTCTCTTCCGAGGGGCATTAAAACTGTCTTGTTAAGCTACTGTGACCTCCACGTCTCTTACGAGGGGAATTAAAACCGTGTTATTAAGCTACTGTGACCTCCACGACTTTTCCAAGGGGCATTAAAACCATCTTGTTAAGCTACTGTGACCTCCACGTCTCTTCCGAGGGGCATTAAAATCGTCTTGTTAAGCTACTGTGACCTCCACGTCTCTTCCGAGGGGCATTAAAACCGTCTTGTTAAGCTACTGTGACCTCCACGTCTATTTTGAGGGGCATTAAAGCCGTCTTGTTAAGCTACTGTGACCTCCACGTCTCTTCCGAGGGGCATTAAAACCGTCTTGTTAAGCTACTGTGTCCTCCACATCTCTTTCGAGGGGCATTAAAACAGTCTTGTTAAGCTACTGTGACCTCTACCACTTTTCCAAGGGCATTAAAACCGTCTTGTTAAGCTTCTGCGACCTCCACCACTTTACCAAGGGTCATTAAAACCGTCTTGTTAAGCTACTGTGACCTCCACGTCTCTTCCGAGGGGCATTAAAACCGTCTTGTTAAGCTACTGTGAGCTCCACATCTCTTCCGAGGGGCATTAAAACCGTCTTGTTAAGCTACTGTGACCTCCACATCTCTTCCGAGGGGCATTAAAAGCGTCTTGTTAAGCTACTGTGACCTCCACGTCTCTTCCAAGGGGCATTAAAACCGTCCTGTTAAGTTACTGTGACCTCCACGTCTCTTTCGAGGGGAATTAAAACTGTCTTGTTAAGCTACTGTGAACTCCACCACTTTTCCAAGGGGCATTAAAACCATCTTGTTAAGCTACTGTGACCTCCACGTCTCTTCCGAGGGGCATTAAAACCGTCTTGTTAAGCTACTGTGACCTCCACATCTCTTCCGAGGGGCATTAAAAACGTCTTGTTAAGCTACTGTGACTTCCACGTCTCTTCTTAGGGGCATTAAAACCGTCTTGTTAAGCTACTGTGACCTCCACGTCTCTTCCAAGGGGCATTAAAACCATCTTGTTAAACTACTGTGACCTCCATGTCTCTTCTGAGGGGCATTAAAACCATCTTGTTAAGCTACTGTGTCCTCCACGTCTCTTTCGAGGGGAATTAAAACCGTCTTGTTAAGCTACTGTGACCTCCACCACTTTTCAAAGGGGCATTAAAACCATCTTGTTAAGCTACTGTGACCTCCACGTCTCTTCCGAGGGGCATTAAAACCGTCTTGTTAAGCTACTGTGACCTCCACGTCTCTTCCGAGGGGCATTAAAACCGTCCTGTTAAGCTACTGTGACCTCCACGTCTCTTTCGAGGGGAATTAAACCGTCTTGTCAAGCTACTGTGACCTCCACCACTTTTCCAAGGGGCATTAAAACCATCTTGTTAAGCTACTGTGACCTCCACGTCTCTTCCGAGGGGCATTAAAACCGTCTTGTTAAGCTACTGTGACCTCCACCACTTTTCCAAGGGGCATTAAAACCATCTTGTTAAGCTACTGTGACCTCCACGTCTCTTCCGAGGGGCATTAAAACTGTCTTGTTAAGCTACTGTGTCCTCCACGTCTCTTACGAGGGGAATTAAAACCGTGTTATTAAGCTACTGTGACCTCCACGTCTCTTCCAAGGGGCATTAAAACCGTCTTGTTAAGCTACTGTGACCTCCACGTCTCTTCCGAGGGGCATTAACACCGTCCTGTTAAGCTACTGTGACCTCCACGTCTCTTTTGAGGGGCATTAAAGCCATCTTGTTAAGCTACTGTGACCTCCCCGTCTCCTCCGAGGGGCATTAAACCATCTTGTTAAGCTACTGTGACCTCCACCACTTTACCAAGGGGCATTAAAACCTTCTTGTTAAGCTACTGTGACCTCCACGTCTCTTCCGAGGGGCATTAAAACCATTTTGTTAAGCTACTTTGACCTCCACGTCTCTTCCGAGGGGCATTCAAACCGTCTTGTTAAGCTACTGTGACCTCCACGTCTCTTCCGAGGGGCCTTAAAACCGTCTTGTTAAGCTACTGTGACCTCCACGTCTCTTCCGAGGGGCATTAAAACCGTCCTGTTAAGCTACTGTGACCTCCACGTCTCTTTCGAGGGGAATTAAAACCGTCTTGTTAAGCTACTGTGACCTCCACCACTTTTCCAAGGGGCATTAAAACCATCTTGTTAAGCTAATGTGACCTCCACGTCTCTTCCGAGGGGCATTAAAACCGTCTTGTTAAGCTACTGTGACCGCCACATCTCTTCCGAGGGGCATTAAAACCGTCTTGTTAAGCTACTGTGACCTCCACGTCTCTTCCGAGGGGTATTAAAACTGTCTTGTTAAGCTACTGTGACCTCCACATCTCTTCCAAGGGGCATTGAAAGCATCTTGTTAAACTACTGTGACCTCCACGTCTCTTCTGAGGGGCATTAAAACCATCTTGTTAAGCTACTGTGTCCTCCACGTATCTTTCGAGGGGAATTAAAACCGTCGTGTTAAGCTACTGTGACCTCCACCACTTTTCCAAGGGGCATTAAAACCATCTTGTTAAGCTACTGTGACCTCCTCGTCTCTTCCGAGGGGCATTAAAACCGTCTTGTTAAGCTACTGTGTCCTCCACATCTCTTTCGAGGGGTATTAAAACAGTCTTGTTAAGCTACTGTGACCTCTACCACTTTTCCAAGGGGTATTAAAAGCGTCTTGTTAAGCTTCTGCGACCTCCACCACTTTACCAAGGGGCATTAAAACCGTCTTGTTAAGCTACTGTGACCTCCACGTCTCTTCTGAGGGGCATTAAAACCGTCTTGTTAAGCTACTGTGACCTCCACATCTCTTCCGAGGGGCATTAAAACCGTCTTGTTAAGCTACTGTGACCTCCACGTCTCTTCCGAGGGGCATTAAAACCGTCTTGTTAAGCTACTGCGACCTCCACGTCTCTTCCAAGGGGCATTAAAACCATCTTGTTAAACTACTGTGACCTCCACGTCTCTTCTGAGGGGCAATAAAACCATCTTGTTAAGCTACTGTGTCCTCAACGTCTCTTTCGAGGGGAATTAAAAACGTCTTGTTAAGCTACTGTGACCTCCACCACTTTACCAAGGGGCATTAAAACCATCTTGTTAAGCTACTGTGACCTCCACGTCTCTTCCAAGGGGCATTAAAACCGTCTTCTTAAGCTACTGTGACCTCCACGTCTCTTCCTAGGGGCATTAAAACCGTCCTGTTAAGCTACTGTGACCTCCACGTCTCTTTTGAGGGGCATTAAAGCCATCTTGTTAAGCTACTGTGACCTCCACGTCTCCTCCGAGGGGCATTAAACCGTCTTGTTAAGCTACTGTGACCTCCACGTCTCTTCCGAGGCTCATTAGAACCGTCTTGTTAAGCTACTGTGATCTCCACGTCTCTTCTGAGGGGCATTAAAACCATCTTGTTAAGCTACTGTGACCTCCACCACTTTTCCAAGGGGCATTAAAACCGTCTTGTTAAGCTTCTGTGACCTCCACCACTTTACCAAGGGGCATTAAAACCGTCTTGTTAAGCTACTGTGACCTCCACGTCTCTTCCGAGGGGCATTAAAACCATTTTGTTAAGCTACTGTGACCACCACATCTCTTCCGAGGGGCATTAGAACCATCTTGTTAAGCTACTGTGACCTCCATGTCTCTTCCGAGGGGCATTATAAACGTCCTGTTAAGCTACTGTGACCTCCACGTCTCTTTCGAGGGGAATTAAATCCGTCTTGTTAAGCTACTGTGACCTCCACCACTTTTCCAAGGAGCATTATAACCATCTTGTTAAGCTAATGTGACCTCCACGTCTCTTCCGAGGGGCATTAAAACCGTCTTGTTAAGCTACTGTGAACACCACGTCTCTTCCGAGGGGCATTAAAACCATCTTGTTAAGCTACTGTGACCGCCACGTCTCTTCCGAGGGGCATTAAAACCGTCTTGTTAAGGTACTGTGACCTCCACATCTCTTTTGAGGGGCATTAAAACCGTCTTGTTAAGCTACTGTGACCACCACTTTTCCAAGGGGCATTAAAACCGTCTTGTTAAGCTACTGGGACGTCCATGTTTCTTCCGAGGGGCATTAAAACTGTCTTGTTAAGCTACTGTGACCTCCACCACTTTTCCGAGGGGCATTAAAACCGTCTTGTTAAGCTTCTGCGACCTCCACCACTTTACCAAGGGGCATTAAAACCGTCTTGTTAAGCTGCTGTGACCTCCAAGTCTATTCCGAGGGGCATTAAAACCGTTTTGCTAAGCTACTGTGACCTCCATGTCTCTTCGGAAGGGCATTAAAACCGTCTTGTTAAGCTACATTGACCTCCACGTCTCTTCCGAGGGGCAGTAAAACCGGCTTGTTAAGCTACTGTAACCTCCATGTCTCTTCCGAGGGGCATTAAAACCATCTTATTAAGCTACTGTGACCTCCACGTCTCTTCCGAGGGGCATTAAAACCGTCTTGTTAAGCTACTGTGACCTCCACGTCTTTTCCGAGGGGCATTAAAACCGTCTTGTTAAGCTACTGTGACCTCCACGTCTTTTTTGAGGCGCATTAAAGCCGTCTTGTTAAGCTACTGTGACCACCACTTTTCCAAGGGGCATTAAAACCGTCTTGTTGAGCTACTGTGACCTCCACGTCTCTTCCGAGGGGCATTAAAACTGTCTTGTTAAGCTACTGTGACCTCCACGTCTCTTCCGAGGGGCATTAAAACCGTCTTGTTAAGCTACTGTGACCTCCACGTCTCTTCTGAGGGGCATTAAAACCGTCTTGTTAAGCTACTGTGACCTCCACCACTTTTCCAAGGGGCATTAAAACCGTCTTGTTAAGCTTCTGCGACCTCCACCACTTTACCAAGGGGCATTAAAACCGTCTTGTTAAGCTACTGTGACCTCCACATCTCTTCCGAGGGGCATTAAAACCGTTTTGTTAAGCTACTGTGACCTCCACGTCTCTTCCGAGGGGCATTAAAATCGTGTTGTTAAGCTACTGTGACCTCCACGTCTCTTCCGAGGGGCATTAAAATCGTCTTGTTAAGCTACTGTGAACTCCACGTCTCTTCCGAGGGGCATTAAAACCATCTTGTTAAGCTACTGTGACCTCCACGTCTCTTCCGAGGGGCATTAAAACCGTCTTGTTAAGCTACTGTGACCTCCACGTCTATTTTGAGGGGCATTAAAGCCGTCTTGTTAAGGTACTGTGACCTCCACGTTTCTTCCGAGGGGCATTAAAACCGTCTTGTTAAGCTACTGTGACCTCCACGTCTCTTCCAAGGGGCATTAAAACCATCTTGTTAAACTGCTATGACCTCCACGTCTCTTCTGAGGGGCATTAAAACCATCTTGTTAAGCTACTGTGACCTCCACCACTTTTCCAAGGGGCATTAAAACCATCTTGTTAAGCTACTGTGACCGCCACGTCTCTTCCGAGGGGCATTAAAACCGTCTTGTTAAGCTACTGTGACCTCCACGTCTCTTTCGAGGGTCATTAAAACTGTCTGGTTAAGCTACTGTGACCACCACTTTTCCAAGGGGCATTAAAACCATCTTGTTGAGCTACTGGGACCTCCACGTCTCTTCCGAGGGGCATTCAAACCGTCTTGATAAGCTACTGTGACCTCCACGTCTCTTCTGAGGGGCATTAAAAGCGTCTTGTTAAGATACTTTGACCTCCACCACTTTTCCAAGGGGCATTAAAAGCGTCTTTTTAAGCTTCTGCGACCTCCACCACTTTACCAAGGGGTATTAAAACCGTCTTGTTAAGCTACTGTGACCTCCACGTCTCTTCTGAGGGGCATTAAAACCGTCTTGTAAAGCTACTGTGACCTCCACATCTCTTCCGAGGGGCATTAAAACCGTCTTGTTAAGCTACTGTGACCTCCACCACTTTACCACGGGGCATTAAAACCATCTTGTTAAGCTACTGTGACCTCCACGTCTCTTCCAAGGGGCATTAAAACCGTCTTGTTAAGCTACTGTGACCTCCACGTCTCTTCCGAGGGGCATTAACACCGTCCTGTTAAGCTACTGTGACCTCCACGTCTCTTTTGAGGGGCATTAAAGCCATCTTGTTAAGCTACTGTGACCTCCCCGTCTCCTCCGAGGGGCATTAAACCATCTTGTTAAGCTACTGTGACCTCCACCACTTTACCAAGGGGCATTAAAACCTTCTTGTTAAGCTACTGTGACCTCCACGTCTCTTCCGAGGGGCATTAAAACCATTTTGTTAAGCTACTTTGACCTCCACGTCTCTTCCGAGGGGCATTCAAACCATCTTGTTAAGCTACTGTGACCTCCACGTCTCTTCCGAGGGGCCTTAAAACCGTCTTGTTAAGCTACTGTGACCTCCACGTCTCTTCCGAGGGGCATTAAAACCGTCCTGTTAAGCTACTGTGACCTCCACGTCTCTTTCGAGGGGAATTAAAACCGTCTTGTTAAGCTACTGTGACCTCCACCACTTTTCCAAGGGGCATTAAAACCATCTTGTTAAGCTAATGTGACCTCCACGTCTCTTCCGAGGGGCATTAAAACCGTCTTGTTAAGCTACTGTGACCGCCACGTCTCTTCCGAGGGGCATTAAAACCGTCTTGATAAGCTAATGTGACCTCCACGTCTCTTTCGAGCGGCATTAAAACCGTCTTGTTAAGCTACTGTGAACACCACTTTTCCAATTGGCATTAAAACCGTCTTGTTAAGCTACTGGGACCTCCACGTTTCTTCCGAGGGGCATTAAAACTGTCTTGTTAAGCTCCTGTTACCTCCACCACTTTTCCGAGGGCATTAAAACCGTCTTGTTAAGCTTCTGCGACCTCCACCACTTTACCAAGGGTCATTAAAACCGTCTTGTTAAGCTACTGTGACCTCCACGTCTCTTCCGAGGGGCATTAAAACCGTCTTGTTAAGCTACTGTGAGCTCCACATCTCTTCCGAGGGGCATTAAAACCGTCTTGTTAAGCTACTGTGACCTCCACATCTCTTCCGAGGGGCATTAAAAGCGTCTTGTTAAGCTACTGTGACCTCCACGTCTCTTCCAAGGGGCATTAAAACCGTCCTGTTAAGTTACTGTGACCTCCACGTCTCTTTCGAGGGGAATTAAAACTGTCTTGTTAAGCTACTGTGAACTCCACCACTTTTCCAAGGGGCATTAAAACCATCTTGTTAAGCTACTGTGACCTCCACGTCTCTTCCGAGGGGCATTAAAACCGTCTTGTTAAGCTACTGTGACCTCCACATCTCTTCCGAGGGGCATTAAAAACGTCTTGTTAAGCTACTGTGACTTCCACGTCTCTTCTTAGGGGCATTAAAACCGTCTTGTTAAGCTAGTGTGACCTCCACGTCTCTTCCAAGGGGCATTAAAACCATCTTGTTAAACTACTGTGACCTCCATGTCTCTTCTGAGGGGCATTAAAACCATCTTGTTAAGCTACTGTGTCCTCCACGTCTCTTTCGAGGGGAATTAAAACCGTCTTGTTAAGCTACTGTGACCTCCACCACTTTTCAAAGGGGCATTAAAACCATCTTTTTAAGCTACTGTGACCTCCACGTCTCTTCCGAGGGGCATTAAAACCGTCTTGTTAAGCTACTGTGACCTCCACGTCTCTTCCGAGGGGCATTAAAACCGTCCTGTTAAGCTACTTTGACCTACACCTCTCTTTCGAGGGGAATTAAACCGTCTTGTTAAGCTACTGTGACCTCCACCACTTTTCCAAGGGGCATTAAAAACATCTTGTTAAGCTACTATGACCTCCACGTCTCTTCCGAGGGGCATTAAAACCGTCTTGTTAAGCTACTGTGACCTCCACCACTTTTCCAAGGGGCATTAAAACCATCTTGTTAAGCTACTGTGACCTCCACGTCTCTTCCGAGGGGCATTAAAACCGTCCTGTTAAGCTACTGTGACCTCCACGTCTCTTTCGAGGGGAATTAAAACCATCTTGTTAAGCTACTGTGACCTCCACCACTTTTCAAAGGGGCATTAAAACCATCTTGTTAAGCTACTGTGACCTCCACGTCTTTTCCCAGGGTCATTAAAATCGTCTTGTTAAGCTACTGTGACCTCCACGTCTCTTCCGAGGGGCATTAAAACCGTCTTGTTAAGCTACTGTGACCTCCACGTCTCTTCCGAGGGGCATTAAAATCGTCTTGTTAAGCTACTGTGACCTCCACGTCTCTTCCGAGGGGCATTAAAACCGTCTTGTTAAGCTACTGTGACCTCCACGTCTCTTGCGAGGGGCATTAAAACTGTCTTGTTAAGCTACTGTGACCTCCACGTCTATTTTGAGGGGCATTAAAGCCGTCTTGTTAAGCTTCTGTGACCTCCACGTCTCTTCCGAGGGGCATTAAAACCGTTTTGTTAAGCTACTGTGTCCTCCACATCTCTTTCGAGGGGCATTAAAACAGTCTTGTTAAGCTACTGTGACCTCTACCACTTTTCCAAGGCCATTAAAACCGTCTTGTTAAGCTTCTGCGACCTCCACCACTTTACCAAGGGTCATTAAAACCGTCTTGTTAAGCTTCTGTGACCTCCACGTCTCTTCCGAGGGGCATTAAAACCGTCTTGTTAAGCTACTGTGAGCTCCACATCTCTTCCGAGGGGCATTAAAACCGTCTTGTTAAGCTACTGTGACCTCCACCACTTTACCACGGGGCATTAAAACCATCTTGTTAAGCTACTGTGACCTCCACGTCTCTTCCAAGGGGCATTAAAACCGTCTTGTTAAGCTACTGTGACCTCCACGTCTCTTCCGAGGGGCATTAACACCGTACTGTTAAGCTACTGTGACCTCCACGTCTCTTTTGAGGGGCATTAAAGCCATCTTGTTAAGCTACTGTGACCTCCCCGTCTCCTCCGAGGGGCATTAAACCGCCTTGTTAAGCTACTGTGACCTCCACCACTTTACCAAGGGGCATTAAAACCTTCTTGTTAAGCTACTGTGACCTCCACGTCTCTTCCGAGGGGCATTAAAACCATTTTGTTAAGCTACTTTGACCTCCACGTCTCTTCCGAGGGGCATTGAAACCGTCTTGTTAAGCTACTGTGACCTCCACGTCTCTTCCGAGGGGCCTTAAAACCGTCTTGTTAAGCTACTGTGACCTCCACGTCTATTTTGAGGGGCATTAAAGCCGTCTTGTTAAGGTACTGTGACCTCCACGTTTCTTCCGAGGGGCATTAAAACCGTCTTGTTAAGCTACTGTGACCTCCACGTCTCTTCCAAGGGGCATTAAAACCATCTTGTTAAACTGCTATGACCTCCACGTCTCTTCTGAGGGGCATTAAAACCATCTTGTTAAGCTACTGTGACCTCCACCACTTTTCCAAGGGGCATTAAAACCATCTTGTTAAGCTACTGTGACCGCCACGTCTCTTCCGAGGGGCATTAAAACCGTCTTGTTAAGCTACTGTGACCTCCACGTCTCTTTCGAGGGTCATTAAAACTGTCTGGTTAAGCTACTGTGACCACCACTTTTCCAAGGGGCATTAAAACCATCTTGTTGAGCTACTGGGACCTCCACGTCTCTTCCGAGGGGCATTCAAACCGTCTTGATAAGCTACTGTGACCTCCACGTCTCTTCTGAGGGGCATTAAAAGCGTCTTGTTAAGATACTTTGACCTCCACCACTTTTCCAAGGGGCATTAAAAGCGTCTTTTTAAGCTTCTGCGACCTCCACCACTTTACCAAGGGGTATTAAAACCGTCTTGTTAAGCTACTGTGACCTCCACGTCTCTTCTGAGGGGCATTAAAACCGTCTTGTAAAGCTACTGTGACCTCCACATCTCTTCCGAGGGGCATTAAAACCGTCTTGTTAAGCTACTGTGACCTCCACCACTTTACCACGGGGCATTAAAACCATCTTGTTAAGCTACTGTGACCTCCACGTCTCTTCCAAGGGGCATTAAAACCGTCTTGTTAAGCTACTGTGACCTCCACGTCTCTTCCGAGGGGCATTAACACCGTCCTGTTAAGCTACTGTGACCTCCACGTCTCTTTTGAGGGGCATTAAAGCCATCTTGTTAAGCTACTGTGACCTCCCCGTCTCCTCCGAGGGGCATTAAACCATCTTGTTAAGCTACTGTGACCTCCACCACTTTACCAAGGGGCATTAAAACCTTCTTGTTAAGCTACTGTGACCTCCACGTCTCTTCCGAGGGGCATTAAAACCATTTTGTTAAGCTACTTTGACCTCCACGTCTCTTCCGAGGGGCATTCAAACCGTCTTGTTAAGCTACTGTGACCTCCACGTCTCTTCCGAGGGGCCTTAAAACCGTCTTGTTAAGCTACTGTGACCTCCACGTCTCTTCCGAGGGGCATTAAAACCGTCCTGTTAAGCTACTGTGACCTCCACGTCTCTTTCGAGGGGAATTAAAACCGTCTTGTTAAGCTACTGTGACCTCCACCACTTTTCCAAGGGGCATTAAAACCATCTTGTTAAGCTAATGTGACCTCCACGTCTCTTCCGAGGGGCATTAAAACCGTCTTGTTAAGCTACTGTGACCGCCACATCTCTTCCGAGGGGCATTAAAACCGTCTTGTTAAGCTACTGTGACCTCCACGTCTCTTCCGAGGGGTATTAAAACTGTCTTGTTAAGCTACTGTGACCTCCACATCTCTTCCAAGGGGCATTGAAAGCATCTTGTTAAACTACTGTGACCTCCACGTCTCTTCTGAGGGGCATTAAAACCATCTTGTTAAGCTACTGTGTCCTCCACGTATCTTTCGAGGGGAATTAAAACCGTCGTGTTAAGCTACTGTGACCTCCACCACTTTTCCAAGGGGCATTAAAACCATCTTGTTAAGCTACTGTGACCTCCTCGTCTCTTCCGAGGGGCATTAAAACCGTCTTGTTAAGCTACTGTGTCCTCCACATCTCTTTCGAGGGGTATTAAAACAGTCTTGTTAAGCTACTGTGACCTCTACCACTTTTCCAAGGGGTATTAAAAGCGTCTTGTTAAGCTTCTGCAACCTCCACCACTTTACCAAGGGGCATTAAAACCGTCTTGTTAAGCTACTGTGACCTCCACGTCTCTTCTGAGGGGCATTAAAACCGTCTTGTTAAGCTACTGTGACCTCCACATCTCTTCCGAGGGGCATTAAAACCGTCTTGTTAAGCTACTGTGACCTCCACGTCTCTTCCGAGGGGCATTAAAACCGTCTTGTTAAGCTACTGCGACCTCCACGTCTCTTCCAAGGGGCATTAAAACCATCTTGTTAAACTACTGTGACCTCCACGTCTCTTCTGAGGGGCAATAAAACCATCTTGTTAAGCTACTGTGTCCTCAACGTCTCTTTCGAGGGGAATTAAAAACGTCTTGTTAAGCTACTGTGACCTCCACCACTTTACCAAGGGGCATTAAAACCATCTTGTTAAGCTACTGTGACCTCCACGTCTCTTCCAAGGGGCATTAAAACCGTCTTCTTAAGCTACTGTGACCTCCACGTCTCTTCCGAGGGGCATTAAAACCGTCCTGTTAAGCTACTGTGACCTCCACGTCTCTTTTGAGGGGCATTAAAGCCATCTTGTTAAGCTACTGTGACCTCCACGTCTCCTCCGAGGGGCATTAAACCGTCTTGTTAAGCTACTGTGACCTCCACGTCTCTTCCGAGGCTCATTAGAACCGTCTTGTTAAGCTACTGTGATCTCCACGTCTCTTCTGAGGGGCATTAAAACCATCTTGTTAAGCTACTGTGACCTCCACCACTTTTCCAAGGGGCATTAAAACCGTCTTGTTAAGCTTCTGTGACCTCCACCACTTTACCAAGGGGCATTAAAACCGTCTTGTTAAGCTACTGTGACCTCCACGTCTCTTCCGAGGGGCATTAAAACCATTTTGTTAAGCTACTGTGACCACCACATCTCTTCCGAGGGGCATTAGAACCATCTTGTTAAGCTACTGTGACCTCCATGTCTCTTCCGAGGGGCATTATAAACGTCCTGTTAAGCTACTGTGACCTCCACGTCTCTTTCGAGGGGAATTAAATCCGTCTTGTTAAGCTACTGTGACCTCCACCACTTTTCCAAGGGGCATTATAACCATCTTGTTAAGCTAATGTGACCTCCACGTCTCTTCCGAGGGGCATTAAAACCGTCTTGTTAAGCTACTGTGAACACCACGTCTCTTCCGAGGGGCATTAAAACCATCTTGTTAAGCTACTGTGACCGCCACGTCTCTTCCGAGGGGCATTAAAACCGTCTTGTTAAGGTACTGTGACCTCCACATCTCTTTTGAGGGGCATTAAAACCGTCTTGTTAAGCTACTGTGACCACCACTTTTCCAAGGGGCATTAAAACCGTCTTGTTAAGCTACTGGGACGTCCATGTTTCTTCCGAGGGGCATTAAAACTGTCTTGTTAAGCTACTGTGACCTCCACCACTTTTCCGAGGGGCATTAAAACCGTCTTGTTAAGCTTCTGCGACCTCCACCACTTTACCAAGGGGCATTAAAACCGTCTTGTTAAGCTGCTGTGACCTCCAAGTCTATTCCGAGGGGCATTAAAACCGTTTTGCTAAGCTACTGTGACCTCCATGTCTCTTCGGAAGGGCATTAAAACCGTCTTGTTAAGCTACATTGACCTCCACGTCTCTTCCGAGGGGCAGTAAAACCGGCTTGTTAAGCTACTGTAACCTCCATGTCTCTTCCGAGGGGCATTAAAACCATCTTATTAAGCTACTGTGACCTCCACGTCTCTTCCGAGGGGCATTAAAACCGTCTTGTTAAGCTACTGTGACCTCCACGTCTTTTCCGAGGGGCATTAAAACCGTCTTGTTAAGCTACTGTGACCTCCACGTCTTTTTTGAGGCGCATTAAAGCCGTCTTGTTAAGCTACTGTGACCACCACTTTTCCAAGGGGCATTAAAACCGTCTTGTTGAGCTACTGGGACCTCCACGTCTCTTCCGAGGGGCATTAAAAATGTCTTGTTAAGCTACTGTGACCTCCACGTCTCTTCTGAGGGGCATTAAAACCGTCTTGATAAGCTACTGTGACCTCCACCACTTTTCCAAGGGGCATTAAAACCGTCTTGTTAAGCTTTTGCGACCTCCACCACTTTACCAAGGGGCAATAAAACCATCATGTTAAGCTACTGTGACCTCCGCGTCTCTTCCGAGGGGCATTAAAACCGTTTTGTTAAGCTACTGTAACCTCCACGTCTGTTCCGAGGGGCATTAAAATCATCTTGTTAAGCTACTGTGACCTCCACGTCTCTTCCGAGGGGCATTAAAACTGTCTTGTTAAGCTACTGTGACCTCCACGTCTCTTCCGAGGGGCATTAAAACCGTCTTGTTAAGCTACTGTGACCTCCACGTCTCTTCTGAGGGGCATTAAAACCGTCTTGTTAAGCTACTGTGACCTCCACCACTTTTCCAAGGGGCATTAAAACCGTCTTGTTAAGCTTCTGCGACCTCCACCACTTTACCAAGGGGCATTAAAACCGTCTTGTTAAGCTACTGTGACCTCCACGTCTCTTCCGAGGGGCATTAAAACCGTTTTGTTAAGCTACTGTGACCTCCACGTCTCTTCCGAGGGGCATTAAAATCGTGTTGTTAAGCTACTGTGACCTCCACGTCTCTTCCGAGGGGCATTAAAATCGTCTTGTTAAGCTACTGTGAACTCCACGTCTCTTCCGAGGGGCATTAAAACCATCTTGTTAAGCTACTGTGACCTCCACGTCTCTTCCGAGGGGCATTAAAACCGTCTTGTTAAGCTACTGTGACCTCCACGTCTATTTTGAGGGGCATTAAAGCCGTCTTGTTAAGGTACTGTGACCTCCACGTTTCTTCCGAGGGGCATTAAAACCGTCTTGTTAAGCTACTGTGACCTCCACGTCTCTTCCAAGGGGCATTAAAACCATCTTGTTAAACTGCTATGACCTCCACGTCTCTTCTGAGGGGCATTAAAACCATCTTGTTAAGCTACTGTGACCTCCACCACTTTTCCAAGGGGCATTAAAACCATCTTGTTAAGCTACTGTGACCGCCACGTCTCTTCCGAGGGGCATTAAAACCGTCTTGTTAAGCTACTGTGACCTCCACGTCTCTTTCGAGGGTCATTAAAACTGTCTGGTTAAGCTACTGTGACCACCACTTTTCCAAGGGGCATTAAAACCATCTTGTTGAGCTACTGGGACCTCCACGTCTCTTCCGAGGGGCATTCAAACCGTCTTGATAAGCTACTGTGACCTCCACGTCTCTTCTGAGGGGCATTAAAAGCGTCTTGTTAAGATACTTTGACCTCCACCACTTTTCCAAGGGGCATTAAAAGCGTCTTTTTAAGCTTCTGCGACCTCCACCACTTTACCAAGGGGTATTAAAACCGTCTTGTTAAGCTACTGTGACCTCCACGTCTCTTCTGAGGGGCATTAAAACCGTCTTGTAAAGCTACTGTGACCTCCACATCTCTTCCGAGGGGCATTAAAACCGTCTTGTTAAGCTACTGTGACCTCCACCACTTTACCACGGGGCATTAAAACCATCTTGTTAAGCTACTGTGACCTCCACGTCTCTTCCAAGGGGCATTAAAACCGTCTTGTTAAGCTACTGTGACCTCCACGTCTCTTCCGAGGGGCATTAACACCGTCCTGTTAAGCTACTGTGACCTCCACGTCTCTTTTGAGGGGCATTAAAGCCATCTTGTTAAGCTACTGTGACCTCCCCGTCTCCTCCGAGGGGCATTAAACCATCTTGTTAAGCTACTGTGACCTCCACCACTTTACCAAGGGGCATTAAAACCTTCTTGTTAAGCTACTGTGACCTCCACGTCTCTTCCGAGGGGCATTAAAACCATTTTGTTAAGCTACTTTGACCTCCACGTCTCTTCCGAGGGGCATTCAAACCATCTTGTTAAGCTACTGTGACCTCCACGTCTCTTCCGAGGGGCCTTAAAACCGTCTTGTTAAGCTACTGTGACCTCCACGTCTCTTCCGAGGGGCATTAAAACCGTCCTGTTAAGCTACTGTGACCTCCACGTCTCTTTCGAGGGGAATTAAAACCGTCTTGTTAAGCTACTGTGACCTCCACCACTTTTCCAAGGGGCATTAAAACCATCTTGTTAAGCTAATGTGACCTCCACGTCTCTTCCGAGGGGCATTAAAACCGTCTTGTTAAGCTACTGTGACCGCCACTTCTCTTCCGAGGGGCATTAAAACCGTCTTGATAAGCTAATGTGACCTCCACGTCTCTTTCGAGCGGCATTAAAACCGTCTTGTTAAGCTACTGTGAACACCACTTTTCCAATTGGCATTAAAACCGTCTTGTTAAGCTACTGGGACCTCCACGTTTCTTCCGAGGGGCATTAAAACTGTCTTGTTAAGCTCCTGTTACCTCCACCACTTTTCCGAGGGCATTAAAACCGTCTTGTTAAGCTTCTGCGACCTCCACCACTTTACCAAGGGTCATTAAAACCGTCTTGTTAAGCTACTGTGACCTCCACGTCTCTTCCGAGGGGCATTAAAACCGTCTTGTTAAGCTACTGTGAGCTCCACATCTCTTCCGAGGGGCATTAAAACCGTCTTGTTAAGCTACTGTGACCTCCACATCTCTTCTGAGGGGCATTAAAAGCGTCTTGTTAAGCTACTGTGACCTCCACGTCTCTTCCAAGGGGCATTAAAACCGTCCTGTTAAGTTACTGTGACCTCCACGTCTCTTTCGAGGGGAATTAAAACTGTCTTGTTAAGCTACTGTGAACTCCACCACTTTTCCAAGGGGCATTAAAACCATCTTGTTAAGCTACTGTGACCTCCACGTCTCTTCCGAGGGGCATTAAAACCGTCTTGTTAAGCTACTGTGACCTCCACATCTCTTCCGAGGGGCATTAAAAACGTCTTGTTAAGCTACTGTGACTTCCACGTCTCTTCTTAGGGGCATTAAAACCGTCTTGTTAAGCTAGTGTGACCTCCACGTCTCTTCCAAGGGGCATTAAAACCATCTTGTTAAACTACTGTGACCTCCATGTCTCTTCTGAGGGGCATTAAAACCATCTTGTTAAGCTACTGTGTCCTCCACGTCTCTTTCGAGGGGAATTAAAACCGTCTTGTTAAGCTACTGTGACCTCCACCACTTTTCAAAGGGGCATTAAAACCATCTTTTTAAGCTACTGTGACCTCCACGTCTCTTCCGAGGGGCATTAAAACCGTCTTGTTAAGCTACTGTGACCTCCACGTCTCTTCCGAGGGGCATTAAAACCGTCCTGTTAAGCTACTTTGACCTACACGTCTCTTTCGAGGGGAATTAAACCGTCTTGTTAAGCTACTGTGACCTCCACCACTTTTCCAAGGGGCATTAAAAACATCTTGTTAAGCTACTATGACCTCCACGTCTCTTCCGAGGGGCATTAAAACCGTCTTGTTAAGCTACTGTGACCTCCACCACTTTTCCAAGGGGCATTAAAACCATCTTGTTAAGCTACTGTGACCTCCACGTCTCTTCCGAGGGGCATTAAAACCGTCTTGTTAAGCTACTGTGACCTCCACGTCTCTTCCGAGGGGCATTAAAACCGTCCTGTTAAGCTACTGTGACCTCCACGTCTCTTTCGAGGGGAATTAAAACCATCTTGTTAAGCTACTGTGACCTCCACCACTTTTCAAAGGGGCATTAAAACCATCTTGTTAAGCTACTGTGACCTCCACGTCTTTTCCCAGGGTCATTAAAATCGTCTTGTTAAGCTACTGTGACCTCCACGTCTCTTCCGAGGGGCATTAAAACCGTCTTGTTAAGCTACTGTGACCTCCACGTCTCTTCCGAGGGGCATTAAAATCGTCTTGTTAAGCTACTGTGACCTCCACGTCTCTTCCGAGGGGCATTAAAACCGTCTTGTTAAGCTACTGTGACCTCCACGTCTCTTCCGAGGGGCATTAAAACTGTCTTGTTAAGCTACTGTGACCTCCACGTCTATTTTGAGGGGCATTAAAGCCGTCTTGTTAAGCTTCTGTGACCTCCACGTCTCTTCCGAGGGGCATTAAAACTGTTTTGTTAAGCTACTGTGTCCTCCACATCTCTTTCGAGGGGCATTAAAACAGTCTTGTTAAGCTACTGTGACCTCTACCACTTTTCCAAGGCCATTAAAACCGTCTTGTTAAGCTTCTGCGACCTCCACCACTTTACCAAGGGTCATTAAAACCGTCTTGTTAAGCTTCTGTGACCTCCACGTCTCTTCCGAGGGGCATTAAAACCGTCTTGTTAAGCTACTGTGAGCTCCACATCTCTTCCGAGGGGCATTAAAACCGTCTTGTTAAGCTACTGTGACCTCCACCACTTTACCACGGGGCATTAAAACCATCTTGTTAAGCTACTGTGACCTCCACGTCTCTTCCAAGGGGCATTAAAACCGTCTTGTTAAGCTACTGTGACCTCCACGTCTCTTCCGAGGGGCATTAACACCGTACTGTTAAGCTACTGTGACCTCCACGTCTCTTTTGAGGGGCATTAAAGCCATCTTGTTAAGCTACTGTGACCTCCCCGTCTCCTCCGAGGGGCATTAAACCGCCTTGTTAAGCTACTGTGACCTCCACCACTTTACCAAGGGGCATTAAAACCTTCTTGTTAAGCTACTGTGACCTCCACGTCTCTTCCGAGGGGCATTAAAACCATTTTGTTAAGCTACTTTGACCTCCACGTCTCTTCCGAGGGGCATTGAAACCGTCTTGTTAAGCTACTGTGACCTCCACGTCTCTTCCGAGGGGCCTTAAAACCGTCTTGTTAAGCTACTGTGACCTCCACGTCTCTTCCAAGGGGCATTAAAACCGTCCTGTTAAGCTACTGTGACCTCCACGTCTCTTTCGAGGGGAATTAAAACCGTCTTGTTAAGCTACTGTGACCTCCACCACTTTTCCAAGGGGCATTAAAACCATCTTGTTAAGCTAATGTGACCTCCACGTCTCTTCCGAGGGGCATTAAAACCGTCTTGTTAAGCTACTGTGACCGCCACGTCTCTTCCGAGGGGCATTAAAACCGTCTTGATAAGCTAATGTGACCTCCACGTCTCTTTCGAGGGGCATTAAAACCGTCTTGTTAAGCTACTGTGAACACCACTTTTCCAAGGGGCATTAAAACCGTCTTGTTAAGCTACTGGGACCTCCAAGTTTCTTCTGAGGGGCATTAAAACTGTCTTGTTAAGCTACTGTGACCTCCACCACTTTTCCGAGGGGCATTAAAACCGTCTTGTTAAGCTTCTGCGACCTCCACCTCTTTACCAAGGGGCATTAAGACTGTCTTTTTAAGCTACTGTGACCTCCACGTCTCTTCCGAGAGGCATTAAAACCGTTTTGTTAATCTACTGTGACCTCCACGTCTCTCCGGAGGGGTATTAAAACCATCTTGTTAAGCTACTGTGACCTCCACCACATTTCCAAGGGGCATTAAAACCGTCTTGTTGAGCTACTGGGACCTCCACGTCTCTTCCGAGGGGCATTAAAACCGTCTTGTTAAGCTACTGTGACCTCTACGTCTTTTCTAAGGGGCATTAAAACCGTCTTGTTAAGCTACTGTGACCTCCACCACATTTCCAAGGGGCATTAAAACCGTCTTGTTAAGCTTCTGCGACCTCCACCACTTTACCAAGGGGCAATAAAACCGTCTTGTTAAGCTACTGTGACCTCCGCGTCTCTTCCGAGGGGCATTAAAACCGTCTTGTTAAGCTACTGTGACCTCCACCACTTTTCCAAGGGGCATTAAAACCGTCTTGTTAAGCTTCTGCGACCTCCTCCACTTTACCAAGGGGCATTAAAACCGTCTTGTTAAGCTACTGTGACCTCCACGTCTCTTCCGAGGGGCATTAAAACCGTTTTGTTAAGCTACTGTGACCTCCACGTCTCTTCCGAGGGCATTAAAATCGTCTTGTTAAGCTACTGTGACCTCCATGTCTCTTCCGAGGGGCATTAAAACCGTCTTGTTAAGCTACTGTGACCTCCACGTCTCTTCCGAGGGGCATTAAAACCGTCTTGTTAAGCTACTGTGACCTCCACGTCTCTTCCGAGGGGCATTAAAACCGTCTTGTTAAGCTACTGTGACCTCCACGTCTCTTCCGAGGGGCATTAAAACCGTCTTGTTAAGCTACTGTGACCTCCACGTCTATTTTGAGGGGTATTAAAGCCGTCTTGTTAAGCTACTGTGACCTCCACGTCTCTTCCGAGGGGCATTAAAACCGTCTTGTTAAGCTACTGTGTCCTCCACATCTCTTTCGACGGGCATTAAAACAGTCTTGTTAAGCTACTGTGACCTCTACCACTTTTCCAAGGGGCATTAAAACCGTCTTGTTAAGCTTCTGCGACCTCCACCACTTTACCAAGGGGCATTAAAACTGTCTTGTTAAGCTACTGTGACCTCCACGTCTCTTCCGAGGGGCATTAAAACGGTCTTGTTAAGCTACTTTGACTTCCACATTTCTTCCGAGGGGCATTAAAACCGTCTTGTTAAGCTACTGTGACCTCCACGTCTCTTCCGAAGGGCATTAAAAACGTCTTGTTAAGCTACTGTGACCTCCACGTCTCTTCCAAGGGGCATTAAAACCATCTTGTTAGACTACTGTGACCTCCACGTCTCTTCTGAGGGGCATTAAAACCATCTTGTTAAGCTACTGTGTCCTCCATGTCTCTTCCGAGGGGCATTAAAACCGTCTTGTTAAGCTACTGTGACCTCCATGTCTCTTCTGAGCGGCATTAAAACCGTCTTGTCAAGCTACTGTGACCTCCACCACTTTTCCAAGGGGCATTAAAACCGTCTTGTTAAGCTTCTGCGACCTCCACCACTTTACCAAGGGGCATTAAAACAGTCTTGTTAAGCTACTGTGACCTCCAAGTCTCTTCCGAGGGGCATTAAAACCGTTTTGCTAAGCTACTGTGACCTCCACGTCTCTTCCGAGGGGCAGTAAAACCGTCTTGTTAAGCTACTGTGACCTCCACGTCTATTTTGAGGGGCATTAAAGCCGTCTTGTTAAGCTACTGTGACCTCCACGTCTCTTCCGAGGGGCATTAAAACCGTCTTGTTAAGCTACTGTGACCTCCACGTCTCTTCCAAGGGGCATTAAAACCATTTTGTTAAACTACTGTGACCTCCACGTCTCTTCTGAGGGGCATTAAAACCATCTTGTTAAGCTACTGTGACCTCCACCACTTTTCCAAGGTGCATTAAAACCATCTTGATAAGCTACTGTGACCGACACGTCTCTTCCGGGGGGCATTAAAACCGTCTTGTTAAGCTACTGTGTCCTCCACGTCTCTTTCGAGGGGCATTAAAACCGTCTGGTTAAGCTACTGTGACCACCACTTTTCCAAGGGGCATTAAAACCATCTTGTTGAGCTACTGGGACCTCCACGTCTCTTCCGATGGGCATTCAAACCATCTTGATAAGCTACTGTGACCTCCACGTCTCTTCTGAGGGGCATTAAAACCGTCTTGTTAAGCTACTGTGACCTCCACCACTTTTCCAAGGGGCATTAAAAGCGTCTTGTTAAGCTTCTGCGACCTCCACCACTTTACCAAGGGGCGTTAAAACCGTCTTGTTAAGCTACTGTGACCTCCACGTCTCTTCCGAGGGGCATTAAAACCGTTTTATTAAGCTACTGTGACCTCCACGTCTCATCCGAGCGGCGTTAAAATCGTCTTGTTAAGCTACTGTGACCTCCACGTCTCTTCCGAGGGGCATTAAAACCGTCTTTTTAAGCTACTGTGACCTCCACGTCTCTTCCGAGGGGCATTAAAACTGTCTTGTTAAGCTACAGTGACCTCCACGTCTCTTCCGAGGGGACTTAAAACCGTCTTGTTAAGCTACTGTGACCTCCACGTCTCTTCCGAGGGGCATTAAAACCGTCTTGTTAAGCTACTGTGACCTCCACGTCTCTTCCGAGGGGCATTAAAACCGTCTTGTTAATCTACTGTGTCCTCCATATCTCTTTCGAAGGGCATTAAAACAGTCTTGTTAAGATACTGTGACCTCTACCACTTTTCCAACGGGCATGAAAACCGTCTTGTTAAGCTTCTGTGACCTCCACCACTTTACCAAGGGGCATTAAAACCGTCTTGTTAAGCTACTGTGACCTCCACGTCTCTTCTGAGGGGCATTAAAACCATCTTGTTAAGCTACTTTGACCTCCACATCTCTTCCAAGGGGCATTAAAACCGTCTTGTTAAGCTACTGTGACCTCCACGTCTCTTCCGAGGGGCATTAAAACCGTCTTGTTAAGCTACTGTGTCCTCCACATGTTTCGACGGGCATTAAAACAGTCTTGTTAAGCTACTGTGACCTCTACCACTTTTCCAAGGGGCATTAAAACCGTCTTGTTAAGCTTCTGCGACCTCCACCACTTTACCAAGGGGCATTAAAACTGTCTTGTTAAGCTACTGTGACCTCCACGTCTCTTCCGAGGGGCATTAAAACCATCTTGTTAAGCTACTTTGACCTCCACATTTCTTCCGAGGGGCATTAAAACCGTCTTGTTAAGCTACTGTGACCTCCACGTCTCTTCCGAAGGGCATTAAAAACGTCTTGTTAAGCTACTGTGACCTCCACGTCTCTTCCAAGGGGCATTAAAACCATCTTGTTAGACTACTGTGATCTCCACGTCTCTTCTGAGGGGCATTAAAACCATCTTGTTAAGCTACTGTGTCCTCCATGTCTCTTCCGAGGGGCATTAAAACCGTCTTGTTAAGCTACTGTGACCTCCATGTCTCTTCTGAGCGGCATTAAAACCGTCTTGTCAAGCTACTGTAACCTCCACCACTTTTCCAAGGGGCATTAAAACCGTCTTGTTAAGCTTCTGCGACCTCCACCACTTTACCAAGGGGCATTAAAACAGTCTTGTTAAGCTACTGTGACCTCCAAGTCTCTTCCGAGGGGCATTAAAACCGTTTTGCTAAGCTACTGTGACCTCCACGTCTCTTCCGAGGGGCAGTAAAACCGTCTTGTTAAGCTACTGTGACCTCCACGTCTATTTTGAGGGGCATTAAAGCCGTCTTGTTAAGCTACTGTGACCTCCACGTCTCTTCCGAGGGGCATTAAAACCGTCTTGTTAAGCTACTGTGACCTCCACGTCTCTTCCAAGGGGCATTAAAACCATTTTGTTAAACTACTGTGACCTCCACGTCTCTTCTGAGGGGCATTAAAACCATCTTGTTAAGCTACTGTGACCTCCACCACTTTTCCAAGGTGCATTAAAACCATCTTGATAAGCTACTGTGACCGACACGTCTCTTCCGGGGGGCATTAAAACCGTCTTGTTAAGCTACTGTGACCTCCACGTCTCTTTCGAGGGGCATTAAAACCGTCTGGTTAAGCTACTGTGACCACCACTTTTCCAAGGGGCATTAAAACCATCTTGTTGAGCTACTGGGACCTCCACGTCTCTTCCGATGGGCATTCAAACCATCTTGATAAGCTACTGTGACCTCCACGTCTCTTCTGAGGGGCATTAAAACCGTCTTGTTAAGCTACTGTGACCTCCACCACTTTTCCAAGGGGCATTAAAAGCGTCTTGTTAAGCTTCTGCGACCTCCACCACTTTACCAAGGGGCGTTAAAACCGTCTTGTTAAGCTACTGTGACCTCCACGTCTCTTCCGAGGGGCATTAAAACCGTTTTATTAAGCTACTGTGACCTCCACGTCTCTTCCGAGCGGCGTTAAAATCGTCTTGTTAAGCTACTGTGACCTCCACGTCTCTTCCGAGGGGCATTAAAACCGTCTTTTTAAGCTACTGTGACCTCCACGTCTCTTCCGAGGGGCATTAAAACTGTCTTGTTAAGCTACAGTGACCTCCACGTCTCTTCCGAGGGGACTTAAAACCGTCTTGTTAAGCTACTGTGACCTCCACGTCTCTTCCGAGGGGCATTAAAACCGTCTTGTTAAGCTACTGTGACCTCCACGTCTCTTCCGAGGGGCATTAAAACCGTCTTGTTAATCTACTGTGTCCTCCATATCTCTTTCGAAGGGCATTAAAACAGTCTTGTTAAGATACTGTGACCTCTACCACTTTTCCAACAGGCATGAAAACCGTCTTGTTAAGCTTCTGTGACCTCCACCACTTTACCAAGGGGCATTAAAACCGTCTTGTTAAGCTACTGTGACCTCCACGTCTCTTCTGAGGGGCATTAAAACCATCTTGTTAAGCTACTTTGACCTCCACGTCTCTTCCGAGGGGTATTAAAACTGTCTTGTTAAGCTACTGTGACCTCCACATCTCTTCCAAGGGGCATTGAAAGCATCTTGTTAAACTACTGAGACCTCCACGTCTCCTCTGAGGGGCATTAAAACCATCTTGTTAAGCTACTGTGTCCTCCACGTATCTTTCGAGGGGAATTAAAACCGTCGTGTTAAGCTACTGTGACCTCCACCACTTTTCCAAGGGGCATTAAAACCATCTTGTTAAGCTACTGTGACCTCCTCGTCTCTTCCGAGGGGCATTAAAACCGTCTTGTTAAGCTACTGTGTCCTCCACATCTCTTTCGAGGGGTATTAAAACAGTCTTGTTAAGCTACTGTGACCTCTACCACTTTTCCAAGGGGTATTAAAAGCGTCTTGTTAAGCTTCTGCGACCTCCACCACTTTACCAAGGGGCATTAAAACCGTCTTGTTAAGCTACTGTGACCTCCACGTCTCTTCTGAGGGGCATTAAAACCGTCTTGTTAAGCTACTGTGACCTCCACATCTCTTCCGAGGGGCATTAAAACCGTCTTGTTAAGCTACTGTGACCTCCACGTCTCTTCCGAGGGGCATTAAAACCGTCTTGTTAAGCTACTGCGACCTCCACGTCTCTTCCAAGGGGCATTAAAACCATCTTGTTAAACTACTGTGACCTCCACGTCTCTTCTGAGGGGCAATAAAACCATCTTGTTAGGCTACTGTGTCCTCAACGTCTCTTTCGAGGGGAATTAAAAACGTCTTGTTAAGCTACTGTGACCTCCACCACTTTACCAAGGGGCATTAAAACCATCTTGTTAAGCTACTGTGACCTCCACGTCTCTTCCAAGGGGCATTAAAACCGTCTTCTTAAGCTACTGTGACCTCCACGTCTCTTCCGAGGGGCATTAAAACCGTCCTGTTAAGCTACTGTGACCTCCACGTCTCTTTTGAGGGGCATTAAAGCCATCTTGTTAAGCTACTGTGACCTCCACGTCTCCTCCGAGGGGCATTAAACCGTCTTGTTAAGCTACTGTGACCTCCACGTCTCTTCCGAGGCTCATTAGAACCGTCTTGTTAAGCTACTGTGATCTCCACGTCTCTTCTGAGGGGCATTAAAACCATCTTGTTAAGCTACTGTGACCTCCACCACTTTTCCAAGGGGCATTAAAACCGTCTTGTTAAGCTTCTGTGACCTCCACCACTTTACCAAGGGGCATTAAAACCGTCTTGTTAAGCTACTGTGACCTCCACGTCTCTTCCGAGGGGCATTAAAACCATTTTGTTAAGCTACTGTGACCACCACATCTCTTCCGAGGGGCATTAGAACCATCTTGTTAAGCTACTGTGACCTCCATGTCTCTTCCGAGGGGCATTATAAACGTCCTGTTAAGCTACTGTGACCTCCACGTCTCTTTCGAGGGGAATTAAATCCGTCTTGTTAAGCTACTGTGACCTCCACGTCTCTTCCGAGGGGCATTAAAACCGTCTTGTTAAGCTACTGTGAACACCACGTCTCTTCCGAGGGGCATTAAAACCATCTTGTTAAGCTACTGTGACCGCCACGTCTCTTCCGAGGGGCATTAAAACCATTTTGTTAAGCTACTGTGACCACCACATCTCTTCCGAGGGGCATTAGAACCATCTTGTTAAGCTACTGTGACCTCCATGTCTCTTCCGAGGGGCATTATAAACGTCCTGTTAAGCTACTGTGACCTCCACGTCTCTTTCGAGGGGAATTAAATCCGTCTTGTTAAGCTAATGTGACCTCCACGTCTCTTCCGAGGGGCATTAAAACCGTCTTGTTAAGCTACTGTGAACACCACGTCTCTTCCGAGGGGCATTAAAACCATCTTGTTAAGCTACTGTGACCGCCACGTCTCTTCCGAGGGGCATTAAAACCGTCTTGTTAAGGTACTGTGACCTCCACATCTCTTTTGAGGGGCATTAAAACCGTCTTGTTAAGCTACTGTGACCACCACTTTTGCAAGGGGCATTAAAACCGTCTTGTTAAGCTACTGGGACGTCCATGTTTCTTCCGAGGGGCATTAAAACTGTCTTGTTAAGCTACTGTGACCTCCAACACTTTTCCGAGGGGCATTAAAACCGTCTTGTTAAGCTTCTGCGACCTCCACCACTTTACCAAGGGGCATTAAAACCGTCTTGTTAAGCTGCTGTGACCTCCAAGTCTATTCCGAGGGGCATTAAAACCGTTTTGCTAAGCTACTGTGACCTCCATGTCTCTTCGGAAGGGCATTAAAACCGTCTTGTTAAGCTACATTGACCTCCACGTCTCTTCCGAGGGGCAGTAAAACCGGCTTGTTAAGCTACTGTGACCTCCACGTCTTTTTTGAGGCGCATTAAAGCCGTCTTGTTAAGCTACTGTGACCACCACTTTTCCAAGGGGCATTAAAACCGTCTTGTTGAGCTACTGGGACCTCCACGTCTCTTCCGAGGGGCATTAAAAATGTCTTGTTAAGCTACTGTGACCTCCACGTCTCTTCTGAGGGGCATTAAAACCGTCTTGATAAGCTACTGTGACCTCCACCACTTTTCCAAGGGGCATTAAAACCGTCTTGTTAAGCTTTTGCGACCTCCACCACTTTACCAAGGGGCAATAAAACCATCATGTTAAGCTACTGTGACCTCCGCGTCTCTTCCGAGGGGCATTAAAACCGTTTTGTTAAGCTACTGTGACCTCCACGTCTGTTCCGAGGGGCATTAAAATCATCTTGTTAAGCTACTGTGACCTCCACGTCTCTTCCGAGGGGCATTAAAACCGTCTTGTTAAGCTACTGTGACCTCCACGTCTCTTCCGAGGGGCATTAAAACCGTCTTGTTAAGCTACTGTGACCTCCACGTCTCTTCTGAGGGGCATTAAAACCGTCTTGTTAAGCTACTGTGACCTCCACCACTTTTCCAAGGGGCATTAAAACCGTCTTGTTAAGCTTCTGCGACCTCCACCACTTTACCAAGGGGCATTAAAACCGTCTTGTTAAGCTACTGTGACCTCCACGTCTCTTCCGAGGGGCATTAAAACCGTTTTGTTAAGCTACTGTGACCTCCACGTCTCTTCCGAGGGGCATTAAAATCGTGTTGTTAAGCTACTGTGACCTCCACGTCTCTTCCGAGGGGCATTAAAATCGTCTTGTTAAGCTACTGTGAACTCCACGTCTCTTCCGAGGGGCATTAAAACCGTCTTGTTAAGCTACTGTGACCTCCACGTCTCTTCCGAGGGGCATTAAAACCGTGTTGTTAAGCTACTGTGACCTCCACGTCTATTTTGAGGGGCATTAAAGCCGTCTTGTTAAGGTACTATGACCTCCACGTTTCTTCCGAGGGGCATTAAAACCGTCTTGTTAAGCTACTGTGACCTCCACGTCTCTTCCAAGGGGCATTAAAACCATCTTGTTAAACTGCTATGACCTCCACGTCTCTTCTGAGGGGCAATAAAACCATCTTGTTAAGCTACTGTGACCTCCACCACTTTTCCAAGGGGCATTAAAACCATCTTGTTAAGCTACTGTGACCGCCACGTCTCTTCCGAGGGGCATTAAAACCGTCTTGTTAAGCTACTGTGACCTCCACGTCTCTTTCGAGGGTCATTAAAACTGTCTGGTTAAGCTACTGTGACCACCACTTTTCCAAGGGGCATTAAAACCATCTTGTTGAGCTACTGGGACCTCCACGTCTCTTCCGAGGGGCATTCAAACCGTCTTGATAAGCTACTGTGACCTCCACGTCTCTTCTGAGGGGCATTAAAAGCGTCTTGTTAAGATACTTTGACCTCCACCACTTTTCCAAGGGGCATTAAAAGCGTCTTTTTAAGCTTCTGCGACCTCCACCACTTTACCAAGGGGTATTAAAACCGTCTTGTTAAGCTACTGTGACCTCCACGTCTCTTCTGAGGGGCATTAAAACCGTCTTGTAAAGCTACTGTGACCTCCACATCTCTTCCGAGGGGCATTAAAACCGTCTTGTTAAGCTACTGTGACCTCCACCACTTTACCACGGGGCATTAAAACCATCTTGTTAAGCTACTGTGACCTCCACGTCTCTTCCAAGGGGCATTAAAACCGTCTTGTTAAGCTACTGTGACCTCCACGTCTCTTCCGAGGGGCATTAACACCGTCCTGTTAAGCTACTGTGACCTCCACGTCTCTTTTGAGGGGCATTAAAGCCATCTTGTTAAGCTACTGTGACCTCCCCGTCTCCTCCGAGGGGCATTAAACCGTCTTGTTAAGCTACTGTGACCTCCACCACTTTACCAAGGGGCATTAAAACCTTCTTGTTAAGCTACTGTGACCTCCACGTCTCTTCCGAGGGGCATTAAAACCATTTTGTTAAGCTACTTTGACCTCCACGTCTCTTCCGAGGGGCATTCAAACCGTCTTGTTAAGCTACTGTGACCTCCACGTCTCTTCCGAGGGGCCTTAAAACCGTCTTGTTATGCTACTGTGACCTCCACGTCTCTTCCGAGGGGCATTAAAACCGTCCTGTTAAGCTACTGTGACCTCCACGTCTCTTTCGAGGGGAATTAAAACCGTCTTGTTAAGCTACTGTGACCTCCACCACTTTTCCAAGGGGCATTAAAACCATCTTGTTAAGCTAATGTGACCTCCACGTCTCTTCCGAGGGGCATTAAAACCGTCTTGTTAAGCTACTGTGACCGCCACGTCTCTTCCGAGGGGCATTAAAACCGTCTTGATAAGCTAATGTGACCTCCACGTCTCTTTCGAGCGGCATTAAAACCGTCTTGTTAAGCTACTGTGAACACCACTTTTCCAATTGGCATTAAAACCGTCTTGTTAAGCTACTGGGACCTCCACGTTTCTTCCGAGGGGCATTAAAACTGTCTTGTTAAGCTCCTGTTACCTCCACCACTTTTCCGAGGGCATTAAAACCGTCTTGTTAAGCTTCTGCGACCTCCACCACTTTACCAAGGGTCATTAAAACCGTCTTGTTAAGCTACTGTGACCTCCACGTCTCTTCCGAGGGGCATTAAAACCGTCTTGTTAAGCTACTGTGAGCTCCACATCTCTTCCGAGGGGCATTAAAACCGTCTTGTTAAGCTACTGTGACCTCCACATCTCTTCCGAGGGGCATTAAAAGCGTCTTGTTAAGCTACTGTGACCTCCACGTCTCTTCCAAGGGGCATTAAAACCGTCCTGTTAAGTTATTGTGACCTCCACGTCTCTTTCGAGGGGAATTAAAACTGTCTTGTTAAGCTACTGTGAACTCCACCACTTTTCCAAGGGGCATTAAAACCATCTTGTTAAGCTACTGTGACCTCCACGTCTCTTCCGAGGGGCATTAAAACCGTCTTGTTAAGCTACTGTGACCTCCACATCTCTTCCGAGGGGCATTAAAAACGTCTTGTTAAGCTACTGTGACTTCCACGTCTCTTCTTAGGGGCATTAAAACCGTCTTGTTAAGCTAGTGTGACCTCCACGTCTCTTCCAAGGGGCATTAAAACCATCTTGTTAAACTACTGTGACCTCCATGTCTCTTCTGAGGGGCATTAAAACCATCTTGTTAAGCTACTGTGTCCTCCACGTCTCTTTCGAGGGGAATTAAAACCGTCTTGTTAAGCTACTGTGACCTCCACCACTTTTCAAAGGGGCATTAAAACCATCTTTTTAAGCTACTGTGACCTCCACGTCTCTTCCGAGGGGCATTAAAACCGTCTTGTTAAGCTACTGTGACCTCCACGTCTCTTCCGAGGGGCATTAAAACCGTCCTGTTAAGCTACTTTGACCTACACGTCTCTTTCGAGGGGAATTAAACCGTCTTGTTAAGCTACTGTGACCTCCACCACTTTTCCAAGGGGCATTAAAAACATCTTGTTAAGCTACTATGACCTCCACGTCTCTTCCGAGGGGCATTAAAACCGTCTTGTTAAGCTACTGTGACCTCCACCACTTTTCCAAGGGGCATTAAAACCATCTTGTTAAGCTACTGTGACCTCCACGTCTCTTCCGAGGGGCATTAAAACCGTCTTGTTAAGCTACTGTGACCTCCACGTCTCTTCCGAGGGGCATTAAAACCGTCCTGTTAAGCTACTGTGACCTCCACGTCTCTTTCGAGGGGAATTAAAACCATCTTGTTAAGCTACTGTGACCTCCACCACTTTTCCAAGGGGCATTAAAACCATCTTGTTAAGCTACTGTGACCTCCACGTCTTTTCCCAGGGTCATTAAAATCGTCTTGTTAAGCTACTGTGACCTCCACGTCTCTTCCGAGGGGCATTAAAACCGTCTTGTTAAGCTACTGTGACCTCCACGTCTCTTCCGAGGGGCATTAAAATCGTCTTGTTAAGCTACTGTGACCTCCACGTCTCTTCCGAGGGGCATTAAAACCGTCTTGTTAAGCTACTGTGACCTCCACGTCTCTTCCGAGGGGCATTAAAACTGTCTTGTTAAGCTACTGTGACCTCCACGTCTATTTTGAGGGGCATTAAAGCCGTCTTGTTAAGCTTCTGTGACCTCCACGTCTCTTCCGAGGGGCATTAAAACCGTTTTGTTAAGCTACTGTGTCCTCCACATCTCTTTCGAGGGGCATTAAAACAGTCTTGTTAAGCTACTGTGACCTCTACTACTTTTCCAAGGCCATTAAAACCGTCTTGTTAAGCTTCTGCGACCTCCACCACTTTACCAAGGGTCATTAAAACCGTCTTGTTAAGCTTCTGTGACCTCCACGTCTCTTCCGAGGGGCATTAAAACCGTCTTGTTAAGCTACTGTGAGCTCCACATCTCTTCCGAGGGGCATTAAAACCGTCTTGTTAAGCTACTGTGACCTCCACCACTTTACCACGGGGCATTAAAACCATCTTGTTAAGCTACTGTGACCTCCACGTCTCTTCCAAGGGGCATTAAAACCGTCTTGTTAAGCTACTGTGACCTCCACGTCTCTTCCGAGGGGCATTAACACCGTACTGTTAAGCTACTGTGACCTCCACGTCTCTTTTGAGGGGCATTAAAGCCATCTTGTTAAGCTACTGTGACCTCCCCGTCTCCTCCGAGGGGCATTAAACCGTCTTGTTAAGCTACTGTGACCTCCACCACTTTACCAAGGGGCATTAAAACCTTCTTGTTAAGCTACTGTGACCTCCACGTCTCTTCCGAGGGGCATTAAAACCATTTTGTTAAGCTACTTTGACCTCCACGTCTCTTCCGAGGGGCATTGAAACCGTCTTGTTAAGCTACTGTGACCTCCACGTCTCTTCCGAGGGGCCTTAAAACCGTCTTGTTAAGCTACTGTGACCTCCACGTCTCTTCCAAGGGGCATTAAAACCGTCCTGTTAAGCTACTGTGACCTCCACGTCTCTTTCGAGGGGAATTAAAACCGTCTTGTTAAGCTACTGTGACCTCCACCACTTTTCCAAGGGGCATTAAAACCATCTTGTTAAGCTAATGTGACCTCCACGTCTCTTCCGAGGGGCATTAAAACCGTCTTGTTAAGCTACTGTGACCGCCACGTCTCTTCCGAGGGGCATTAAAACCGTCTTGATAAGCTAATGTGACCTCCACGTCTCTTTCGAGGGGCATTAAAACCGTCTTGTTAAGCTACTGTGAACACCACTTTTCCAAGGGGCATTAAAACCGTCTTGTTAAGCTACTGGGACCTCCACGTTTCTTCCGAGGGGCATTAAAACTGTCTTGTTAAGTTCCTGTTACCTCCACCACTTTTCCGAGGGGCATTAAAACCGTCTTGTTAAGCTTCTGCGACCTCCACCACTTTACCAAGGGGCATTAAACCGTCTTGTTAAGCTACTGTGACCTCCAAGTCTCTTCCGAGGGGCATTAAAACCGTTTTGCTAAGCTACTGTCACCTCCACGTCTCTTCGGAGGGGCATTAAAACCGTCTTGTTAAGCTACTTTGTCCTCCACGTCTCTTCCGAGGGGAAGTAAAACCGTCTTGTTAAGCTACTGTAACCTCCATGTCTCTTCCGAGGGCCATTAAAGCCGTCTTGTTAAGCTACTGTGAGCACCACTTTTCCAAGGGGCATTAAAACCGTCTTTTTGAGCTACTGGGACCTCCACGTGTCTTCCGAGGGGCATTAAAAATGTCTTGTTAAGCTACTGTGATCTCCACGTCTGTTCCGAGGGGCATTAAAATCATCTTGTTAAGCTACTGTGACCTCCACGTCTCTTCCGAGGGGCATTAAAACTGTTTTGTTAAGCTACTGTGACCTCCACGTCTGTTCCGAGGGGCATTAAAATCATCTTGTTAAGCTACTGTGACCTCCACGTCTCTTCCGAGGGGCATTAAAACTGTCTTGTTAAGCTACTGTGACCTCCACGTCTCTTCCGATGGGCATTAAAACCGTCTTGTTAAGCTACTGTGACGTCCACGTCTCTTCTGAGGAGCATTAAAACCATCTTGTTAAGCTACTGTGACCTCCACCACTTTTCCAAGGGGCATTAAAACCGTCTTGTTAAGCTTCTGCGAACTCCACCACTTTACCAAGGGGCATTAAAACCGTCTTGTTAAGCTACTGTGACCTCCATGTCTCTTTCGAGGGGAATTAAAACCATCTTGTTTAGCTACTGTGACCTCCACCACTTTTCCAAGTGGCATTTAAACCATCTTGTTAAGCTACTGTGACCTCCACGTCTCTTCCGAGGGGCATTAAAACCGTCTTGTTAAGCTACTGTGTCCTCCACATCTCTTTCGAGGGGCATTATAACAGTCTTGTTAAGCTACTGTGACCTCTACCACTTTTCCAAGGGGCATTAAAAGCGTCTTGTTAAGCTTCTGCGACCTCCACCACTTTACCAAGGGGCATTAAAACCGTCTTGTTAAGCTACTGTGTCCTCCACGTCTCTTTCGAGGGGAATTAAAACCGTCTTGTTAAGCTACTGTGACTTCCACCACTTTTCCAAGGGGCATTAAATCCATCTTGTTAAGCTACTGTGACCTCCACGTCTCTTCCGAGGGGCATTAAAACCGTCTTGTTAAGCTACTGTGACCTCCACGTCTCTTTCGAGGGGAATTAAAACCGTCTTGTTAAGCTACTGTGACCTCTACCACTTTTCCAAGGGCCTTAAAACCGTCTTGTTAAGCTTCTGCGACCTCCATCACTTTACCAAGGGGCATTAAAACCGTCTTGTTAAGCTACTGTGACCTCCACATCTCTTCCGAGGGGCATTAAAACCGTCTTGTTAAGCTACTGTGAGCTCCACATCTCTTCCGAGGGGCATTAAAACCGTCTTGTTAAGCTACTGTGACCTCCACGTCTCTTCCGAGGGGCATTAAAAGCGTCTTGTTGAGCTACTGTGACCTCCACGTCTCTTTCAAGGGGCATTAAAACCATGTTTTTAAACTACTGTGACCTCCACGTCTCTTCTGAGGGGCATTAAAACCATCTTTTAAGCTACTGTGTCCTCCACGTCTCATTTGAGGGGAATTAAAACCGTCTTGTTAAGCTACTGTGACCTCCACCACATATCCAAGGGGCAATAAAACCGTCTTGTTAAGCTTCTGCGACCTCCACCACTTTACCAAGGGGCATTAAAACCGTCTTTTAAGCTTCTGTGACCTCCACGTCTCTTCCGAGGGGCATTAAAACCGTCCTGTTAAGCTACTGTGACCTCCACGTCTCTTTCGAGGGGCATTAACACCGTCTTGTTAAGCTACTGTGACCTCCACCACTTTTCCAAGGGGCATTAAAACCATCTTGTTAAGCTACTGTGACCTCCACGTCTCTTCCGAGGGGCATTAAAATCATCTTGTTAAGCTACTGTGACCTCTACCACTTTTCCAAGGGCATTAAAACCGTCTTGTTAAGCTTCTGCGACCTCCACCACTTTACCAAGGGTCATTAAAACCGTCTTGTTAAGCTACTGTGACCTCCACGTCTCTTCCGAGGGGCATTAAAACCGTCTTGTTAAGCTACTGTGAGCTCCACATCTCTTCCGAGGGGCATTAAAACCGTCTTCTTAAGCTACTGTGACCTCCACATCTCTTCCGAGGGGCATTAAAAGCGTCTTGTTAAGCTACTGTGACCTCCACGTCTCTTCCAAGGGGCATTAAAACCGTCCTGTTAAGTTACTGTGACCTCCACGTCTCTTTCGAGGGGAATTAAAACTGTCTTGTTAAGCTACTGTGAACTCCACCACTTTTCCAAGTGGCATTAAAACCATCTTGTTAAGCTACTGTGACCTCCACGTCTCTTCCGAGGGGCATTAAAACCGTCTTGTTAAGCTACTGTGACCTCCACATCTCTTCCGAGGGGCATTAAAACCGTCTTGTTAAGCTACTGTGACCTCCACGTCTCTTCCGAGGGGCATTAAAACCGTCCTGTTAAGCTACTGTGACCTCCACGTCTCTTTCGAGGGGCATTAAAACCGTCTTGTTAAGCTACTGTGACCTCCACCACTTTTCCAAGGGGCATTAAAACCATCTTGTTAAGCTACTGTGACCTCCACGTCTCTTCCGAGGGGCATTAAAATCATCTTGTTAAGCTACTGTGACCTCTACCACTTTTCCAAGGGCATTAAAACCGTCTTGTTAAGCTTCTGCGACCTCCACCACTTTACCAAGGGTCACTAAAACCGTCTTGTTAAGCTACTGTGACCTCCACGTCTCTTCCGAGGGGCATTAAAACCGTCTTGTTAAGCTACTGTGAGCTCCACATCTCTTCCGAGGGGCATTAAAACCGTCTTCTTAAGCTACTGTGACCTCCACATCTCTTCCGAGGGGCATTAAAAGCGTCTTGTTAAGCTACTGTGACCTCAACGTCTCTTCCAAGGGGCATTAAAACCGTCCTGTTAAGTTACTGTGACCTCCACGTCTCTTTCGAGGGGAATTAAAACTGTCTTGTTAAGCTACTGTGAACTCCACCACTTTTCCAAGTGGCATTAAAACCATCTTGTTAAGCTACTGTGACCTCCACGTCTCTTCCGGGGGGCATTAAAACCGTCTTGTTAAGCTACTGTGACCACCACATCTCTTCCGAGGGGCATTAAAACCGTCTTGTTAAGCTACTGTGACCTCCACGTCTCTTCCAAGGGGCATTAAAACCATCTTGTTAAACTACTGTGACCTCCATGTCTCTTCTGAGGGGCATTAATACCATCTTGTTAAGCTACTGTGTCCTCCACGTCTCTTTCGAGGGGAATTAAAACCGTCTTGTTAAGCTACTGTGACCTCCACCACTTTTCAAAGGGGCATTAAAACCATCTTTTTAAGCTACTGTGACCTCCACGTCTCTTCCGAGGGGCATTAAAACCGTCTTGTTAAGCTACTGTGACCTCCACGTCTCTTCCGAGGGGCATTAAAACCGTCCTGTTAAGCTACTGTGACCTCCACGTCTCTTTCGAGGGGAATTAAACCGTCTTGTTAAGCTACTGTGACCTCCACCACTTTTCCAAGGGCATTAAAAACATCTTGTTAAGCTACTATGACCTCCACGTCTCTTCCGAGGGGCATTAAAACCGTCTTGTTAAGCTACTGTGACCTCCACCACTTTTCCAAGGGGCATTAAAACCATCTTGTTAAGCTACTGTGACCTCCACGTCTCTTCCGAGGGGCATTAAAACCGTCTTGTTAAGCTACTGTGACCACCACATCTCTTCCGAGGGGCATTAAAACCGTCTTGTTAAGCTACTGTGACCTCCACGTCTCTTCCAAGGGGCATTAAAACCATCTTGTTAAACTACTGTGACCTCCATGTCTCTTCTGAGGGGCATTAATACCATCTTGTTAAGCTACTGTGTCCTCCACGTCTCTTTCGAGGGGAATTAAAACCGTCTTGTTAAGCTACTGTGACCTCCACCACTTTTCAAAGGGGCATTAAAACCATCTTTTTAAGCTACTGTGACCTCCACGTCTCTTCCGAGGGGCATTAAAACCGTCTTGTTAAGCTACTGTGACCTCCACGTCTCTTCCGAGGGGCATTAAAACCGTCCTGTTAAGCTACTGTGACCTCCACGTCTCTTTCGAGGGGAATTAAACCGTCTTGTTAAGCTACTGTGACCTCCACCACTTTTCCAAGGGCATTAAAAACATCTTGTTAAGCTACTATGACCTCCACGTCTCTTCCGAGGGGCATTAAAACCGTCTTGTTAAGCTACTGTGACCTCCACCACTTTTCCAAGGGGCATTAAAACCATCTTGTTAAGCTACTGTGACCTCCACGTCTCTTCCAAGGGGCATTAAAACCATCTTGTTAAACTACTGTGACCTCCATGTCTCTTCTGAGGGGCATTAAAACCATCTTGTTAAGCTACTGTGACCTCCACGTCTCTTCCGAGGGGCATTAAAATCATCTTGTTAAGCTACTGTGACCTCTACCACTTTTCCAAGGGCATTAAAACCGTCTTGTTAAGCTTCTGCGACCTCCACCACTTTACCAAGGGTCACTAAAACCGTCTTGTTAAGCTACTGTGACCTCCACGTCTCTTCCGAGGGGCATTAAAACCGTCTTGTTAAGCTACTGTGAGCTCCACATCTCTTCCGAGGGGCATTAAAACCGTCTTCTTAAGCTACTGTGACCTCCACATCTCTTCCGAGGGGCATTAAAAGCGTCTTGTTAAGCTACTGTGACCTCAACGTCTCTTCCAAGGGGCATTAAAACCGTCCTGTTAAGTTACTGTGACCTCCACGTCTCTTTCGAGGGGAATTAAAACTGTCTTGTTAAGCTACTGTGAACTCCACCACTTTTCCAAGTGGCATTAAAACCATCTTGTTAAGCTACTGTGACCTCCACGTCTCTTCCGAGGGGCATTAAAACCGTCTTGTTAAGCTACTGTGACCACCACATCTCTTCCGAGGGGCATTAAAACCGTCTTGTTAAGCTACTGTGACCTCCACGTCTCTTCCAAGGGGCATTAAAACCATCTTGTTAAACTACTGTGACCTCCATGTCTCTTCTGAGGGGCATTAATACCATCTTGTTAAGCTACTGTGTCCTCCACGTCTCTTTCGAGGGGAATTAAAACCGTCTTGTTAAGCTACTGTGACCTCCACCACTTTTCAAAGGGGCATTAAAACCATCTTTTTAAGCTACTGTGACCTCCACGTCTCTTCCGAGGGGCATTAAAACCGTCTTGTTAAGCTACTGTGACCTCCACGTCTCTTCCGAGGGGCATTAAAACCGTCCTGTTAAGCTACTGTGACCTCCACGTCTCTTTCGAGGGGAATTAAACCGTCTTGTTAAGCTACTGTGACCTCCACCACTTTTCCAAGGGCATTAAAAACATCTTGTTAAGCTACTATGACCTCCACGTCTCTTCCGAGGGGCATTAAAACCGTCTTGTTAAGCTACTGTGACCTCCACCACTTTTCCAAGGGGCATTAAAACCATCTTGTTAAGCTACTGTGACCTCCACGTCTCTTCCGAGGGGCATTAAAACCGTCCTGTTAAGCTACTGTGACCTCCACGTCTCTTTCGAGGGGAATTAAAACCATCTTGTTAAGCTACTGTGACCTCCACCACTTTTCCAAGGGGCATTAAAACCATCTTGTTAAGCTACTGTGACCTCCACGTCTTTTCCCAGGGTCATTAAAATCGTCTTGTTAAGCTACTGTGACCTCCACGTCTCTTCCGAGGGGCATTAAAACCGTCTTGTTAAGCTACTGTGACCTCCACCACTTTTCCAAGGGCATTAAAAACATCTTGTTAAGCTACTATGACCTCCACGTCTCTTCCGAGGGGCATTAAAACCGTCTTGTTAAGCTACTGTGACCTCCACCACTTTTCCAAGGGGCATTAAAACCATCTTGTTAAGCTACTGTGACCTCCACGTCTCTTCCGAGGGGCATTAAAACCGTCCTGTTAAGCTACTGTGACCTCCACGTCTCTTTCGAGGGGAATTAAAACCATCTTGTTAAGCTACTGTGACCTCCACCACTTTTCCAAGGGGCATTAAAACCATCTTGTTAAGCTACTGTGACCTCCACGTCTTTTCCCAGGGTCATTAAAATCGTCTTGTTAAGCTACTGTGACCTCCACGTCTCTTCCGAGGGGCATTAAAACCGTCTTGTTAAGCTACTGTGACGTCCACGTCTCTTCCGAGGGGCATTAAAATCGTCTTGTTAAGCTACTGTGACCTCCACGTCTCTTCCGAGGGGCATTAAAACCGTCTTGTTAAGCTACTGTGACCTCAACGTCTCTTCCGAGGGGCATTAAAACTGTCTTGTTAAGCTACTGTGACCTCCACGTCTATTTTGAGGGGCATTAAAGCCGTCTTGTTAAGCTACTGTGACCTCCACGTCTCTTCCGAGGGGCATTAAAACTGTTTTGTTAAGCTACTGTGTCCTCCACATCTCTTTCGAGGGGCATTAAAACAGTCTTGTTAAGCTACTGTGACCTCTACCACTTTTCCAAGGGCATTAAAACCGTCTTGTTAAGCTTCTGCGACTTCCACCACTTTACCAAGGGTCATTAAAACCGTCTTGTTAAGCTTCTGTGACCTCCACGTCTCTTCCGAGGGGCATTAAAACCGTCTTGTTAAGCTACTGTGAGCTCCACATCTCTTCCGAGGGGCATTAAAACCGTCTTGTTAAGCTACTGTGACCTCCACATCTCTTCCGAGGGGCATTAAAAGCGTCTTGTTAAGCTACTGTGACCTCCACGTCTCTTTCGAGGGGAATTAAAACTGTCTTGTTAAGCTACTGTGAACTCCACCACTTTTCCAAGGGGCATTAAAACCATCTTGTTAAGCTACTGTGACCTCCACGTCTCTTCCGAGGGGCATTAAAACCGTCTTGTTAAGCTACTGTGACCTCCACATCTCTTCCGAGGGGCATTAAAACCATCTTGTTAAACTACTGTGACCTCCATGTCTCTTCTGAGGGGCATTAAAACCATCTTGTTAAGCTACTGTGTCCTCCACGTCTCTTTCGAGGGGAATTAAAACCGTCTTGTTAATCTACTGTGACCTCCACCACTTTTCAAAGGGGCATTAAAACCATCTTGTTAAGCTACTGTGACCTCCACGTCTCTTCCGAGGGGCATTAAAACCGTCTTGTTAAGCTACTGTGACCTCCACGTCTCTTCCAAGGGGCATTAAAACCGTCCTGTTAAGCTACTGTGACCTCCACGTCTCTTTCGAGGGGAATTAAACCGTCTTGTTAAGCTACTGTGACCTCTACCTCTTTTCCAAGGGGCATTAAAACCATCTTGTTAAGCTACTGTGACCTCCACGTCTCTTCCGAGGGGCATTAAAACTGTCTTGTTAAGCTACTGTGACCTCCACCACTTTTCCAAGGGGCATTAAAACCATCTTGTTAAGCTACTGTGACCTCCACGTCTCTTCCGAGGGGCATTAAAACCGTCTTGTTAAGCTACTGTGACCTCCACGTCTCTTCCGAGGGGCATTAAAACCGTCTTGTTAAGCTTCTGCGACCTCCACCACTTTACCAAGGGGCATTAAAACTGTCTTGTTAAGCTACTGTGACCTCCACGTCTCTTCCGAGGGGCATTAAAACGGTCTTGTTAAGCTACTTTGACTTCCACATTTCTTCCGAGGGGCATTAAAACCGTCTTGTTAAGCTACTGTGACCTCCACGTCTCTTCCGAAGGGCATTAAAAACGTCTTGTTAAGCTACTGTGACCTCCACGTCTCTTCCAAGGGGCATTAAAACCATCTTGTTAGACTACTGTGACCTCCACGTCTCTTCTGAGGGGCATTAAAACCATCTTGTTAAGCTACTGTGTCCTCCATGTCTCTTCCGAGGGGCATTAAAACCGTCTTGTTAAGCTACTGTGACCTCCATGTCTCTTCTGAGCGGCATTAAAACCGTCTTGTCAAGCTACTGTGACCTCCACCACTTTTCCAAGGGGCATTAAAACCGTCTTGTTAAGCTTCTGCGACCTCCACCACTTTACCAAGGGGCATTAAAACAGTCTTGTTAAGCTACTGTGACCTCCAAGTCTCTTCCGAGGGGCATTAAAACCGTTTTGCTAAGCTACTGTGACCTCCACGTCTCTTCCGAGGGGCAGTAAAACCGTCTTGTTAAGCTACTGTGACCTCCACGTCTATTTTGAGGGGCATTAAAGCCGTCTTGTTAAGCTACTGTGACCTCCACGTCTCTTCCGAGGGGCATTAAAACCGTCCTGTTAAGCTACTGTGACCTCCACGTCTCTTCCAAGGGGCATTAAAACCATTTTGTTAAACTACTGTGACCTCCACGTCTCTTCTGAGGGGCATTAAAACCATCTTGTTAAGCTACTGTGACCTCCACCACTTTTCCAAGGTGCATTAAAACCATCTTGATAAGCTACTGTGACCGACACGTCTCTTCCGGGGGGCATTAAAACCGTCTTGTTAAGCTACTGTGTCCTCCACGTCTCTTTCGAGGGGCATTAAAACCGTCTGGTTAAGCTACTGTGACCACCACTTTTCCAAGGGGCATTAAAACCATCTTGTTGAGCTACTGGGACCTCCACGTCTCTTCCGATGGGCATTCAAACCATCTTGATAAGCTACTGTGACCTCCACGTCTCTTCTGAGGGGCATTAAAACCGTCTTGTTAAGCTACTGTGACCTCCACCACTTTTCCAAGGGGCATTAAAAGCGTCTTGTTAAGCTTCTGCGACCTCCACCACTTTACCAAGGGGCGTTAAAACCGTCTTGTTAAGCTACTGTGACCTCCACGTCTCTTCCGAGGGGCATTAAAACCGATTTATTAAGCTACTGTGACCTCCACGTCTCTTCCGAGCGGCGTTAAAATCGTCTTGTTAAGCTACTGTGACCTCCACGTCTCTTCCGAGGGGCATTAAAACCGTCTTTTTAAGCTACTGTGACCTCCACGTCTCTTCCGAGGGGCATTAAAACTGTCTTGTTAAGCTACAGTGACCTCCACGTCTCTTCCGAGGGGACTTAAAACCGTCTTGTTAAGCTACTGTGACCTCCACGTCTCTTCCGAGGGGCATTAAAACCGTCTTGTTAAGCTACTGTGACCTCCACGTCTCTTCCGAGGGGCATTAAAACCGTCTTGTTAATCTACTGTGTCCTCCATATCTCTTTCGAAGGGCATTAAAACAGTCTTGTTAAGATACTGTGACCTCTACCACTTTTCCAACGGGCATGAAAACCGTCTTGTTAAGCTTCTGTGACCTCCACCACTTTACCAAGGGGCATTAAAACCGTCTTGTTAAGCTACTGTGACCTCCACGTCTCTTCTGAGGGGCATTAAAACCATCTTGTTAAGCTACTTTGACCTCCACATCTCTTCCAAGGGGCATTAAAACCGTCTTGTTAAGCTACTGTGACCTCCACGTCTCTTCCGAGGGGCATTAAAACCGTCTTGTTAAGCTACTGTGTCCTCCACATCTGTTTCGACGGGCATTAAAACAGTCTTGTTAAGCTACTGTGACCTCTACCACTTTTCCAAGGGGCATTAAAACCGTCTTGTTAAGCTTCTGCGACCTCCACCACTTTACCAAGGGGCATTAAAACTGTCTTGTTAAGCTACTGTGACCTCCACGTCTCTTCCGAGGGGCATTAAAACCATCTTGTTAAGCTACTTTGACCTCCACATTTCTTCCGAGGGGCATTAAAACCGTCTTGTTAAGCTACTGTGACCTCCACGTCTCTTCCGAAGGGCATTAAAAACGTCTTGTTAAGCTACTGTGACCTCCACGTCTCTTCCAAGGGGCATTAAAACCATCTTGTTAGACTACTGTGATCTCCACGTCTCTTCTGAGGGGCATTAAAACCATCTTGTTAAGCTACTGTGTCCTCCATGTCTCTTCCGAGGGGCATTAAAACCGTCTTGTTAAGCTACTGTGACCTCCATGTCTCTTCTGAGCGGCATTAAAACCGTCTTGTCAAGCTACTGTAACCTCCACCACTTTTCCAAGGGGCATTAAAACCGTCTTGTTAAGCTTCTGCGACCTCCACCACTTTACCAAGGGGCATTAAAACAGTCTTGTTAAGCTACTGTGACCTCCAAGTCTCTTCCGAGGGGCATTAAAACCGTTTTGCTAAGCTACTGTGACCTCCACGTCTCTTCCGAGGGGCAGTAAAACCGTCTTGTTAAGCTACTGTGACCTCCACGTCTATTTTGAGGGGCATTAAAGCCGTCTTGTTAAGCTACTGTGACCTCCACGTCTCTTCCGAGGGGCATTAAAACCGTCTTGTTAAGCTACTGTGACCTCCACGTCTCTTCCAAGGGGCATTAAAACCATTTTGTTAAACTACTGTGACCTCCACGTCTCTTCTGAGGGGCATTAAAACCATCTTGTTAAGCTACTGTGACCTCCACCACTTTTCCAAGGTGCATTAAAACCATCTTGATAAGCTACTGTGACCGACACGTCTCTTCCGGGGGGCATTAAAACCGTCTTGTTAAGCTACTGTGACCTCCACGTCTCTTTCGAGGGGCATTAAAACCGTCTGGTTAAGCTACTGTGACCACCACTTTTCCAAGGGGCATTAAAACCATCTTGTTGAGCTACTGGGACCTCCACGTCTCTTCCGATGGGCATTCAAACCATCTTGATAAGCTACTGTGACCTCCACGTCTCTTCTGAGGGGCATTAAAACCGTCTTGTTAAGCTACTGTGACCTCCACCACTTTTCCAAGGGGCATTAAAAGCGTCTTGTTAAGCTTCTGCGACCTCCACCACTTTACCAAGGGGCGTTAAAACCGTCTTGTTAAGCTACTGTGACCTCCACGTCTCTTCCGAGGGGCATTAAAACCGTTTTATTAAGCTACTGTGACCTCCACGTCTCTTCCGAGCGGCGTTAAAATCGTCTTGTTAAGCTACTGTGACCTCCACGTCTCTTCCGAGGGGCATTAAAACCGTCTTTTTAAGCTACTGTGACCTCCACGTCTCTTCCGAGGGGCATTAAAACTGTCTTGTTAAGCTACAGTGACCTCCACGTCTCTTCCGAGGGGACTTAAAACCGTCTTGTTAAGCTACTGTGACCTCCACGTCTCTTCCGAGGGGCATTAAAACCGTCTTGTTAAGCTACTGTGACCTCCACGTCTCTTCCGAGGGGCATTAAAACCGTCTTGTTAATCTACTGTGTCCTCCATATCTCTTTCGAAGGGCATTAAAACAGTCTTGTTAAGATACTGTGACCTCTACCACTTTTCCAACAGGCATGAAAACCGTCTTGTTAAGCTTCTGTGACCTCCACCACTTTACCAAGGGGCATTAAATTCGTCTTGTTAAGCTACTGTGACCTCCACGTCTCTTCTGAGGGGCATTAAAACCATCTTGTTAAGCTACTTTGACCTCCACATCTCTTCCGAGGGGCATTAAAACCGTCTTGTTAAGCTACTGTGACCTCCACGTCTCTTCCGAGGGGTATTAAAACTGTCTTGTTAAGCTACTGTGACCTCCACATCTCTTCCAAGGGGCATTGAAAGCATCTTGTTAAACTACTGAGACCTCCACGTCTCCTCTGAGGGGCATTAAAACCATCTTGTTAAGCTACTGTGTCCTCCACGTATCTTTCGAGGGGAATTAAAACCGTCGTGTTAAGCTACTGTGACCTCCACCACTTTTCCAAGGGGCATTAAAACCATCTTGTTAAGCTACTGTGACCTCCTCGTCTCTTCCGAGGGGCATTAAAACCGTCTTGTTAAGCTACTGTGTCCTCCACATCTCTTTCGAGGGGTATTAAAACAGTCTTGTTAAGCTACTGTGACCTCTACCACTTTTCCAAGGGGTATTAAAAGCGTCTTGTTAAGCTTCTGCGACCTCCACCACTTTACCAAGGGGCATTAAAACCGTCTTGTTAAGCTACTGTGACCTCCACGTCTCTTCTGAGGGGCATTAAAACCGTCTTGTTAAGCTACTGTGACCTCCACATCTCTTCCGAGGGGCATTAAAACCGTCTTGTTAAGCTACTGTGACCTCCACGTCTCTTCCGAGGGGCATTAAAACCGTCTTGTTAAGCTACTGCGACCTCCACGTCTCTTCCAAGGGGCATTAAAACCATCTTGTTAAACTACTGTGACCTCCACGTCTCTTCTGAGGGGCAATAAAACCATCTTGTTAGGCTACTGTGTCCTCAACGTCTCTTTCGAGGGGAATTAAAAACGTCTTGTTAAGCTACTGTGACCTCCACCACTTTACCAAGGGGCATTAAAACCATCTTGTTAAGCTACTGTGACCTCCACGTCTCTTCCAAGGGGCATTAAAACCGTCTTCTTAAGCTACTGTGACCTCCACGTCTCTTCCGAGGGGCATTAAAACCGTCCTGTTAAGCTACTGTGACCTCCACGTCTCTTTTGAGGGGCATTAAAGCCATCTTGTTAAGCTACTGTGACCTCCACGTCTCCTCCGAGGGGCATTAAACCGTCTTGTTAAGCTACTGTGACCTCCACGTCTCTTCCGAGGCTCATTAGAACCGTCTTGTTAAGCTACTGTGATCTCCACGTCTCTTCTGAGGGGCATTAAAACCATCTTGTTAAGCTACTGTGACCTCCACCACTTTTCCAAGGGGCATTAAAACCGTCTTGTTAAGCTTCTGTGACCTCCACCACTTTACCAAGGGGCATTAAAACCGTCTTGTTAAGCTACTGTGACCTCCACGTCTCTTCCGAGGGGCATTAAAACCATTTTGTTAAGCTACTGTGACCACCACATCTCTTCCGAGGGGCATTAGAACCATCTTGTTAAGCTACTGTGACCTCCATGTCTCTTCCGAGGGGCATTATAAACGTCCTGTTAAGCTACTGTGACCTCCACGTCTCTTTCGAGGGGAATTAAATCCGTCTTGTTAAGCTACTGTGACCTCCACCACTTTTCCAAGGGGCATTATAACCATCTTGTTAAGCTAATGTGACCTCCACGTCTCTTCCGAGGGGCATTAAAACCGTCTTGTTAAGCTACTGTGAACACCACGTCTCTTCCGAGGGGCATTAAAACCATCTTGTTAAGCTACTGTGACCGCCACGTCTCTTCCGAGGGGCATTAAAACCGTCTTGTTAAGGTACTGTGACCTCCACATCTCTTTTGAGGGGCATTAAAACCGTCTTGTTAAGCTACTGTGACCACCACTTTTGCAAGGGGCATTAAAACCGTCTTGTTAAGCTACTGGGACGTCCATGTTTCTTCCGAGGGGCATTAAAACTGTCTTGTTAAGCTACTGTGACCTCCACCACTTTTCCGAGGGGCATTAAAACCGTCTTGTTAAGCTTCTGCGACCTCCACCACTTTACCAAGGGGCATTAAAACCGTCTTGTTAAGCTGCTGTGACCTCCAAGTCTATTCCGAGGGGCATTAAAACCGTTTTGCTAAGCTACTGTGACCTCCATGTCTCTTCGGAAGGGCATTAAAACCGTCTTGTTAAGCTACATTGACCTCCACGTCTCTTCCGAGGGGCAGTAAAACCGGCTTGTTAAGCTACTGTGACCTCCACGTCTTTTTTGAGGCGCATTAAAGCCGTCTTGTTAAGCTACTGTGACCAACACTTTTCCAAGGGGCATTAAAACCGTCTTGTTGAGCTACTGGGACCTCCACGTCTCTTCCGAGGGGCATTAAAAATGTCTTGTTAAGCTACTGTGACCTCCACGTCTCTTCTGAGGGGCATTAAAACCGTCTTGATAAACTACTGTGACCTCCACCACTTTTCCAAGGGGCATTAAAACCGTCTTGTTAAGCTTTTGCGACCTCCACCACTTTACCAAGGGGCAATAAAACCATCATGTTAAGCTACTGTGACCTCCGCGTCTCTTCCGAGGGGCATTAAAACCGTTTTGTTAAGCTACTGTGACCTCCACGTCTGTTCCGAGGGGCATTAAAATCATCTTGTTAAGCTACTGTGACCTCCACGTCTCTTCCGAGGGGCATTAAAACCGTCTTGTTAAGCTACTGTGACCTCCACGTCTCTTCCGAGGGGCATTAAAACCGTCTTGTTAAGCTACTGTGACCTCCACGTCTCTTCTGAGGGGCATTAAAACCGTCTTGTTAAGCTACTGTGACCTCCACCACTTTTCCAAGGGGCATTAAAACCGTCTTGTTAAGCTTCTGCGACCTCCACCACTTTACCAAGGGGCATTAAAACCGTCTTGTTAAGCTACTGTGACCTCCACGTCTCTTCCGAGGGGCATTAAAACCGTTTTGTTAAGCTACTGTGACCTCCACGTCTCTTCCGAGGGGCATTAAAATCGTGTTGTTAAGCTACTGTGACCTCCACGTCTCTTCCGAGGGGCATTAAAATCGTCTTGTTAAGCTACTGTGAACTCCACGTCTCTTCCGAGGGGCATTAAAACCGTCTTGTTAAGCTACTGTGACCTCCACGTCTCTTCCGAGGGGCATTAAAACCGTCTTGTTAAGCTACTGTGACCTCCACGTCTATTTTGAGGGGCATTAAAGCCGTCTTGTTAAGGTACTATGACCTCCACGTTTCTTCCGAGGGGCATTAAAACCGTCTTGTTAAGCTACTGTGACCTCCACGTCTCTTCCAAGGGGCATTAAAACCATCTTGTTAAACTGCTATGACCTCCACGTCTCTTCTGAGGGGCATTAAAACCATCTTGTTAAGCTACTGTGACCTCCACCACTTTTCCAAGGGGCATTAAAACCATCTTGTTAAGCTACTGTGACCGCCACGTCTCTTCCGAGGGGCATTAAAACCGTCTTGTTAAGCTACTGTGACCTCCACGTCTCTTTCGAGGGTCATTAAAACTGTCTGGTTAAGCTACTGTGACCACCACTTTTCCAAGGGGCATTAAAACCATCTTGTTGAGCTACTGGGACCTCCACGTCTCTTCCGAGGGGCATTCAAACCGTCTTGATAAGCTACTGTGACCTCCACGTCTCTTCTGAGGGGCATTAAAAGCGTCTTGTTAAGATACTTTGACCTCCACCACTTTTCCAAGGGGCATTAAAAGCGTCTTTTTAAGCTTCTGCGACCTCCACCACTTTACCAAGGGGTATTAAAACCGTCTTGTTAAGCTACTGTGACCTCCACGTCTCTTCTGAGGGGCATTAAAACCGTCTTGTAAAGCTACTGTGACCTCCACATCTCTTCCGAGGGGCATTAAAACCGTCTTGTTAAGCTACTGTGACCTCCACCACTTTACCACGGGGCATTAAAACCATCTTGTTAAGCTACTGTGACCTCCACGTCTCTTCCAAGGGGCATTAAAACCGTCTTGTTAAGCTACTGTGACCTCCACGTCTCTTCCGAGGGGCATTAACACCGTCCTGTTAAGCTACTGTGACCTCCACGTCTCTTTTGAGGGGCATTAAAGCCATCTTGTTAAGCTACTGTGACCTCCCCGTCTCCTCCGAGGGGCATTAAACCGTCTTGTTAAGCTACTGTGACCTCCACCACTTTACCAAGGGGCATTAAAACCTTCTTGTTAAGCTACTGTGACCTCCACGTCTCTTCCGAGGGGCATTAAAACCATTTTGTTAAGCTACTTTGACCTCCACGTCTCTTCCGAGGGGCATTCAAACCGTCTTGTTAAGCTACTGTGACCTCCACGTCTCTTCCGAGGGGCCTTAAAACCGTCTTGTTAAGCTACTGTGACCTCCACGTCTCTTCCGAGGGGCATTAAAACCGTCCTGTTAAGCTACTGTGACCTCCACGTCTCTTTCGAGGGGAATTAAAACCGTCTTGTTAAGCTACTGTGACCTCCACCACTTTTCCAAGGGGCATTAAAACCATCTTGTTAAGCTAATGTGACCTCCACGTCTCTTCCGAGGGGCATTAAATCCGTCTTGTTAAGCTACTGTGACCGCCACGTCTCTTCCGAGGGGCATTAAAACCGTCTTGATAAGCTAATGTGACCTCCACGTCTCTTTCGAGCGGCATTAAAACCGTCTTGTTAAGCTACTGTGAACACCACTTTTCCAATTGGCATTAAAACCGTCTTGTTAAGCTACTGGGACCTCCACGTTTCTTCCGAGGGGCATTAAAACTGTCTTGTTAAGCTCCTGTTACCTCCACCACTTTTCCGAGGGCATTAAAACCGTCTTGTTAAGCTTCTGCGACCTCCACCACTTTACCAAGGGTCATTAAAACCGTCTTGTTAAGCTACTGTGACCTCCACGTCTCTTCCGAGGGGCATTAAAACCGTCTTGTTAAGCTACTGTGAGCTCCACATCTCTTCCGAGGGGCATTAAAACCGTCTTGTTAAGCTACTGTGACCTCCACATCTCTTCCGAGGGGCATTAAAAGCGTCTTGTTAAGCTACTGTGACCTCCACGTCTCTTCCAAGGGGCATTAAAACCGTCCTGTTAAGTTACTGTGACCTCCACGTCTCTTTCGAGGGGAATTAAAACTGTCTTGTTAAGCTACTGTGAACTCCACCACTTTTCCAAGGGGCATTAAAACCATCTTGTTAAGCTACTGTGACCTCCACGTCTCTTCCGAGGGGCATTAAAACCGTCTTGTTAAGCTACTGTGACCTCCACATCTCTTCCGAGGGGCATTAAAAACGTCTTGTTAAGCTACTGTGACTTCCACGTCTCTTCTTAGGGGCATTAAAACCGTCTTGTTAAGCTAGTGTGACCTCCACGTCTCTTCCAAGGGGCATTAAAACCATCTTGTTAAACTACTGTGACCTCCATGTCTCTTCTGAGGGGCATTAAAACCATCTTGTTAAGCTACTGTGTCCTCCACGTCTCTTTCGAGGGGAATTAAAACCGTCTTGTTAAGCTACTGTGACCTCCACCACTTTTCAAAGGGGCATTAAAACCATCTTTTTAAGCTACTGTGACCTCCACGTCTCTTCCGAGGGGCATTAAAACCGTCTTGTTAAGCTACTGTGACCTCCACGTCTCTTCCGAGGGGCATTAAAACCGTCCTGTTAAGCTACTTTGACCTACACGTCTCTTTCGAGGGGAATTAAACCGTCTTGTTAAGCTACTGTGACCTCCACCACTTTTCCAAGGGGCATTAAAAACATCTTGTTAAGCTACTATGACCTCCACGTCTCTTCCGAGGGGCATTAAAACCGTCTTGTTAAGCTACTGTGACCTCCACCACTTTTCCAAGGGGCATTAAAACCATCTTGTTAAGCTACTGTGACCTCCACGTCTCTTCCGAGGGGCATTAAAACCGTCTTGTTAAGCTACTGTGACCTCCACGTCTCTTCCGAGGGGCATTAAAACCGTCCTGTTAAGCTACTGTGACCTCCACGTCTCTTTCGAGGGGAATTAAAACCATCTTGTTAAGCTACTGTGACCTCCACCACTTTTCCAAGGGGCATTAAAACCATCTTGTTAAGCTACTGTGACCTCCACGTCTTTTCCCAGGGTCATTAAAATCGTCTTGTTAAGCTACTGTGACCTCCACGTCTCTTCCGAGGGGCATTAAAACCGTCTTGTTAAGCTACTGTGACCTCCACGTCTCTTCCGAGGGGCATTAAAATCGTCTTGTTAAGCTACTGTGACCTCCACTTCTCTTCCGAGGGGCATTAAAACCGTCTTGTTAAGCTACTGTGACCTCCACGTCTCTTCCGAGGGGCATTAAAACTGTCTTGTTAAGCTACTGTGACCTCCACGTCTATTTTGAGGGGCATTAAAGCAGTCTTGTTAAGCTTCTGTGACCTCCACGTCTCTTCCGAGGGGCATTAAAACCGTTTTGTTAAGCTACTGTGTCCTCCACATCTCTTTCGAGGGGCATTAAAACAGTCTTGTTAAGCTACTGTGACCTCTACTACTTTTCCAAGGCCATTAAAACCGTCTTGTTAAGCTTCTGCGACCTCCACCACTTTACCAAGGGTCATTAAAACCGTCTTGTTAAGCTTCTGTGACCTCCACGTCTCTTCCGAGGGGCATTAAAACCGTCTTGTTAAGCTACTGTGAGCTCCACATCTCTTCCGAGGGGCATTAAAACCGTCTTGTTAAGCTACTGTGACCTCCACCACTTTACCACGGGGCATTAAAACCATCTTGTTAAGCTACTGTGACCTCCACGTCTCTTCCAAGGGGCATTAAAACCGTCTTGTTAAGCTACTGTGACCTCCACGTCTCTTCCGAGGGGCATTAACACCGTACTGTTAAGCTACTGTGACCTCCACGTCTCTTTTGAGGGGCATTAAAGCCATCTTGTTAAGCTACTGTGACCTCCCCGTCTCCTCCGAGGGGCATTAAACCGTCTTGTTAAGCTACTGTGACCTCCACCACTTTACCAAGGGGCATTAAAACCTTCTTGTTAAGCTACTGTGACCTCCACGTCTCTTCCGAGGGGCATTAAAACCATTTTGTTAAGCTACTTTGACCTCCACGTCTCTTCCGAGGGGCATTGAAACCGTCTTGTTAAGCTACTGTGACCTCCACGTCTCTTCCGAGGGGCCTTAAAACCGTCTTGTTAAGCTACTGTGACCTCCACGTCTCTTCCAAGGGGCATTAAAACCGTCCTGTTAAGCTACTGTGACCTCCACGTCTCTTTCGAGGGGAATTAAAACCGTCTTGTTAAGCTACTGTGACCTCCACCACTTTTCCAAGGGGCATTAAAACCATCTTGTTAAGCTAATGTGACCTCCACGTCTCTTCCGAGGGGCATTAAAACCGTCTTGTTAAGCTACTGTGACCGCCACGTCTCTTCCGAGGGGCATTAAAACCGTCTTGATAAGCTAATGTGACCTCCACGTCTCTTTCGAGGGGCATTAAAACCGTCTTGTTAAGCTACTGTGAACACCACTTTTCCAAGGGGCATTAAAACCGTCTTGTTAAGCTACTGGGACCTCCACGTTTCTTCCGAGGGGCATTAAAACTGTCTTGTTAAGTTCCTGTTACCTCCACCACTTTTCCGAGGGGCATTAAAACCGTCTTGTTAAGCGTCTGCGACCTCCACCACTTTACCAAGGGGCATTAAACCGTCTTGTTAAGCTACTGTGACCTCCAAGTCTCTTCCGAGGGGCATTAAAACCGTTTTGCTAAGCTACTGTCACCTCCACGTCTCTTCGGAGGGGCATTAAAACCGTCTTGTTAAGCTACTTTGACCTCCACGTCTCTTCCGAGGGGAAGTAAAACCGTCTTGTTAAGCTACTGTAACCTCCATGTCTCTTCCGAGGGCCATTAAAGCCGTCTTGTTAAGCTACTGTGAGCACCACTTTTCCAAGGGGCATTAAAACCGTCTTTTTGAGCTACTGGGACCTCCACGTGTCTTCCGAGGGGCATTAAAAATGTCTTGTTAAGCTACTGTGATCTCCACGTCTGTTCCGAGGGGCATTAAAATCATCTTGTTAAGCTACTGTGACCTCCACGTCTCTTCCGAGGGGCATTAAAACTGTTTTGTTAAGCTACTGTGACCTCCACGTCTGTTCCGAGGGGCATTAAAATCATCTTGTTAAGCTACTGTGACCTCCACGTCTCTTCCGAGGGGCATTAAAACTGTCTTGTTAAGCTACTGTGACCTCCACGTCTCTTCCGATGGGCATTAAAACCGTCTTGTTAAGCTACTGTGACGTCCACGTCTCTTCTGAGGAGCATTAAAACCATCTTGTTAAGCTACTGTGACCTCCACCACTTTTCCAAGGGGCATTAAAACCGTCTTGTTAAGCTTCTGCGAACTCCACCACTTTACCAAGGGGCATTAAAACCGTCTTGTTAAGCTACTGTGACCTCCATGTCTCTTTCGAGGGGAATTAAAACCATCTTGTTTAGCTACTGTGACCTCCACCACTTTTCCAAGTGGCATTTAAACCATCTTGTTAAGCTACTGTGACCTCCACGTCTCTTCCGAGGGGCATTAAAACCGTCTTGTTAAGCTACTGTGTCCTCCACATCTCTTTCGAGGGGCATTATAACAGTCTTGTTAAGCTACTGTGACCTCTACCACTTTTCCAAGGGGCATTAAAAGCGTCTTGTTAAGCTTCTGCGACCTCCACCACTTTACCAAGGGGCATTAAAACCGTCTTGTTAAGCTACTGTGTCCTCCACGTCTCTTTCGAGGGGAATTAAAACCGTCTTGTTAAGCTACTGTGACTTCCACCACTTTTCCAAGGGGCATTAAATCCATCTTGTTAAGCTACTGTGACCTCCACGTCTCTTCCGAGGGGCATTAAAACCGTCTTGTTAAGCTACTGTGACCTCCACGTCTCTTTCGAGGGGAATTAAAACCGTCTTGTTAAGCTACTGTGACCTCTACCACTTTTCCAAGGGCCTTAAAACCGTCTTGTTAAGCTTCTGCGACCTCCATCACTTTACCAAGGGGCATTAAAACCGTCTTGTTAAGCTACTGTGACCTCCACATCTCTTCCGAGGGGCATTAAAACCGTCTTGTTAAGCTACTGTGAGCTCCACATCTCTTCCGAGGGGCATTAAAACCGTCTTGTTAAGCTACTGTGACCTCCACGTCTCTTCCGAGGGGCATTAAAAGCGTCTTGTTGAGCTACTGTGACCTCCACGTCTCTTTCAAGGGGCATTAAAACCATGTTTTTAAACTACTGTGACCTCCACGTCTCTTCTGAGGGGCATTAAAACCATCTTTTAAGCTACTGTGTCCTCCACGTCTCATTTGAGGGGAATTAAAACCGTCTTGTTAAGCTACTGTGACCTCCACCACATATCCAAGGGGCATTAAAACCGTCTTGTTAAGCTTCTGCGACCTCCACCACTTTACCAAGGGGCATTAAAACCGTCTTTTAAGCTTCTGTGACCTCCACGTCTCTTCCGAGGGGCATTAAAACCGTCCTGTTAAGCTACTGTGACCTCCACGTCTCTTTCGAGGGGCATTAACACCGTCTTGTTAAGCTACTGTGACCTCCACCACTTTTCCAAGGGGCATTAAAACCATCTTGTTAAGCTACTGTGACCTCCACGTCTCTTCCGAGGGGCATTAAAATCATCTTGTTAAGCTACTGTGACCTCTACCACTTTTCCAAGGGCATTAAAACCGTCTTGTTAAGCTTCTGCGACCTCCACCACTTTACCAAGGGTCATTAAAACCGTCTTGTTAAGCTACTGTGACCTCCACGTCTCTTCCGAGGGGCATTAAAACCGTCTTGTTAATCTACTGTGAGCTCCACATCTCTTCCGAGGGGCATTAAAACCGTCTTCTTAAGCTACTGTGACCTCCACATCTCTTCCGAGGGGCATTAAAAGCGTCTTGTTAAGCTACTGTGACCTCCACGTCTCTTCCAAGGGGCATTAAAACCGTCCTGTTAAGTTACTGTGACCTCCACGTCTCTTTCGAGGGGAATTAAAACTGTCTTGTTAAGCTACTGTGAACTCCACCACTTTTCCAAGTGGCATTAAAACCATCTTGTTAAGCTACTGTGACCTCCACGTCTCTTCCGAGGGGCATTAAAACCGTCTTGTTAAGCTACTGTGACCTCCACATCTCTTCCGAGGGGCATTAAAACCGTCTTGTTAAGCTACTGTGACCTCCACGTCTCTTCCGAGGGGCATTAAAACCGTCCTGTTAAGCTACTGTGACCTCCACGTCTCTTTCGAGGGGCATTAAAACCGTCTTGTTAAGCTACTGTGACCTCCACCACTTTTCCAAGGGGCATTAAAACCATCTTGTTAAGCTACTGTGACCTCCACGTCTCTTCCGAGGGGCATTAAAATCATCTTGTTAAGCTACTGTGACCTCTACCACTTTTCCAAGGGCATTAAAACCGTCTTGTTAAGCTTCTGCGACCTCCACCACTTTACCAAGGGTCACTAAAACCGTCTTGTTAAGCTACTGTGACCTCCACGTCTCTTCCGAGGGGCATTAAAACCGTCTTGTTAAGCTACTGTGAGCTCCACATCTCTTCCGAGGGGCATTAAAACCGTCTTCTTAAGCTACTGTGACCTCCACATCTCTTCCGAGGGGCATTAAAAGCGTCTTGTTAAGCTACTGTGACCTCAACGTCTCTTCCAAGGGGCATTAAAACCGTCCTGTTAAGTTACTGTGACCTCCACGTCTCTTTCGAGGGGAATTAAAACTGTCTTGTTAAGCTACTGTGAACTCCACCACTTTTCCAAGTGGCATTAAAACCATCTTGTTAAGCTACTGTGACCTCCACGTCTCTTCCGAGGGGCATTAAAACCGTCTTGTTAAGCTACTGTGACCACCACATCTCTTCCGAGGGGCATTAAAACCGTCTTGTTAAGCTACTGTGACCTCCACGTCTCTTCCAAGGGGCATTAAAACCATCTTGTTAAACTACTGTGACCTCCATGTCTCTTCTGAGGGGCATTAATACCATCTTGTTAAGCTACTGTGTCCTCCACGTCTCTTTCGAGGGGAATTAAAACCGTCTTGTTAAGCTACTGTGACCTCCACCACTTTTCAAAGGGGCATTAAAACCATCTTTTTAAGCTACTGTGACCTCCACGTCTCTTCCGAGGGGCATTAAAACCGTCTTGTTAAGCTACTGTGACCTCCACGTCTCTTCCGAGGGGCATTAAAACCGTCCTGTTAAGCTACTGTGACCTCCACGTCTCTTTCGAGGGGAATTAAACCGTCTTGTTAAGCTACTGTGACCTCCACCACTTTTCCAAGGGCATTAAAAACATCTTGTTAAGCTACTATGACCTCCACGTCTCTTCCGAGGGGCATTAAAACCGTCTTGTTAAGCTACTGTGACCTCCACCACTTTTCCAAGGGGCATTAAAACCATCTTGTTAAGCTACTGTGACCTCCACGTCTCTTCCGAGGGGCATTAAAACCGTCTTGTTAAGCTACTGTGACCTCCACGTCTCTTCCGAGGGGCATTAAAACCGTCCTGTTAAGCTACTGTGACCTCCACGTCTCTTTCGAGGGGAATTAAAACCATCTTGTTAAGCTACTGTGACCTCCACCACTTTTCCAAGGGGCATTAAAACCATCTTGTTAAGCTACTGTGACCTCCACGTCTTTTCCCAGGGTCATTAAAATCGTCTTGTTAAGCTACTGTGACCTCCACGTCTCTTCCGAGGGGCATTAAAACCGTCTTGTTAAGCTACTGTGACGTCCACGTCTCTTCCTAGGGGCATTAAAATCGTCTTGTTAAGCTACTGTGACCTCCACGTCTCTTCCGAGGGGCATTAAAACCGTCTTGTTAAGCTACTGTGACCTCAACGTCTCTTCCGAGGGGCATTAAAACTGTCTTGTTAAGCTACTGTGACCTCCACGTCTATTTTGAGGGGCATTAAAGCCGTCTTGTTAAGCTACTGTGACCTCCACGTCTCTTCCGAGGGGCATTAAAACTGTTTTGTTAAGCTACTGTGTCCTCCACATCTCTTTCGAGGGGCATTAAAACAGTCTTGTTAAGCTACTGTGACCTCTACCACTTTTCCAAGGGCATTAAAACCGTCTTGTTAAGCTTCTGCGACTTCCACCACTTTACCAAGGGTCATTAAAACCGTCTTGTTAAGCTTCTGTGACCTCCACGTCTCTTCCGAGGGGCATTAAAACCGTCTTGTTAAGCTACTGTGAGCTCCACATCTCTTCCGAGGGGCATTAAAACCGTCTTGTTAAGCTACTGTGACCTCCACATCTCTTCCGAGGGGCATTAAAAGCGTCTTGTTAAGCTACTGTGACCTCCACGTCTCTTTCGAGGGGAATTAAAACTGTCTTGTTAAGCTACTGCGAACTCCACCACTTTTCCAAGGGGCATTAAAACCATCTTGTTAAGCTACTGTGACCTCCACGTCTCTTCCGAGGGGCATTAAAACCGTCTTGTTAAGCTACTGTGACCTCCACATCTCTTCCGAGGGGCATTAAAACCATCTTGTTAAACTACTGTGACCTCCATGTCTCTTCTGAGGGGCATTAAAACCATCTTGTTAAGCTACTGTGTCCTCCACGTCTCTTTCGAGGGGAATTAAAACCGTCTTGTTAATCTACTGTGACCTCCACCACTTTTCAAAGGGGCATTAAAACCATCTTGTTAAGCTACTGTGACCTCCACGTCTCTTCCGAGGGGCATTAAAACCGTCTTGTTAAGCTACTGTGACCTCCACGTCTCTTCCAAGGGGCATTAAAACCGTCCTGTTAAGCTACTGTGACCTCCACGTCTCTTTCGAGGGGAATTAAACCGTCTTGTTAAGCTACTGTGACCTCTACCTCTTTTCCAAGGGGCATTAAAACCATCTTGTTAAGCTACTGTGACCTCCACGTCTCTTCCGAGGGGCATTAAAACTGTCTTGTTAAGCTACTGTGACCTCCACCACTTTTCCAAGGGGCATTAAAACCATCTTGTTAAGCTACTGTGACCTCCACGTCTCTTCCGAGGGGCATTAAAACCGTCTTGTTAAGCTACTGTGACCTCCACGTCTCTTCCGAGGGGCATTAAAACCGTCCTGTTAAGCTACTGTGACCTCCACGTCTCTTTCGAGGGGAATTAAAACCGTCTTTTTAAGCTACTGTGACCTCCACCACTTTTCCAAGGGGCATTAAAACCATCTTGTTAAGCTACTGTTACCTCCACGTCTCTTCCCAGGGGCATTAAAATCGTCTTGGTAAGCTACTGTGACCTCCACGTCTCTTCCGAGGGGCATTAAAACCGTCTTGTTAAGCTACTGTGACCTCCACATCTCTTCCGAGGGGCATTAAAACCGTCTTGTTAATCTACTGTGACCTCCACCACTTTACCAAGGGGCATTAAAACCTTCTTGTTAAGCTACTGTGACCTCCACGTCTCTTCCGAGGGGCATTAAAACCATTTTGTTAAGCTACTTTGACCTCCACGTCTCTTCCGAGGGGCATTCAAACCGTCTTGTTAAGCTACTGTGACCTCCACGTCTCTTCCGATGGGCCTTAAAACCGTCTTGTTAAGCTACTGTGACCTCCACGTCTCTTCCGAGGGGCATTAAAACCGTCTTGTTAAGCTACTGTGACCTCCACATCTCTTCCGAGGGGCATTAAAACCGTCTTGTTAAGCTACTGTGACCTCCACGTCTCTTCCAAGGGGCATTAAAACCATCTTGTTAAACTACTGTGACCTCCATGTCTCTTCTGAGGGGCATTAATACCATCTTGTTAAGCTACTGTGTCCTCCACGTCTCTTTCGAGGGGAATTAAAACCGTCTTGTTAAGCTACTGTGACCTCCACCACTTTTCAAAGGGGCATTAAAACCATCTTTTTAAGCTACTGTGACCTCCACGTCTCTTCCGAGGGGCATTAAAACCGTCTTGTTAAGCTACTGTGACCTCCACGTCTCTTCCGAGGGGCATTAAAACCGTCCTGTTAAGCTACTGTGACCTCCACGTCTCTTTCGAGGGGAATTAAACCGTCTTGTTAAGCTACTGTGACCTTCACCACTTTTCCAAGGGCATTAAAAACATCTTGTTAAGCTACTATGACCTCCACGTCTCTTCCGAGGGGCATTAAAACCGTCTTGTTAAGCTACTGTGACCTCCACCACTTTTCCAAGGGGCATTAAAACCATCTTGTTAAGCTACTGTGACCTCCACGTCTCTTCCGAGGGGCATTAAAACCGTCTTGTTAAGCTACTGTGACCTCCACGTCTCTTCCGAGGGGCATTAAAACCGTCCTGTTAAGCTACTGTGACCTCCACGTCTCTTTCGAGGGGAATTAAAACCATCTTGTTAAGCTACTGTGACCTCCACCACTTTTCCAAGGGGCATTAAAACCATCTTGTTAAGCTACTGTGACCTCCACGTCTTTTCCCAGGGTCATTAAAATCGTCTTGTTAAGCTACTGTGACCTCCACGTCTCTTCCGAGGGGCATTAAAACCGTCTTGTTAAGCTACTGTGAGCTCCACATCTCTTCCGAGGGGCATTAAAACCGTCTTCTTAAGCTACTGTGACCTCCACATCTCTTCCGAGGGGCATTAAAAGCGTCTTGTTAAGCTACTGTGACCTCCACGTCTCTTCCAAGGGGCATTAAAACCGTCCTGTTAAGTTAGTGTGACCTCCACGTCTCTTTCGAGGGGAATTAAAACTGTCTTGTTAAGCTACTGTGAACTCCACCACTTTTCCAAGTGGCATTAAAACCATCTTGTTAAGCTACTGTGACCTCCACGTCTCTTCCGAGGGGCATTAAAACCGTCTTGTTAAGCTACTGTGACCTCCACATCTCTTCCGAGGGGCATTAAAACCGTCTTGTTAAGCTACTGTGACCTCCACGTCTCTTCCGAGGGGCATTAAAACCGTCCTGTTAAGCTACTGTGACCTCCACGTCTCTTTCGAGGGGCATTAAAACCGTCTTGTTAAGCTACTGTGACCTCCACCACTTTTCCAAGGGGCATTAAAACCATCTTGTTAAGCTACTGTGACCTCCACGTCTCTTCCGAGGGGCATTAAAACCGTCTTGTTAAGCTACTGTGACCACCACATCTCTTCCGAGGGGCATTAAAACCGTCTTGTTAAGCTACTGTGACCTCCACGTCTCTTCCAAGGGGCATTAAAACCATCTTGTTAAACTACTGTGACCTCCATGTCTCTTCTGAGGGGCATTAATACCATCTTGTTAAGCTACTGTGTCCTCCACGTCTCTTTCGAGGGGAATTAAAACCGTCTTGTTAAGCTACTGTGACCTCCACCACTTTTCAAAGGGGCATTAAAACCATCTTTTTAAGCTACTGTGACCTCCACGTCTCTTCCGAGGGGCATTAAAACCGTCTTGTTAAGCTACTGTGACCTCCACGTCTCTTCCGAGGGGCATTAAAACCGTCCTGTTAAGCTACTGTGTCCTCCACGTCTCTTTCGAGGAGAATTAAACCGTCTTGTTAAGCTACTGTGACCTCCACCACTTTTCCAAGGGCATTAAAAACATCTTGTTAAGCTACTATGACCTCCACGTCTCTTCCGAGGGGCATTAAAACCGTCTTGTTAAGCTACTGTGACCTCCACCACTTTTCCAAGGGGCATTAAAACCATCTTGTTAAGCTACTGTGACCTCCACGTCTCTTCCGAGGGGCATTAAAACCATCTTGTTAAGCTACTGTGACCTCCACGTCTCTTCCGAGGGGCATTAAAACCGTCCAGTTAAGCTACTGTGACCTCCACGTCTCTTTCGAGGGGAATTAAAACCATCTTGTTAAGCTACTGTGACCTCCACCACTTTTCCAAGGGGCATTAAAACCATCTTGTTAAGCTACTGTGACCTCCACGTCTTTTCCCAGGGTCATTAAAATCGTCTTGTTAAGCTACTGTGACCTCCACGTCTCTTCCGAGGGGCATTAAAACCGTCTTGTTAAGCTACTGTGACGTCCACGTCTCTTCCGAGGGGCATTAAAATCGTCTTGTTAAGCTACTGTGACCTCCACGTCTCTTCCGAGGGGCATTAAAACCGTCTTGTTAAGCTACTGTGACCTCCACGTCTCTTCCGAGGGGCATTAAAACTGTCTTGTTAAGCTACTGTGACCTCCACGTCTATTTTGAGGGGCATTAAAGCCGTCTTGTTAAGCTACTGTGACCTCCACGTCTCTTCCGAGGGGCATTAAAACTGTTTTGTTAAGCTACTGTGTCCTCCACATCTCTTTCGAGGGGCATTAAAACAGTCTTGTTAAGCTACTGTGACCTCTACCACTTTTCCAAGGGCATTAAAACCGTCTTGTTAAGCTTCTGCGACTTCCACCACTTTACCAAGGGTCATTAAAACCGTCTTGTTAAGCTTCTGTGACCTCCACGTCTCTTCCGAGGGGCATTAAAACCGTCTTGTTAAGCTACTGTGAGCTCCACATCTCTTCCGAGGGGCATTAAAACCGTCTTGTTAAGCTACTGTGACCTCCACATCTCTTCCGAGGGGCATTAAAAGCGTCTTGTTAAGCTACTGTGACCTCCACGTCTCTTTCGAGGGGAATTAAAACTGTCTTGTTAAGCTACTGTGAACTCCACCACTTTTCCAAGGGGCATTAAAACCATCTTGTTAAGCTACTGTGACCTCCACGTCTCTTCCGAGGGGCATTAAAACCGTCTTGTTAAGCTACTGTGACCTCCACATCTCTTCCGAGGGGCATTAAAACCATCTTGTTAAACTACTGTGACCTCCATGTCTCTTCTGAGGGGCATTAAAACCATCTTGTTAAGCTACTGTGTCCTCCACGTCTCTTTCGAGGGGAATTAAAACCGTCTTGTTAATCTACTGTGACCTCCACCACTTTTCAAAGGGGCATTAAAACCATCTTGTTAAGCTACTGTGACCTCCACGTCTCTTCCGAGGGGCATTAAAACCGTCTTGTTAAGCTACTGTGACCTCCACGTCTCTTCCAAGGGGCATTAAAACCGTCCTGTTAAGCTACTGTGACCTCCACGTCTCTTTCGAGGGGAATTAAACCGTTTTGTTAAGCTACTGTGACCTCTACCTCTTTTCCAAGGGGCATTAAAACCATCTTGTTAAGCTACTGTGACCTCCACGTCTCTTCCGAGGGGCATTAAAACTGTCTTGTTAAGCTACTGTGACCTCCACCACTTTTCCAAGGGGCATTAAAACCATCTTGTTAAGCTACTGTGACCTCCACGTCTCTTCCGAGGGGCATTAAAACCGTCTTGTTAAGCTACTGTGACCTCCACTTCTCTTCCGAGGGGCATTAAAACCGTCCTGTTAAGCTACTGTGACCTCCACGTCTCTTTCGAGGGGAATTAAAACCGTCTTTTTAAGCTACTGTGACCTCCACCACTTTTCCAAGGGGCATTAAAACCATCTTGTTAAGCTACTGTGACCTCCACGTCTCTTCCCAGGGGCATTAAAATCGTCTTGTTAAGCTACTGTGACCTCCACGTCTCTTCCGAGGGGCATTAAAACCGTCTTGTTAAGCTACTGTGACCTCCACATCTCTTCCGAGGGGCATTAAAACCGTCTTGTTAAGCTACTGTGACCTCCACCACTTTACCAAGGGGCATTAAAACCTTCTTGTTAAGCTACTGTGACCTCCACGTCTCTTCCGAGGGGCATTAAAACCATTTTGTTAAGCTACTTTGACCTCCACGTCTCTTCCGAGGGGCATTCAAACCGTCTTGTTAAGCTACTGTGACCTCCACGTCTCTTCCGAGGGGCCTTAAAACCGTCTTGTTAAGCTACTGTGACCTCCACGTCTCTTCCGAGGGGCATTAAAACCGTCTTCTTAAGCTACTGTGACCTCCACATCTCTTCCGAGGGGCATTAAAAGCGTCTTGTTAAGCTACTGTGACCTCAACGTCTCTTCCAAGGGGCATTAAAACCGTCCTGTTAAGTTACTGTGACCTCCACGTCTCTTTCGAGGGGAATTAAAACTGTCTTGTTAAGCTACTGTGAACTCCACCACTTTTCCAAGTGGCATTAAAACCATCTTGTTAAGCTACTGTGACCTCCACGTCTCTTCCGAGGGGCATTAAAACCGTCTTGTTAAGCTACTGTGACCTCCACGTCTCTTCCGAGGGGCATTAAAACCGTCCTGTTAAGCTACTGTGACCTCCACGTCTCTTTCGAGGAGAATTAAACCGTCTTGTTAAGCTACTGTGACCTCCACCACTTTTCCAAGGGCATTAAAAACATCTTGTTAAGCTACTATGACCTCCACGTCTCTTCCGAGGGGCATTAAAACCGTCTTGTTAAGCTACTGTGACCTCCACCACTTTTCCAAGGGGCATTAAAACCATCTTGTTAAGCTACTGTGACCTCCACGTCTCTTCCGAGGGGCATTAAAACCGTCTTGTTAAGCTACTGTGACCTCCACGTCTCTTCCGAGGGGCATTAAAACCGTCCTGTTAAGCTACTGTGACCTCCACGTCTCTTTCGAGGGGAATTAAAACCATCTTGTTAAGCTACTGTGACCTCCACCACTTTTCCAAGGGGCATTAAAACCATCTTGTTAAGCTACTGTGACCTCCACGTCTTTTCCCAGGGTCATTAAAATCGTCTTGTTAAGCTACTGTGACCTCCACGTCTCTTCCGAGGGGCATTAAAACCGTCTTGTTAAGCTACTGTGACGTCCACGTCTCTTCCGAGGGGCATTAAAATCGTCTTGTTAAGCTACTGTGACCTCCACGTCTCTTCCGAGGGGCATTAAAACCGTCTTGTTAAGCTACTGTGACCTCCACGTCTCTTCCGAGGGGCATTAAAACTGTCTTGTTAAGCTACTGTGACCTCCACGTCTATTTTGAGGGGCATTAAAGCCGTCTTGTTAAGCTACTGTGACCTTCACGTCTCTTCCGAGGGGCATTAAAACTGTTTTGTTAAGCTACTGTGTCCTCCACATCTCTTTCGAGGGGCATTAAAACAGTCTTGTTAAGCTACTGTGACCTCTACCACTTTTCCAAGGGCATTAAAACCGTCTTGTTAAGCTTCTGCGACTTCCACCACTTTACCAAGGGTCATTAAAACCGTCTTGTTAAGCTACTGTGACCTCCACATCTCTTCCGAGGGGCATTAAAACCGTCTTGTTAAGCTACTGTGACCTCCACGTCTCTTCCAAGGGGCATTAAAACCATCTTGTTAAACTACTGTGACCTCCATGTCTCTTCTGAGGGGCATTAATACCATCTTGTTAAGCTACTGTGTCCTCCACGTCTCTTTCGAGGGGAATTAAAACCGTCTTGTTAAGCTACTGTGACCTCCACCACTTTTCAAAGGGGCATTAAAACCATCTTTTTAAGCTACTGTGACCTCCACGTCTCTTCCGAGGGGCATTAAAACCGTCTTGTTAAGCTACTGTGACCTCCACGTCTCTTCCGAGGGGCATTAAAACCGTCCTGTTAAGCTACTGTGACCTCCACGTCTCTTTCGAGGGGAATTAAACCGTCTTGTTAAGCTACTGTGACCTCCACCACTTTTCCAAGGGCATTAAAAACATCTTGTTAAGCTACTATGACCTCCACGTCTCTTCCGAGGGGCATTAAAACCGTCTTGTTAAGCTACTGTGACCTCCACCACTTTTCCAAGGGGCATTAAAACCATCTTGTTAAGCTACTGTGACCTCCACGTCTCTTCTGAGGGGCATTAAAACCGTCTTGTTAAGCTACTGTGACCTCCACGTCTCTTCCGAGGGGCATTAAAACCGTCCTGTTAAGCTACTGTGACCTCCACGTCTCTTTCGAGGGGAATTAAAACCATCTTGTTAAGCTACTGTGACCTCCACCACTTTTCCAAGGGGCATTAAAACCATCTTGTTAAGCTACTGTGACCTCCACGTCTTTTCCCAGGGTCATTAAAATCGTCTTGTTAAGCTACTGTGACCTCCACGTCTCTTCCGAGGGGCATTAAAACCGTCTTGTTAAGCTACTGTGAGCTCCACATCTCTTCCGAGGGGCATTAAAACCGTCTTCTTAAGCTACTGTGACCTCCACATCTCTTCCGAGGGGCATTAAAAGCGTCTTGTTAAGCTACTGTGACCTCCACGTCTCTTCCAAGGGGCATTAAAACCGTCCTGTTAAGTTACTGTGACCTCCACGTCTCTTTCGAGGGGAATTAAAACTGTCTTGTTAAGCTACTGTGAACTCCACCACTTTTCCAAGTGGCATTAAAACCATCTTGTTAAGCTACTGTGACCTCCACGTCTCTTCCGAGGGGCATTAAAACCGTCTTGTTAAGCTACTGTGACCTCCACATCTCTTCCGAGGGGCATTAAAACCGTCTTGTTAAGCTACTGTGACCTCCACGTCTCTTCCGAGGGGCATTAAAACCGTCCTGTTAAGCTACTGTGACCTCCACGTCTCTTTCGAGGGGCATTAAAACCGTCTTGTTAAGCTACTGTGACCTCCACCACTTTTCCAAGGGGCATTAAAACCATCTTGTTAAGCTACTGTGACCTCCACGTCTCTTCCGAGGGGCATTAAAATCATCTTGTTAAGCTACTGTGACCTCTACCACTTTTCCAAGGGCATTAAAACCGTCTTGTTAAGCTTCTGCGACCTCCACCACTTTACCAAGGGTCACTAAAACCGTCTTGTTAAGCTACTGTGACCTCCACGTCTCTTCCGAGGGGCATTAAAACCGTCTTGTTAAGCTACTGTGAGCTCCACATCTCTTCCGAGGGGCATTAAAACCGTCTTCTTAAGCTACTGTGACCTCCACATCTCTTCCGAGGGGCATTAAAAGCTTCTTGTTAAGCTACTGTGACCTCAACGTCTCTTCCAAGGGGCATTAAAACCGTCCTGTTAAGTTACTGTGACCTCCACGTCTCTTTCGAGGGGAATTAAAACTGTCTTGTTAAGCTACTGTGAACTCCACCACTTTTCCAAGTGGCATTAAAACCATCTTGTTAAGCTACTGTGACCTCCACGTCTCTTCCGAGGGGCATTAAAACCGTCTTGTTAAGCTACTGTGACCACCACATCTCTTCCGAGGGGCATTAAAACCGTCTTGTTAAGCTACTGTGACCTCCACGTCTCTTCCAAGGGGCATTAAAACCATCTTGTTAAACTACTGTGACCTCCATGTCTCTTCTGAGGGGCATTAATACCATCTTGTTAAGCTACTGTGTCCTCCACGTCTCTTTCGAGGGGAATTAAAACCGTCTTGTTAAGCTACTATGACCTCCACCACTTTTCAAAGGGGCATTAAAACCATCTTTTTAAGCTACTGTGACCTCCACGTCTCTTCCGAGGGGCATTAAAACCGTCTTGTTAAGCTACTGTGACCTCCACGTCTCTTCCGAGGGGCATTAAAACCGTCCTGTTAAGCTACTGTGACCTCCACGTCTCTTTCGAGGAGAATTAAACCATCTTGTTAAGCTACTGTGACCTCCACCACTTTTCCAAGGGCATTAAAAACATCTTGTTAAGCTACTATGACCTCCACGTCTCTTCCGAGGGGCATTAAAACCGTCTTGTTAAGCTACTGTGACCTCCACCACTTTTCCAAGGGGCATTAAAACCATCTTGTTAAGCTACTGTGACCTCCACGTCTCTTCCGAGGGGCATTAAAACCGTCTTGTTAAGCTACTGTGACCTCCACGTCTCTTCCGAGGGGCATTAAAACCGTCCTGTTAAGCTACTGTGACCTCCACGTCTCTTTCGAGGGGAATTAAAACCATCTTGTTAAGCTACTGTGACCTCCACCACTTTTCCAAGGGGCATTAAAACCATCTTGTTAAGCTACTGTGACCTCCACGTCTTTTCCCAGGGTCATTAAAATCGTCTTGTTAAGCTACTGTGACCTCCACGTCTCTTCCGAGGGGCATTAAAACCGTCTTGTTAAGCTACTGTGACGTCCACGTCTCTTCCGAGGGGCATTAAAATCGTCTTGTTAAGCTACTGTGACCTCCACGTCTCTTCCGAGGGGCATTAAAACCGTCTTGTTAAGCTACTGTGACCTCCACGTCTCTTCCGAGGGGCATTAAAACTGTCTTGTTAAGCTACTGTGACCTCCACGTCTATTTTGAGGGGCATTAAAGCCGTCTTGTTAAGCTACTGTGACCTCCACGTCTCTTCCGAGGGGCATTAAAACTGTTTTGTTAAGCTACTGTGTCCTCCACATCTCTTTCGAGGGGCATTAAAACAGTCTTGTTAAGCTACTGTGACCTCTACCACTTTTCCAAGGGCATTAAAACCGTCTTGTTAAGCTTCTGCGACTTCCACCACTTTACCAAGGGTCATTAAAACCGTCTTGTTAAGCTTCTGTGACCTCCACGTCTCTTCCGAGGGGCATTAAAACCGTCTTGTTAAGCTACTGTGAGCTCCACATCTCTTCCGAGGGGCATTAAAACCGTCTTGTTAAGCTACTGTGACCTCCACATCTCTTCCGAGGGGCATTAAAAGCGTCTTGTTAAGCTACTGTGACCTCCACGTCTCTTTCGAGGGGAATTAAAACTGTCTTGTTAAGCTACTGTGAACTCCTCCACTTTTCCAAGGGGCATTAAAACCATCTTGTTAAGCTACTGTGACCTCCACGTCTCTTCCGAGGGGCATTAAAACCGTCTTGTTAAGCTACTGTGACCTCCACATCTCTTCCGAGGGGCATTAAAACCATCTTGTTAAACTACTGTGACCTCCATGTCTCTTCTGAGGGGCATTAAAACCATCTTGTTAAGCTACTGTGTCCTCCACGTCTCTTTCGAGGGGAATTAAAACCGTCTTGTTAATCTACTGTGACCTCCACCACTTTTCAAAGGGGCATTAAAACCATCTTGTTAAGCTACTGTGACCTCCACGTCTCTTCCGAGGGGCATTAAAACCGTCTTGTTAAGCTACTGTGACCTCCACGTCTCTTCCAAGGGGCATTAAAACCGTCCTGTTAAGCTACTGTGACCTCCACGTCTCTTTCGAGGGGAATTAAACCGTTTTGTTAAGCTACTGTGACCTCTACCTCTTTTCCAAGGGGCATTAAAACCATCTTGTTAAGCTACTGTGACCTCCACGTCTCTTCCGAGGGGCATTAAAACTGTCTTGTTAAGCTACTGTGACCTCCACCACTTTTCCAAGGGGCATTAAAACCATCTTGTTAAGCTACTGTGACCTCCACGTCTCTTCCGAGGGGCATTAAAACCGTCTTGTTAAGCTACTGTGACCTCCACTTCTCTTCCGAGGGGCATTAAAACCGTCCTGTTAAGCTACTGTGACCTCCACGTCTCTTTCGAGGGGAATTAAAACCGTCTTTTTAAGCTACTGTGACCTCCACCACTTTTCCAAGGGGCATTAAAACCATCTTGTTAAGCTACTGTGACCTCCACGTCTCTTCCCAGGGGCATTAAAATCGTCTTGGTAAGCTACTGTGACCTCCACGTCTCTTCCGAGGGGCATTAAAACCGTCTTGTTAAGCTACTGTGACCTCCACATCTCTTCCGAGGGGCATTAAAACCGTCTTGTTAAGCTACTGTGACCTCCACCACTTTACCAAGGGGCATTAAAACCTTCTTGTTAAGCTACTGTGACCTCCACGTCTCTTCCGAGGGGCATTAAAACCATTTTGTTAAGCTACTTTGACCTCCACGTCTCTTCCGAGGGGCATTCAAACCGTCTTGTTAAGCTACTGTGACCTCCACGTCTCTTCCGAGGGGCCTTAAAACCGTCTTGTTAAGCTACTGTGACCTCCACGTCTCTTCCGAGGGGCATTAAAACCGTCTTCTTAAGCTACTGTGACCTCCACATCTCTTCCGAGGGGCATTAAAAGCGTCTTGTTAAGCTACTGTGACCTCAACGTCTCTTCCAAGGGGCATTAAAACCGTCCTGTTAAGTTACTGTGACCTCCACGTCTCTTTCGAGGGGAATTAAAACTGTCTTGTTAAGCTACTGTGAACTCCACCACTTTTCCAAGTGGCATTAAAACCATCTTGTTAAGCTACTGTGACCTCCACGTCTCTTCCGAGGGGCATTAAAACCGTCTTGTTAAGCTACTGTGACCTCCACGTCTCTTCCGAGGGGCATTAAAACCGTCCTGTTAAGCTACTGTGACCTCCACGTCTCTTTCGAGGAGAATTAAACCGTCTTGTTAAGCTACTGTGACCTCCACCACTTTTCCAAGGGCATTAAAAACATCTTGTTAAGCTACTATGACCTCCACGTCTCTTCCGAGGGGCATTAAAACCGTCTTGTTAAGCTACTGTGACCTCCACCACTTTTCCAAGGGGCATTAAAACCATCTTGTTAAGCTACTGTGACCTCCACGTCTCTTCCGAGGGGCATTAAAACCGTCTTGTTAAGCTACTGTGACCTCCACGTCTCTTCCGAGGGGCATTAAAACCGTCCTGTTAAGCTACTGTGACCTCCACGTCTCTTTCGAGGGGAATTAAAACCATCTTGTTAAGCTACTGTGACCTCCACCACTTTTCCAAGGGGCATTAAAACCATCTTGTTAAGCTACTGTGACCTCCACGTCTTTTCCCAGGGTCATTAAAATCGTCTTGTTAAGCTACTGTGACCTCCACGTCTCTTCCGAGGGGCATTAAAACCGTCTTGTTAAGCTACTGTGACGTCCACGTCTCTTCCGAGGGGCATTAAAATCGTCTTGTTAAGCTACTGTGACCTCCACGTCTCTTCCGAGGGGCATTAAAACCGTCTTGTTAAGCTACTGTGACCTCCACGTCTCTTCCGAGGGGCATTAAAACTGTCTTGTTAAGCTACTGTGACCTCCACGTCTATTTTGAGGGGCATTAAAGCCGTCTTGTTAAGCTACTGTGACCTTCACGTCTCTTCCGAGGGGCATTAAAACTGTTTTGTTAAGCTACTGTGTCCTCCACATCTCTTTCGAGGGGCATTAAAACAGTCTTGTTAAGCTACTGTGACCTCTACCACTTTTCCAAGGGCATTAAAACCGTCTTGTTAAGCTTCTGCGACTTCCACCACTTTACCAAGGGTCATTAAAACCGTCTTGTTAAGCTTCTGTGACCTCCACGTCTCTTCCGAGGGGCATTAAAACCGTCTTGTTAAGCTACTGTGAGCTCCACGTCTCTTCCGAGGGGCCTTAAAACCGTGTTGTTAAGCTACTGTGAGCTCCACATCTCTTCCGAGGGGCATTAAAACCGTCTTGTTAAGCTACTGTGACCTCCACATCTCTTCCGAGGGGCATTTAAAGCGTCTTGTTAAGCTACTGTGACCTCCACGTCTCTTTCGAGGGGAATTAAAACTGTCTTGTTAAGCTACTGTGAACTCCACCACTTTTCCAAGGGGCATTAAAACCATCTTGTTAAGCTACTGTGACCTCCACGTCTCTTCCGAGGGGCATTAAAACCGTCTTGTTAAACTACTGTGACCTCCACATCTCTTCCGAGGGGCATTAAAACCATCTTGTTAAACTACTGTGACCTCCATGTCTCTTCTGAGGGGCATTAAAACCATCTTGTTAAGCTACTGTGTCCTCCACGTCTCTTTCGAGGGGAATTAAAACCGTCTTGTTAATCTACTGTGACCTCCACCACTTTTCAAAGGGGCATAAAAACCATCTTGTTAAGCTACTGTGACCTCCACGTCTCTTCCGAGGGGCATTAAAACCGTCTTGTTAAGCTACTGTGACCTCCACGTCTCTTCCAAGGGGCATTAAAACCGTCCTGTTAAGCTACTGTGACCTCCACGTCTCTTTCGAGGGGAATTAAACCGTCTTGTTAAGCTACTGTGACCTCTACCTCTTTTCCAAGGGGCATTAAAACCATCTTGTTAAGCTACTGTGACCTCCACGTCTCTTCCGAGGGGCATTAAAACTGTCTTGTTAAGCTACTGTGACCTCCACCACTTTTCCAAGGGGCATTAAAACCATCTTGTTAAGCTACTGTGACCTCCACGTCTCTTCCGAGGGGCATTAAAACCGTCTTGTTAAGCTACTGTGACCTCCACTTCTCTTCCGAGGGGCATTAAAACCGTCCTGTTAAGCTACTGTGACCTCCACGTCTCTTTCGAGGGGAATTAAAACCGTCTTTTTAAGCTACTGTGACCTCCACCACTTTTCCAAGGGGCATTAAAACCATCTTGTTAAGCTACTGTGACCTCCACGTCTCTTCCCAGGGGCATTAAAATCGTCTTGGTAAGCTACTGTGACCTCCACGTCTCTTCCGAGGGGCATTAAAACCGTCTTGTTAAGCTACTGTGACCTCCACATCTCTTCCGAGGGGCATTAAAACCGTCTTGTTAAGCTACTGTGACCTCCACGTCTCTTCCGAGGGGCATTAAAACCGTCCTGTTAAGCTACTGTGACCTCCACGTCTCTTTCGAGGGGAATTAAAACCATCTTGTTAAGCTACTGTGACCTCCACCACTTTTCCAAGGGGCATTAAAACCATCTTGTTAAGCTACTGTGACCTCCACGTCTTTTCCCAGGGTCATTAAAATCGTCTTGTTAAGCTACTGTGACCTCCACGTCTCTTCCGAGGGGCATTAAAACCGTCTTGTTAAGCTACTGTGACCTCCACGTCTTTTCCCAGGGTCATTAAAATCGTCTTGTTAAGCTACTGTGACCTCCACATCTCTTCCGAGGGGCATTAAAACTGTTTTGTTAAGCTACTGTGTCCTCCACATCTCTTTCGAGGGGCATTAAAACAGTCTTGTTAAGCTACTGTGACCTCTACCACTTTTCCAAGGGCATTAAAACCGTCTTGTTAAGCTTCTGCGACTTCCACCACTTTACCAAGGGTCATTAAAACCGTCTTGTTAAGCTTCTGTGACCTCCACGTCTCTTCCGAGGGGCATTAAAACCGTCTTGTTAAGCTACTGTGAGCTCCACGTCTCTTCCGAGGGGCCTTAAAACCGTCTTGTTAAGCTACTGTGAGCTCCACATCTCTTCCGAGGGGCATTAAAACCGTCTTGTTAAGCTACTGTGACCTCCACATCTCTTCCGAGGGGCATTAAAAGCGTCTTGTTAAGCTACTGTGACCTCCACGTCTCTTTCGAGGGGAATTAAAACTGTCTTGTTAAGCTACTGTGAACTCCACCACTTTTCCAAGGGGCATTAAAACCATCTTGTTAAGCTACTGTGACCTCCACGTCTCTTCCGAGGGGCATTAAAACCGTCTTGTTAAGCTACTGTGACCTCCACATCTCTTCCGAGGGGCATTAAAACCATCTTGTTAAACTACTGTGACCTCCATGTCTCTTCTGAGGGGCATTAAAACCATCTTGTTAAGCTACTGTGTCCTCCACGTCTCTTTCGAGGGGAATTAAAACCGTCTTGTTAATCTACTGTGACCTCCACCACTTTTCAAAGGGGCATTAAAACCATCTTGTTAAGCTACTGTGACCTCCACGTCTCTTCCGAGGGGCATTAAAACCGTCTTGTTAAGCTACTGTGACCTCCACGTCTCTTCCAAGGGGCATTAAAACCGTCCTGTTAAGCTACTGTGACCTCCACGTCTCTTTCGAGGGGAATTAAACCGTCTTGTTAAGCTACTGTGACCTCTACCTCTTTTCCAAGGGGCATTAAAACCATCTTGTTAAGCTACTGTGACCTCCACGTCTCTTCCGAGGGGCATTAAAACTGTCTTGTTAAGCTACTGTGACCTCCACCACTTTTCCAAGGGGCATTAAAACCATCTTGTTAAGCTATTGTGACCTCCACGTCTCTTCCGAGGGGCATTAAAACCGTCTTGTTAAGCTACTGTGACCTCCACTTCTCTTCCGAGGGGCATTAAAACCGTCCTGTTAAGCTACTGTGACCTCCACGTCTCTTTCGAGGGGAATTAAAACCGTCTTTTTAAGCTACTGTGACCTCCACCACTTTTCCAAGGGGCATTAAAACCATCTTGTTAAGCTACTGTGACCTCCACGTCTCTTCCCAGGGGCATTAAAATCGTCTTGGTAAGCTACTGTGACCTCCACGTCTCTTCCGAGGGGCATTAAAACCGTCTTGTTAAGCTACTGTGACCTCCACATCTCTTCCGAGGGGCATTAAAACCGTCTTGTTAAGCTACTGTGACCTCCACCACTTTACCAAGGGGCATTAAAACCTTCTTGTTAAGCTACTGTGACCTCCACGTCTCTTCCGAGGGGCATTAAAACCATTTTGTTAAGCTACTTTGACCTCCACGTCTCTTCCGAGGGGCATTCAAACCGTCTTGTTAAGCTACTGTGACCTCCACGTCTCTTCCGAGGGGCCTTAAAACCGTCTTGTTAAGCTACTGTGACCTCCACGTCTCTTCCGAGGGGCATTAAAACCGTCTTCTTAAGCTACTGTGACCTCCACATCTCTTCCGAGGGGCATTAAAAGCGTCTTGTTAAGCTACTGTGACCTCAACGTCTCTTCCAAGGGGCATTAAAACCGTCCTGTTAAGTTACTGTGACCTCCACGTCTCTTTCGAGGGGAATTAAAACTGTCTTGTTAAGCTACTGTGAACTCCACCACTTTTCCAAGTGGCATTAAAACCATCTTGTTAAGCTACTGTGACCTCCACGTCTCTTCCGAGGGGCATTAAAACCATCTTGTTAAGCTACTGTGACCTCCACGTCTCTTCCAAGGGGCATTAAAACCATCTTGTTAAACTACTGTGACCTCCATGTCTCTTCTGAGGGGCATTAATACCATCTTGTTAAGCTACTGTGTCCTCCACGTCTCTTTCGAGGGGAATTAAAACCGTCTTGTTAAGCTACTGTGACCTCCACCACTTTTCAAAGGGGCATAAAAACCATCTTTTTAAGCTACTGTGACCTCCACGTCTCTTCCGAGGGGCATTAAAACCGTCTTGTTAAGCTACTGTGACCTCCACGTCTCTTCCGAGGGGCATTAAAACCGTCCTGTTAAGCTACTGTGACCTCCACGTCTCTTTCGAGGGGAATTAAACCGTCTTGTTAAGCTACTGTGACCTCCACCACTTTTCCAAGGGCATTAAAAACATCTTGTTAAGCTACTATGACCTCCACGTCTCTTCCGAGGGGCATTAAAACCATCTTGTTAAGCTACTGTGACCTCCACCACTTTTCCAAGGGGCATTAAAACCATCTTGTTAAGCTACTGTGACCTCCACGTCTCTTCCGAGGGGCATTAAAACCGTCTTGTTAAGCTACTGTGACCTCCACGTCTCTTCCGAGGGGCATTAAAACCGTCCTGTTAAGCTACTGTGACCTCCACGTCTCTTTCGAGGGGAATTAAAACCATCTTGTTAAGCTACTGTGACCTCCACCACTTTTCCAAGGGGCATTAAAACCATCTTGTTAAGCTACTGTGACCTCCACGTCTTTTCCCAGGGTCATTAAAATCGTCTTGTTAAGCTACTGTGACCTCCACGTCTCTTCCGAGGGGCATTAAAACCGTCTTGTTAAGCTACTGTGACGTCCACGTCTCTTCCGAGGGGCATTAAAATCGTCTTGTTAAGCTACTGTGACCTCCACGTCTCTTCCGAGGGGCATTAAAACCGTCTTGTTAAGCTACTGTGACCTCCACGTCTTTTCCGAGGGGCATTAAAACTGTCTTGTTAAGCTACTGTGACCTCCACGTCTATTTTGAGGGGCATTAAAGCCGTCTTGTTAAGCTACTGTGACCTCCACGTCTCTTCCGAGGGGCATTAAAACTGTTTTGTTAAGCTACTGTGTCCTCTACCACTTTTCCAAGGGCATTAAAACCGTCTTGTTAAGCTTCTGCGACTTCCACCACTTTACCAAGGGTCCTTAAAACCGTCTTGTTAAGCTTCTGTGACCTCCACGTCTCTTCCGAGGGGCATTAAAACCGTCTTGTTAAGCTACTGTGAGCTCCACATCTCTTCCGAGGGGCATTAAAACCGTCTTGTTAAGCTACTGTGACCACCACATCTCTTCCGAGGGGCATTAAAAGCGTCTTGTTAAGCTACTGTGACCTCCACGTCTCTTTCGAGGGGAATTAAAACTGTCTTGTTAAGCTACTGTGAACTCCACCACTTTTCCAAGGGGCATTAAAACCATCTTGTTAAGCTACTGTGACCTCCACGTCTCTTCCGAGGGGCATTAAAACCGTCTTGTTAAGCTACTGTGACCTCCACATCTCTTCCGAGGGGCATTAAAACCATCTTGTTAAACTACTGTGACCTCCATGTCTCTTCTGAGGGGCATTAAAACCATCTTGTTAAGCTACTGTGTCCTCCACGTCTCTTTCGAGGGGAATTAAAACCGTCTTGTTAATCTACTGTGACCTCCACCACTTTTCAAAGGGGCATTAAAACCATCTTGTTAAGCTACTGTGACCTCCACGTCTCTTCCGAGGGGCATTAAAACCGTCTTGTTAAGCTACTGTGACCTCCACGTCTCTTCCAAGGGGCATTAAAACCGTCCTGTTAAGCTACTGTGACCTCCACGTCTCTTTCGAGGGGAATTAAACCGTCTTGTTAAGCTACTGTGACCTCCACCTCTTTTCCAAGGGGCATTAAAACCATCTTGTTAAGCTACTGTGACCTCCACGTCTCTTCCGAGGGGCATTAAAACTGTCTTGTTAAGCTACTGTGACCTCCACCACTTTTCCAAGGGGCATTAAAACCATCTTGTTAAGCTACTGTGACCTCCACGTCTCTTCCGAGGGGCATTAAAACCGTCTTGTTAAGCTACTGTGACCTCCACGTCTCTTCCGAGGGGCATTAAAACCGTCCTGTTAAGCTACTGTGACCTCCACGTCTCTTTCGAGGGGAATTAAAACCGTCTTTTTAAGCTACTGTGACCTCCACCACTTTTCCAAGGGGCATTAAAACCATCTTGTTAAGCTACTGTGACCTCCACGTCTCTTCCCAGGGGCATTAAAATCGTCTTGTTAAGCTACTGTGACCTCCACGTCTCTTCCGAGGGGCATTAAAACCGTCTTGTTAAGCTACTGTGGCCTCCACATCTCTTCCGAGGGGCATTAAAACTGTCTTGTTAAGCTACTGTGACCTCCACCACTTTACCAAGGGGCATTAAAACCTTCTTGTTAAGCTACTGTGACCTCCACGTCTCTTCCGAGGGGCATTAAAACCATTTTGTTAAGCTACTTTGACCTCCACGTCTCTTCCGAGGGGCATTCAAACCGTCTTGTTAAGCTACTGTGACCTCCACGTCTCTTCCGAGGGGCCTTAAAACCGTCTTGTTAAGCTACTGTGACCTCCACGTCTCTTCCGAGGGGCATTAAAACCGTCCTGTTAAGCTACTGTGACCTCCACGTCTCTTTCGAGGGGAATTAAAACCGTCTTGTTAAGCTACTGTGACCTCCACCACTTTTCCAAGGGGCATTAAAACCATCTTGTTAAGCTAATGTGACCTCCACGTCTCTTCCGAGGGGCATTAAAACCATCTTGTTAAGCTACTGTGACCTCCACGTCTCTTCCGAGGGGCATTAAAACCGTCTTGTTAAGCTACTGTGTCCTCCACATCTCTTTCGAGGGGCATTAAAACCGTCTTGTTAAGCTACTGTGACCTCCACATCTCTTCTGAGGGGCATTAAAACCGTCTTGTTAAGCTACTGTGACCTCTACCACTTTTCCAAGGGGCATTAAAAGCGTCTTGTTAAGCTTCTGCGACCTCCACCACTTTACCAAGGGGCATTAAAACCGTCTTGTTAAGCTACTGTGTCCTCCACGTCTCTTTCGAGGGGAATTAAAACCGTCTTGTTAAGCTACTGTGACTTCCACCACTTTTCCAAGGGGCATTAAAACCATCTTGTTAAGCTACTGTGACCTCCACGTCTCTTCCGAGGGGCATTAAAACCATCTTGTTAAGCTACTGTGACCTCCACGTCTCTTTCGAGGGGAATTAAAACCGTCTTGTTAAGCTACTGTGACCTCTACCACTTTTCCAAGGGCCTTAAAACCGTCTTGTTAAGCTTCTGCGACCTCCACCACTTTACCAAGGGGCATTAAAACCGTCTTGTTAAGCTACTGTGACCTCCACGTCTCTTCCGAGGGGCATTAAAACCGTCTTTTTAAGCTACTGTGAGCTCCACATCTCTTCCGAGGGGCATTAAAACCGTCTTGTTAAGCTACTGTGACCTCCACGTCTCTTCCGAGGGGCATTAAAAGCGTCTTGTTGAGCTACTGTGACCTCCACTTCTCTTTCAAGGGGCATTAAAACCATCTTTTTAAACTACTGTGACCTCCACGTCTCTTCTGAGGGGCATTAAAACCATCTTGTTAAGCTACTGTGTCCTCCACGTCTCATTCGAGGGGAATTAAAACCGTCTTGTTAAGCTACTGTGACCTCCACCACTTTTCCAAGGGGCATTAAAACCATCTTTTTAAGCTACTGTGACCTCCACGTCTCTTCCGAGGGGCACTAAAACAGTCTTGTTAAGCTACTGTGACCTCTACCACATTTCCAAGGGGCATTAAAACCGTCTTGTTAAGCTTCTGCGACCTCCACCACTTTACCAAGGGGCATTAAAACCGTCTTGTTAAGCTACTGTGACCTCCACGTCTCATCTGAGGGGCATTAAAACCATCTTGTTAAGCTACTGTGACCTCCACATCCCTTCCGAGGGGCATTAAAACCGTCTTGTTAAGCTACTGTGACCTCCACGTCTCTTTCGACGGGAATTAAAACCGTCTTGTTAAGCTACTGTGACCTCCACGACTTTTCCAAGGGGCATTAAAACCATCTTGTTAAGCTACTGTGACCTCCACGTCTCTTCCGAGGGGCATTAAAACTGTCTTGTTAAGCTACTGTGACCTCCACGTCTCTTCCGAGGGGCATTAAAACCGTCCTGTTAATCTACTGTGACCTCCACGTCTCTTTCGAGGGGAATTAAAACCGTCTTGTTAAGCTACTGTGACCTCCACCACTTTTCCAAGGGGCATTAAAACCTTCTTGTTAAGGTACTGTGACCTCCACGTCTCTTCCGAGGGGCATTAAAATCGTCTTGTTAAGCTACTGTGACCTCCACGTCTCTTCCGAGGGGCATTAAAACTGTCTTGTTAAGCTACTGTGACCTCCACGTCTATTTTGAGGGGCATTAAAGCCGTCTTGTTAAGCTACTGTGACCTCCACGTCTCTTCCGAGGGGCATTAAAACCGTCTTGTTAAGCTACTGTGTCCTCCACATCTCTTTCGAGGGGCATTAAAACAGTCTTGTTAAGCTACTGTGACCTCTACCACTTTTCCAAGGGCATTAAAACCGTCTTGTTAAGCTTCTGCGACCTCCACCACTTTACCAAGGGTCATTAAAACCGTCTTGTTAAGCTACTGTGACCTCCACGTCTCTTCCGAGGGGCATTAAAACCGTCTTGTTAAGCTACTATGAGCTCCACATCTCTTCCGAGGGGCATTAAAACCGTCTTGTTAAGCTACTGTGACCTCCACATCTCTTCCGAGGGGCATTAAAAGCATCTTGTTAAGCTACTGTGACCTCCACGTCTCTTCCAAGGGGCATTAAAACCGTCCTGTTAAGTTACTGTGACCTCCACGTCTCTTTCGAGGGGAATTAAAACTGTCTTGTTAAGCTACTGTGAACTCCACCACTTTTCCAAGGGGCATTAAAACCATCTTGTTAAGCTACTGTGACCTCCACGTCTCTTCCGAGGGGCATTAAAACCGTCTTGTTAAGCTACTGTGACCTCCACATCTCTTCCGAGGGGCATTAAAAACGTCTTGTTAAGCTACTGTGACTTCCACGTCTCTTCTTAGGGGCATTAAAACCGTCTTGTTAAGCTACTGTGACCTCCACGTCTCTTCCAAGGGGCATTAAAACCATCTTGTTAAACTACTGTGACCTCCATGTCTCTTCTGAGGGGCATTAAAACCATCTTGTTAAGCTACTGTGTCCTCCACGTCTCTTTCGAGGGGAATTAAAACCGTCTTGTTAAGCTACTGTGACCTCCACCACTTTTCAAAGGGGCATTAAAACCATCTTGTTAAGCTACTGTGACCTCCACGTCTCTTCCGAGGGGCATTAAAACCGTCTTGTTAAGCTACTGTGACCTCCACGTCTCTTCCGAGGGGCATTAAAACCGTCCTGTTAAGCTACTGTGACCTCCACGTCTCTTTCGAGGGGAATTAAACCGTCTTGTTAAGCTACTGTGACCTCCACCACTTTTCCAAGGGGCATTAAAAACATCTTGTTAAGCTACTGTGACCTCCACGTCTCTTCCGAGGGGCATTAAAACCGTCTTGTTAAGCTACTGTGACCTCCACCACTTTTCCAAGGGGCATTAAAACCATCTTGTTAAGCTACTGTGACCTCCACGTCTCTTCCGAGGGGCATTAAAACCGTCTTGTTAAGCTACTGTGACCTCCACGTCTCTTCCGAGGGGCATTAAAACCGTCCTGTTAAGGTACTGTGACCTCCACGTCTCTTTCGAGGGGAATTAAAACCGTCTTGTTAAGCTACTGTGACCTCCACCACTTTTCCAAGGGGCATTAAAACCATCTTGTTAAGCTACTGTGACCTCCACGTCTCTTCCCAGGGTCATTAAAATCGTCTTGTTAAGCTACTGTGACCTCCACGTCTCTTCCGAGGGGCATTAAAATCGTCTTGTTAAGCTACTGTGACCTCCACGTCTCTTCCGAGGGGCATTAAAATCGTCTTGTTAAGCTACTGTGACCTCCACATCTCTTCCGAGGGGCATTAAAACCGTCTTGTTAAGCTACTGTGACCTCCACGTCTCTTCCGAGGGGCATTAAAACTGTCTTGTTAAGCTACTGTGACCTCCACGTCTATTTTGAGGGGCATTAAAGCCGTCTTGTTAAGCTACTGTAACCTCCACGTCTCTTCCGAGGGGCATTAAAACCGTTTTATTAAGCTACTGTGTCCTCCACATCTCTTTCGAGGGGCATTAAAACAGTCTTGTTAAACTACTGTGACCTCTACCACTTTTCCAAGGGCATTAAAACCGTCTTGTTAAGCTTCTGCGACCTCCACCACTTTACCAAGGGGCATTAAAACCGTCTTGTTAAGCTACTGTGTCCTCCACGTCTCTTTCGAGGGGAATTAAAACCGTCTTGTTAAGCTACTGTGACTTCCACCACTTTTCCAAGGGGCATTAAAACCATCTTGTTAAGATACTGTGACCTCCACGTCTCTTCCGAGGGGCATTAAAACCATCTTGTTAAGCTACTGTGACCTCCACGTCTCTTTCGAGGGGAATTAAAACCGTCTTGTTAAGCTACTGTGACCTCTACCACTTTTCCAAGGGCCTTAAAACCGTCTTGTTAAGCTTCTGCGACCTCCACCACTTTACCAAGGGGCATTAAAACCGTCTTGTTAAGCTACTGTGACCTCCACGTCTCTTCCGAGGGGCATTAAAACCGTCTTTTTAAGCTACTGTGAGCTCCACATCTCTTCCGAGGGGCATTAAAACCATCTTGTTAAGCTACTGTGACCTCCACGTCTCTTCCGAGGGGCATTAAAACCATCTTTTTAAACTACTGTGACCTCCACGTCTCTTCTGAGGGGCATTAAAACCATCTTGTTAAGCTACTGTGTCCTCCACGTCTCATTCGAGGGGAATTAAAACCGTCTTGTTAAGCTACTGTGACCTCCACCACTTTTCCAAGGGGCATTAAAACCATCTTTTTAAGCTACTGTGACCTCCACGTCTCTTCCGAGGGGCACTAAAACAGTCTTTTTAAGCTACTGTGACCTCTACCACATTTCCAAGGGGCATTAAAACCGTCTTGTTAAGCTTCTGCGACCTCCACCACTTTACCAAGGGGCATTAAAACCGTCTTGTTAAGCTACTGTGACCTCCACGTCTCTTCTGAGGGGCATTAAAACCATCTTGTTAAGCTACTGTGACCTCCACATCCCTTCCGAGGGGCATTAAAACCGTCTTGTTAAGCTACTGTGACCTCCACGTCTCTTTCGACGGGAATTAAAACCGTCTTGTTAAGCTACTGTGACCTCCACCACTTTTCCAAGGGGCATTAAAACCATTTTGTTAAGCTACTGTGACCTCCACGTCTCTTCCGAGGGGCATTAAAACTGTCTTGTTAAGCTACTGTGACCTCCACGTCTCTTCCGAGGGGCATTAAAACCGTCCTGTTAATCTACTGTGACCTCCACGTCTCTTTCGAGGGGAATTAAAACCGTCTTGTTAAGCTACTGTGACCTCCACCACTTTTCCAAGGGGCATTAAAACCTTCTTGTTAAGGTACTGTGACCTCCACGTCTCTTCCGAGGGGCATTAAAATCGTCTTGTTAAGCTACTGTGACCTCCACGTCTCTTCCGAGGGGCATTAAAACTGTCTTGTTAAGCTACTGTGACCTCCACGTCTATTTTGAGGGGCATTAAAGCCGTCTTGTTAAGCTACTGTGACCTCCACGTCTCTTCCGAGGGGCATTAAAACCGTCTTGTTAAGCTACTGTGTCCTCCACATCTCTTTCGAGGGGCATTAAAACAGTCTTGTTAAGCTACTGTGACCTCTACCACTTTTCCAAGGGCATTAAAACCGTCTTGTTAAGCTTCTGCGACCTCCACCACTTTACCAAGGGTCATTAAAACCGTCTTGTTAAGCTACTGTGACCTCCACGTCTCTTCCGAGGAGCATTAAAACCGTCTTGTTAAGCAACTATGAGCTCCACATCTCTTCCGAGGGGCATTAAAACCGTCTTGTTAAGCTACTGTGACCTCCACATCTCTTCCGAGGGGCATTAAAAGCGTCTTGTTAAGCTACTGTGACCTCCACGTCTCTTCCAAGGGGCATTAAAACCGTCCTGTTAAGTTACTGTGACCTCCACGTCTCTTTCGAGGGGAATTAAAACTGTCTTGTTAAGCTACTGTGACCTCCACCACTTTTCCAAGGGGCATTAAAACCATCTTGTTAAGCTAATGTGACCTCCACGTCTCTTCCGAGGGGCATTAAAACCATCTTGTTAAGCTACTGTGACCTCCACGTCTCTTCCGAGGGGCATTAAAACCGTCTTGTTAAGCTACTGTGTCCTCCACATCTCTTTCGAGGGGCATTAAAACCGTCTTGTTAAGCTACTGTGACCTCCACGTCTCTTCTGAGGGGCATTAAAACCGTCTTGTTAAGCTACTGTGACCTCTACCACTTTTCCAAGGGGCATTAAAAGCGTCTTGTTAAGCTTCTGCGACCTCCACCACTTTACCAAGGGGCATTAAAACCGTCTTGTTAAGCTACTGTGTCCTCCACGTCTCTTTCGAGGGGAATTAAAACCGTCTTGTTAAGCTACTGTGACTTCCACCACTTTTCCAAGGGGCATTAAAACCATCTTGTTAAGCTACTGTGACCTCCACGTCTCTTCCGAGGGGCATTAAAACCGTCTTGTTAAGCTACTGTGACCTCCACGTCTCTTTCGAGGGGAATTAAAACCGTCTTGTTAAGCTACTGTGACCTCTACCACTTTTCCAAGGGCCTTAAAACCGTCTTGTTAAGCTTCTGCGACCTCCACCACTTTACCAAGGGGCATTAAAACCGTCTTGTTAAGCTACTGTGACCTCCACGTCTCTTCCGAGGGGCATTAAAACCGTCTTTTTAAGCTACTGTGAGCTCCACATCTCTTCCGAGGGGCATTAAAACCGTCTTGTTAAGCTACTGTGACCTCCACGTCTCTTCCGAGGGGCATTAAAAGCGTCTTGTTGAGCTACTGTGACCTCCACTTCTCTTTCAAGGGGCATTAAAACCATCTTTTTAAACTACTGTGACCTCCACGTCTCTTCTGAGGGGCATTAAAACCATCTTGTTAAGCTACTGTGTCCTCCACGTCTCATTCGAGGGGAATTAAAACCGTCTTGTTAAGCTACTGTGACCTCCACCACTTTTCCAAGGGGCATTAAAACCATCTTTTTAAGCTACTGTGACCTCCACGTCTCTTCCGAGGGGCACTAAAACAGTCTTGTTAAGCTACTGTGACCTCTACCACATTTCCAAGGGGCATTAAAACCGTCTTGTTAAGCTTCTGCGACCTCCACCACTTTACCAAGGGGCATTAAAACCGTCTTGTTAAGCTACTGTGACCTCCACGTCTCATCTGAGGGGCATTAAAACCATCTTGTTAAGCTACTGTGACCTCCACATCCCTTCCGAGGGGCATTAAAACCGTCTTGTTAAGCTACTGTGACCTCCATGTCTCTTTCGACGGGAATTAAAACCGTCTTGTTAAGCTACTGTGACCTCCACCACTTTTCCAAGGGGCATTAAAACCATTTTGTTAAGCTACTGTGACCTCCACGTCTCTTCCGAGGGGCATTAAAACTGTCTTGTTAAGCTACTGTGACCTCCACGTCTCTTCCGAGGGGCATTAAAACCGTCCTGTTAATCTACTGTGACCTCCACGTCTCTTTCGAGGAGAATTAAAACCGTCTTGTTAAGCTACTGTGACCTCCACCACTTTTCCAAGGGGCATTAAAACCTTCTTGTTAAGGTACTGTGACCTCCACGTCTCTTCCGAGGGGCATTAAAATCGTCTTGTTAAGCTACTGTGAATTCCACGTCTCTTCCGAGGGGCATTAAAACTGTCTTGTTAAGCTACTGTGACCTCCACGTCTATTTTGAGGGGCATTAAAGCCGTCTTGTTAAGCTACTGTGACCTCCACGTCTCTTCCGAGGGGCATTAAAACCGTCTTGTTAAGCTACTGTGTCCTCCACATCTCTTTCGAGGGGCATTAAAACAGTCTTGTTAAGCTACTGTGACCTCTACCACTTTTCCAAGGGCATTAAAACCGTCTTGTTAAGCTTCTGCGACCTCCACCACTTTACCAAGGGTCATTAAAACCGTCTTGTTAAGCTACTGTGACCTCCACGTCTCTTCCGAGGGGCATTAAAACCGTCTTGTTAAGCAACTATGAGCTCCACATCTCTTCCGAGGGGCATTAAAACCGTCTTGTTAAGCTACTGTGACCTCCACATCTCTTCCGAGGGGCATTAAAAGCGTCTTGTTAAGCTACTGTGACCTCCACGTCTCTTCCAAGGGGCATTAAAACCGTCCTGTTAAGTTACTGTGACCTCCACGTCTCTTTCGAGGGGAATTAAAACTGTCTTGTTAAGCTACTGTGACCTCCACCACTTTTCCAAGGGGCATTAAAACCATCTTGTTAAGCTAATGTGACCTCCACGTCTCTTCCGAGGGGCATTAAAACCATCTTGTTAAGCTACTGTGACCTCCACGTCTCTTCCGAGGGGCATTAAAACCGTCTTGTTAAGCTACTGTGTCCTCTACATCTCTTTCGAGTGGCATTAAAACCGTCTTGTTAAGCTACTGTGACCTCCACGTCTCTTCTGAGGGGCATTAAAACCGTCTTGTTAAGCTACTGTGACCTCTACCACTTTTCCAAGGGGCATTAAAAGCGTCTTGTTAAGCTTCTGCGACCTCCACCACTTTACCAAGGGGCATTAAAACCGTCTTGTTAAGCTACTGTGTCCTCCACGTCTCTTTCGAGGGGAATTAAAACCGTCTTGTTAAGCTACTGTGACTTCCACCACTTTTCCAAGGGGCATTAAAACCATCTTGTTAAGCTACTGTGACCTCCACGTCTCTTCCGAGGGGCATTAAAACCGTCTTGTTAAGCTACTGTGACCTCCACGTCTCTTTCGAGGGGAATTAAAACCGTCTTGTTAAGCTACTGTGACCTCTACCACTTTTCCAAGGGCCTTAAAACCGTCTTGTTAAGCTTCTGCGACCTCCACCACTTTACCAAGGGGCATTAAAACCGTCTTGTTAAGCTACTGTGACCTCCACGTCTCTTCCGAGGGGCATTAAAACCGTCTTTTTAAGGTACTGTGAGCTCCACATCTCTTCCGAGGGGCATTAAAAAAGTCTTGTTAAGCTACTGTGACCTCCACGTCTCTTCCGAGGGGCATTAAAAGCGTCTTGTTGAGCTACTGTGACCTCCACTTCTCTTTCAAGGGGCATTAAAACCATCTTTTTAAACTACTGTGACCTCCACGTCTCTTCTGAGGGGCATTAAAACCATCTTGTTAAGCTACTGTGTCCTCCACGTCTCATTCGAGGGGAATTAAAACCGTCTTGTTAAGCTACTGTGACCTCCACCACTTTTCCAAGGGGCATTAAAACCATTTTTTTAAGCTACTGTGACCTCCACGTCTCTTCCGAGGGGCACTAAAACAGTCTTGTTAAGCTACTGTGACCTCTACCACATTTCCAAGGGGCATTAAAACCGTCTTGTTAAGCTTCTGCGACCTCCACCACTTTACCAAGGGGCATTAAAACCGTCTTGTTAAGCTACTGTGACCTCCACGTCTCATCTGAGGGGCATTAAAACCATCTTGTTAAGCTACTGTGACCTCCACATCCCTTCCGAGGGGCATTAAAACCGTCTTGTTAAGCTACTGTGACCTCCACGTCTCTTTCGACGGGAATTAAAACCGTCTTGTTAAGCTACTGTGACCTCCACGACTTTTCCAAGGGGCATTAAAACCATCTTGTTAAGCTACTGTGACCTCCACGTCTCTTCCGAGGGGCATTAAAACTGTCTTGTTAAGCTACTGTGACCTCCACGTCTCTTCCGAGGGGCATTAAAACCGTCCTGTTAATCTACTGTGACCTCCACGTCTCTTTCGAGGGGAATTAAAACCGTCTTGTTAAGCTACTGTGACCTCCACCACTTTTCCAAGGGGCATTAAAACCTTCTTGTTAAGGTACTGTGACCTCCACGTCTCTTCCGAGGGGCATTAAAATCGTCTTGTTAAGCTACTGTGACCTCCACGTCTCTTCCGAGGGGCATTAAAACTGTCTTGTTAAGCTACTGTGACCTCCACGTCTATTTTGAGGGGCATTAAAGCCGTCTTGTTAAGCTACTGTGACCTCCACGTCTCTTCCGAGGGGCATTAAAACCGTCTTGTTAAGCTACTGTGTCCTCCACATCTCTTTCGAGGGGCATTAAAACAGTCTTGTTAAGCTACTGTGACCTCTACCACTTTTCCAAGGGCATTAAAACCGTCTTGTTAAGCTTCTGCGACCTCCACCACTTTACCAAGGGTCATTAAAACCGTCTTGTTAAGCTACTGTGACCTCCACGTCTCTTCCGAGGGGCATTAAAACCGTCTTGTTAAGCTACTATGAGCTCCACATCTCTTCCGAGGGGCATTAAAACCGTCTTGTTAAGCTACTGTGACCTCCACATCTCTTCCGAGGGGCATTAAAAGCATCTTGTTAAGCTACTGTGACCTCCACGTCTCTTCCAAGGGGCATTAAAACCGTCCTGTTAATCTACTGTGACCTCCACGTCTCTTTCGAGGGGAATTAAAACCGTCTTGTTAAGTTACTGTGACCTCCACCACTTTTCCAAGGGGCATTAAAACCTTCTTGTTAAGGTACTGTGACCTCCACGTCTCTTCCGAGGGGCATTAAAATCGTCTTGTTAAGCTACTGTGACCTCCACGTCTCTTCCGAGGGGCATTAAAACTGTCTTGTTAAGCTACTGTGACCTCCACGTCTATTTTGAGGGGCATTAAAGCCGTCTTGTTAAGCTACTGTGACCTCCACGTCTCTTCCGAGGGGCATTAAAACCGTCTTGTTAAGCTACTGTGTCCTCCACATCTCTTTCGAGGGGCATTAAAACAGTCTTGTTAAGCTACTGTGACCTCTACCACTTTTCCAAGGGCATTAAAACCGTCTTGTTAAGCTTCTGCGACCTCCACCACTTTACCAAGGGTCATTAAAACCGTCTTGTTAAGCTACTGTGACCTCCACGTCTCTTCCCAGGGGCATTAAAACCGTCTTGTTAAGCTACTATGATCTCCACATCTCTTCCGAGGGGCATTAAAACCGTCTTGTTAAGCTACTGTGACCTCCACATCTCTTCCGAGGGGCATTAAAAGCATCTTGTTAAGCTACTGTGACCTCCACGTCTCTTCCAAGGGGCATTAAAACCGTCCTGTTAAGTTACTGTGACCTCCACGTCTCTTTCGAGGGGAATTAAAACTGTCTTGTTAAGCTACTGTGAACTCCACCACTTTTCCAAGGGGCATTAAAACCATCTTGTTAAGCTACTGTGACCTCCACGTCTCTTCCGAGGGGCATTAAAACCGTCTTGTTAAGCTACTGTGACCTCCACATCTCTTCCGAGGGGCATTAAAAACGTCTTGTTAAGCTACTGTGACTTCCACGTCTCTTCTTAGGGGCATTAAAACCGTCTTGTTAAGCTACTGTGACCTCCACGTCTCTTCCAAGGGGCATTAAAACCATCTTGTTAAACTACTGTGACCTCCATGTCTCTTCTGAGGGGCATTAAAACCATCTTGTTAAGCTACTGTGTCCTCCACGTCTCTTTCGAGGGGAATTAAAACCGTCTTGTTAAGCTACTGTGACCTCCACCACTTTTCAAAGGGGCATTAAAACCATCTTGTTAAGCTACTGTGACCTCCACGTCTCTTCCGAGGGGCATTAAAACCGTCTTGTTAAGCTACTGTGACCTCCACGTCTCTTCCGAGGGGCATTAAAACCGTCCTGTTAAGCTACTGTGACCTCCACGTCTCTTTCGAGGGGAATTAAACCGTCTTGTTAAGCTACTGTGACCTCCACCACTTTTCCAAGGGGCATTAAAAACATCTTGTTAAGCTACTGTGACCTCCACGTCTCTTCCAAGGGGCATTAAAACCGTCTTGTTAAGCTACTGTGACCTCCACCACTTTTCCAAGGGGCATTAAAACCATCTTGTTAAGCTACTGTGACCTCCACGTCTCTTCCGAGGGGCATTAAAACCGTCTTGTTAAGCTACTGTGACCTCCACGTCTCTTCCGAGGGGCATTAAAACCGTCCTGTTAAGGTACTGTGACCTCCACGTCTCTTTCGAGGGGCATTAAAACCGTCTTGTTAAGCTACTGTGAGCTCCACATCTCTTCCGAGGGGCATTAAAACCGTCTTGTTAAGCTACTGTGACCTCCACATCTCTTCCGAGGGGCATTAAAAGCGTCTTGTTAAGCTACTGTGACCTCCACGTCTCTTCCAAGGGGCATTAAAACCGTCCTGTTAAGTTACTGTGACCTCCACGTCTCTTTCGAGGGGAATTAAAACTGTCTTGTTAAGCTACTGTGAACTCCACCACTTTTCCAAGGGGCATTAAAACCATCTTGTTAAGCTACTGTGACCTCCACGTCTCTTCCGAGGGGCATTAAAACCGTCTTGTTAAGCTACTGTGACCTCCACATCTCTTCCGAGGGGCATTAAAACCATCTTGTTAAACTACTGTGACCTCCATGTCTCTTCTGAGGGGCATTAAAACCATCTTGTTAAGCTACTGTGTCCTCCACGTCTCTTTCGAGGGGAATTAAAACCGTCTTGTTAATCTACTGTGACCTCCACCACTTTTCAAAGGGGCATTAAAACCATCTTGTTAAGCTACTGTGACCTCCACGTCTTTTCCGAGGGGCATTAAAACCGTCTTGTTAAGCTACTGTGACCTCCACGTCTCTTCCAAGGGGCATTAAAACCGTCCTGTTAAGCTACTGTGACCTCCACGTCTCTTTCGAGGGGAATTAAACCGTCTTGTTAAGCTACTGTGACCTCCACCACTTTTTCAAGGGGCATTAAAACCATCTTGTTAAGCTACTGTGACCTCCACGTCTCTTCTGAGGGGCATTAAAACCATCTTGTTAAGCTACTGTGTCCTCCACGTCTCATTCGAGGGGAATTAAAACCGTCTTGTTAAGCTACTGTGACCTCCACCACTTTTCCAAGGGGCATTAAAACCATCTTTTTAAGCTACTGTGACCTCCACGTCTCTTCCGAGGGGCACTAAAACAGTCTTTTTAAGCTACTGTGACCTCTACCACATTTCCAAGGGGCATTAAAACCGTCTTGTTAAGCTTCTGCGACCTCCACCACTTTACCAAGGGGCATTAAAACCGTCTTGTTAAGCTACTGTGACCTCCACGTCTCTTCTGAGGGGCATTAAAACCATCTTGTTAAGCTACTGTGACCTCCACATCCCTTCCGAGGGGCATTAAAACCGTCTTGTTAAGCTACTGTGACCTCCACGTCTCTTTCGACGGGAATTAAAAAAGTCTTGTTAATCTACTGTGACCTCCACCACTTTTCCAAGGGGCATTAAAACCATTTTGTTAAGCTACTGTGACCTCCACGTCTCTTCCGAGGGGCATTAAAACTGTCTTGTTAAGCTACTGTGACCTCCACGTCTCTTCCGAGGGGCATTAAAACCGTCCTGTTAATCTACTGTGACCTCCACGTCTCTTTCGAGGGGAATTAAAACCGTCTTGTTAAGCTACTGTGACCTCCACCACTTTTCCAAGGGGCATTAAAACCTTCTTGTTAAGGTACTGTGACCTCCACGTCTCTTCCGAGGGGCATTAAAATCGTCTTGTTAAGCTACTGTGACCTCCACGTCTCTTCCGAGGGGCATTAAAACTGTCTTGTTAAGCTACTGTGACCTCCACGTCTATTTTGAGGGGCATTAAAGCCGTCTTGTTAAGCTACTGTGACCTCCACGTCTCTTCCGAGGGGCATTAAAACCGTCTTGTTAAGCTACTGTGTCCTCCACATCTCTTTCGAGGGGCATTAAAACAGTCTTGTTAAGCTACTGTGACCTCTACCACTTTTCCAAGGGCATTAAAACCGTCTTGTTAAGCTTCTGCGACCTCCACCACTTTACCAAGGGTCATTAAAACCATCTTGTTAAGCTACTGTGACCTCCACGTCTCTTCCGAGGAGCATTAAAACCGTCTTGTTAAGCAACTATGAGCTCCACATCTCTTCCGAGGGGCATTAAAACCGTCTTGTTAAGCTACTGTGACCTCCACATCTCTTCCGAGGGGCATTAAAAGCGTCTTGTTAAGCTACTGTGACCTCCACGTCTCTTCCAAGGGGCATTAAAACCGTCCTGTTAAGTTACTGTGACCTCCACGTCTCTTTCGAGGGGAATTAAAACTGTCTTGTTAAGCTACTGTGACCTCCACCACTTTTCCAAGGGGCATTAAAACCATCTTGTTAATCTAATGTGACCTCCACGTCTCTTCCGAGGGGCATTAAAACCATCTTGTTAAGCTACTGTGACCTCCACGTCTCTTCCGAGGGGCATTAAAACCGTCTTGTTAAGCTACTGTGTCCTCCACATCTCTTTCGAGGGGCATTAAAACCGTCTTGTTAAGCTACTGTGACCTCCACGTCTCTTCTGAGGGGCATTAAAACCGTCTTGTTAAGCTACTGTGACCTCTACCACTTTTCCAAGGGGCATTAAAAGCGTCTTGTTAAGCTTCTGCGACCTCCACCACTTTACCAAGGGGCATTAAAACCGTCTTGTTAAGCTACTGTGTCCTCCACGTCTCTTTCGAGGGGAATTAAAACCGTCTTGTTAAGCTACTGTGACTTCCACCACTTTTCCAAGGGGCATTAAAACCATCTTGTTAAGCTACTGTGACCTCCACGTCTCTTCCGAGGGGCATTAAAACCGTCTTGTTAAGCTACTGTGACCTCCACGTCTCTTTCGAGGGGAATTAAAACCGTCTTGTTAAGCTACTGTGACCTCTACCACTTTTCCAAGGGCCTTAAAACCGTCTTGTTAAGCTTCTGCGACCTCCACCACTTTACCAAGGGGCATTAAAACCGTCTTGTTAAGCTACTGTGACCTCCACGTCTCTTCCGAGGGGCATTAAAACCGTCTTTTTAAGCTACTGTGAGCTCCACATCTCTTCCGAGGGGCATTAAAACCGTCTTGTTAAGCTACTGTGACCTCCACGTCTCTTCCGAGGGGCATTAAAAGCGTCTTGTTGAGCTACTGTGACCTCCACTTCTCTTTCAAGGGGCATTAAAACCATCTTTTTAAACTACTGTGACCTCCACGTCTCTTCTGAGGGGCATTAAAACCATCTTGTTAAGCTACTGTGTCCTCCACGTCTCATTCGAGGGGAATTAAAACCGTCTTGTTAAGCTACTGTGACCTCCACCACTTTTCCAAGGGGCATTAAAACCATCTTTTTAAGCTACTGTGACCTCCACGTCTCTTCCGAGGGGCACTAAAACAGTCTTGTTAAGCTACTGTGACCTCTACCACATTTCCAAGGGGCATTAAAACCGTCTTGTTAAGCTTCTGCGACCTCCACCACTTTACCAAGGGGCATTAAAACCGTCTTGTTAAGCTACTGTGACCTCCACGTCTCATCTGAGGGGCATTAAAACCATCTTGTTAAGCTACTGTGACCTCCACATCCCTTCCGAGGGGCATTAAAACCGTCTTGTTAAGCTACTGTGACCTCCACGTCTCTTTCGACGGGAATTAAAACCGTCTTGTTAAGCTACTGTGACCTCCACCACTTTTCCAAGGGGCATTAAAACCATCTTGTTAAGCTACTGTGACCTCCACGTCTCTTCCGAGGGGCATTAAAACTGTCTTGTTAAGCTACTGTGACCTCCACGTCTCTTCCGAGGGGCATTAAAACCGTCCTGTTAATCTACTGTGACCTCCACGTCTCTTTCGAGGGGAATTAAAACCGTCTTGTTAAGTTACTGTGACCTCCACCACTTTTCCAAGGGGCATTAAAACCTTCTTGTTAAGGTACTGTGACCTCCACGTCTCTTCCGAGGGGCATTAAAATCGTCTTGTTAAGCTACTGTGACCTCCACGTCTCTTCCGAGGGGCATTAAAACTGTCTTGTTAAGCTACTGTGACCTCCACGTCTATTTTGAGGGGCATTAAAGCCGTCTTGTTAAGCTACTGTGACCTCCACGTCTCTTCCGAGGGGCATTAAAACCGTCTTGTTAAGCTACTGTGTCCTCCACATCTCTTTCGAGGGGCATTAAAACAGTCTTGTTAAGCTACTGTGACCTCTACCACTTTTCCAAGGGCATTAAAACCGTCTTGTTAAGCTTCTGCGACCTCCACCACTTTACCAATGGTCATTAAAACCGTCTTGTTAAGCTACTGTGACCTCCACGTCTCTTCCGAGGGGCATTAAAACCGTCTTGTTAAGCTACTATGAGCTCCACATCTCTTCCGAGGGGCATTAAAACCGTCTTGTTAAGCTACTGTGACCTCCACATCTCTTCCGAGGGGCATTAAAAGCATCTTGTTAAGCTACTGTGACCTCCACGTCTCTTCCGAGGGGCATTAAAACTGTCTTGTTAAGCTACTGTGACCTCCACGTCTATTTTGAGGGGCATTAAAGCCGTCTTGTTAAGCTACTGTGACCTCCACGTCTCTTCCGAGGGGCATTAAAACCGTCTTGTTAAGCTACTGTGTCCTCCACATCTCTTTCGAGGGGCATTAAAACAGTCTTGTTAAGCTACTGTGACCTCTACCACTTTTCCAAGGGCATTAAAACCGTCTTGTTAAGCTTCTGCGACCTCCACCACTTTACCAAGGGTCATTAAAACCGTCTTGTTAAGCTACTGTGACCTCCACGTCTCTTCCCAGGGGCATTAAAACCGTCTTGTTAAGCTACTATGATCTCCACATCTCTTCCGAGGGGCATTAAAACCGTCTTGTTAAGCTACTGTGACCTCCACATCTCTTCCGAGGGGCATTAAAAGCATCTTGTTAAGCTACTGTGACCTCCACGTCTCTTCCAAGGGGCATTAAAACCGTCCTGTTAAGTTACTGTGACCTCCACGTCTCTTTCGAGGGGAATTAAAACTGTCTTGTTAAGCTACTGTGAACTCCACCACTTTTCCAAGGGGCATTAAAACCATCTTGTTAAGCTACTGTGACCTCCACGTCTCTTCCGAGGGGCATTAAAACCGTCTTGTTAAGCTACTGTGACCTCCACATCTCTTCCGAGGGGCATTAAAAACGTCTTGTTAAGCTACTGTGACTTCCACGTCTCTTCTTAGGGGCATTAAAACCGTCTTGTTAAGCTACTGTGACCTCCACGTCTCTTCCAAGGGGCATTAAAACCATCTTGTTAAACTACTGTGACCTCCATGTCTCTTCTGAGGGGCATTAAAACCATCTTGTTAAGCTACTGTGTCCTCCACGTCTCTTTCGAGGGGAATTAAAACCGTCTTGTTAAGCTACTGTGACCTCCACCACTTTTCAAAGGGGCATTAAAACCATCTTGTTAAGCTACTGTGACCTCCACGTCTCTTCCGAGGGGCATTAAAACCGTCTTGTTAAGCTACTGTGACCTCCACGTCTCTTCCGAGGGGCATTAAAACCGTCCTGTTAAGCTACTGTGACCTCCACGTCTCTTTCGAGGGGAATTAAACCGTCTTGTTAAGCTACTGTGACCTCCACCACTTTTCCAAGGGGCATTAAAAACATCTTGTTAAGCTACTGTGACCTCCACGTCTCTTCCAAGGGGCATTAAAACCGTCTTGTTAAGCTACTGTGACCTCCACCACTTTTCCAAGGGGCATTAAAACCATCTTGTTAAGCTACTGTGACCTCCACGTCTCTTCCGAGGGGCATTAAAACCGTCTTGTTAAGCTACTGTGACCTCCACGTCTCTTCCGAGGGGCATTAAAACCGTCCTGTTAAGGTACTGTGACCTCCACGTCTCTTTCGAGGGGCATTAAAACCCTCTTGTTAAGCTACTGTGAGCTCCACATCTCTTCCGAGGGGCATTAAAACCGTCTTGTTAAGCTACTGTGACCTCCACATCTCTTCCGAGGGGCATTAAAAGCGTCTTGTTAAGCTACTGTGACCTCCACGTCTCTTCCAAGGGGCATTAAAACCGTCCTGTTAAGTTACTGTGACCTCCATGTCTCTTTCGAGGGGAATTAAAACTGTCTTGTTAAGCTACTGTGAACTCCACCACTTTTCCAAGGGGCATTAAAACCATCTTGTTAAGCTACTGTGACCTCCACGTCTCTTCCGAGGGGCATTAAAACCGTCTTGTTAAGCTACTGTGACCTCCACATCTCTTCCGAGGGGCATTAAAACCATCTTGTTAAACTACTGTGACCTCCATGTCTCTTCTGAGGGGCATTAAAACCATCTTGTTAAGCTACTGTGTCCTCCACGTCTCTTTCGAGGGGAATTAAAACCGTCTTGTTAATCTACTGTGACCTCCACCACTTTTCAAAGGGGCATTAAAACCATCTTGTTAAGCTACTGTGACCTCCACGTCTTTTCCGAGGGGCATTAAAACCGTCTTGTTAAGCTACAGTGACCTCCACGTCTCTTCCAAGGGGCATTAAAACCGTCCTGTTAAGCTACTGTGACCTCCACGTCTCTTTCGAGGGGAATTAAACCGTCTTGTTAAGCTACTGTGACCTCCACCACTTTTTCAAGGGGCATTAAAACCATCTTGTTAAGCTACTGTGACCTCCACGTCTCTTCTGAGGGGCATTAAAACCATCTTGTTAAGCTACTGTGTCCTCCACGTCTCATTCGAGGGGAATTAAAACCGTCTTGTTAAGCTACTGTGACCTCCACCACTTTTCCAAGGGGCATTAAAACCATCTTTTTAAGCTACTGTGACCTCCACGTCTCTTCCGAGGGGCACTAAAACAGTCTTTTTAAGCTACTGTGACCTCTACCACATTTCCAAGGGGCATTAAAACCGTCTTGTTAAGCTTCTGCGACCTCCACCACTTTACCAAGGGGCATTAAAACCGTCTTGTTAAGCTACTGTGACCTCCACATCCCTTCCGAGGGGCATTAAAACCGTCTTGTTAAGCTACTGTGACCTCCACGTCTCTTTCGACGGGAATTAAAACCGTCTTGTTAAGCTACTGTGACCTCCACCACTTTTCCAAGGGGCATTAAAACCATCTTGTTAAGCTACTGTGACCTCCACGTCTCTTCCGAGGGGCATTAAAACTGTCTTGTTAAGCTACTGTGACCTCCACGTCTCTTCCGAGGGGCATTAAAACCGTCCTGTTAATCTACTGTGACCTCTACGTCTCTTTCGAGGGGAATTAAAACCGTCTTGTTAAGTTACTGTGACCTCCACCACTTTTCCAAGGGGCATTAAAACCTTCTTGTTAAGGTACTGTGACCTCCACGTCTCTTCCGAGGGGCATTAAAATCGTCTTGTTAAGCTACTGTGACCTCCACGTCTCTTCCGAGGGGCATTAAAACTGTCTTGTTAAGCTACTGTGACCTCCACGTCTATTTTGAGGGGCATTAAAGCCGTCTTGTTAAGCTACTGTGACCTCCACGTCTCTTCCGAGGGGCATTAAAACCGTCTTGTTAAGCTACTGTGTCCTCCACATCTCTTTCGAGGGGCATTAAAACAGTCTTGTTAAGCTACTGTGACCTCTACCACTTTTCCAAGGGCATTAAAACCGTCTTGTTAAGCTTCTGCGACCTCCACCACTTTACCAATGGTCATTAAAACCGTCTTGTTAAGCTACTGTGACCTCCACGTCTCTTCCGAGGGGCATTAAAACCGTCTTGTTAAGCTACTATGAGCTCCACATCTCTTCCGAGGGGCATTAAAACCGTCTTGTTAAGCTACTGTGACCTCCACATCTCTTCCGAGGGACATTAAAAGCATCTTGTTAAGCTACTGTGACCTCCACGTCTCTTCCGAGGGGCATTAAAACTGTCTTGTTAAGCTACTGTGACCTCCACGTCTATTTTGAGGGGCATTAAAGCCGTCTTGTTAAGCTACTGTGACCTCCACGTCTCTTCCGAGGGGCATTAAAACCGTCTTGTTAAGCTACTGTGTCCTCCACATCTCTTTCGAGGGGCATTAAAACAGTCTTGTTAAGCTACTGTGACCTCTACCACTTTTCCAAGGGCATTAAAACCGTCTTGTTAAGCTTCTGCGACCTCCACCACTTTACCAAGGGTCATTAAAACCGTCTTGTTAAGCTACTGTGACCTCCACGTCTCTTCCCAGGGGCATTAAAACCGTCTTGTTAAGCTACTATGATCTCCACATCTCTTCCGAGGGGCATTAAAACCGTCTTGTTAAGCTACTGTGACCTCCACATCTCTTCCGAGGGGCATTAAAAGCATCTTGTTAAGCTACTGTGACCTCCACGTCTCTTCCAAGGGGCATTAAAACCGTCCTGTTAAGTTACTGTGACCTCCACGTCTCTTTCGAGGGGAATTAAAACTGTCTTGTTAAGCTACTGTGAACTCCACCACTTTTCCAAGGGGCATTAAAACCATCTTGTTAAGCTACTGTGACCTCCACGTCTCTTCCGAGGGGCATTAAAACCGTCTTGTTAAGCTACTGTGACCTCCACATCTCTTCCGAGGGGCATTAAAAACGTCTTGTTAAGCTACTGTGACTTCCACGTCTCTTCTTAGGGGCATTAAAACCGTCTTGTTAAGCTACTGTGACCTCCACGTCTCTTCCAAGGGGCATTAAAACCATCTTGTTAAACTACTGTGACCTCCATGTCTCTTCTGAGGGGCATTAAAACCATCTTGTTAAGCTACTGTGTCCTCCACGTCTCTTTCGAGGGGAATTAAAACCGTCTTGTTAAGCTACTGTGACCTCCACCACTTTTCAAAGGGGCATTAAAACCATCTTGTTAAGCTACTGTGACCTCCACGTCTCTTCCGAGGGGCATTAAAACCGTCTTGTTAAGCTACTGTGACCTCCACGTCTCTTCCGAGGGGCATTAAAACCGTCCTGTTAAGCTACTGTGACCTCCACGTCTCTTTCGAGGGGAATTAAACCGTCTTGTTAAGCTACTGTGACCTCCACCACTTTTCCAAGGGGCATTAAAAACATCTTGTTAAGCTACTGTGACCTCCACGTCTCTTCCAAGGGGCATTAAAACCGTCTTGTTAAGCTACTGTGACCTCCACCACTTTTCCAAGGGGCATTAAAACCATCTTGTTAAGCTACTGTGACCTCCACGTCTCTTCCGAGGGGCATTAAAACCGTCTTGTTAAGCTACTGTGACCTCCACGTCTCTTCCGAGGGGCATTAAAACCGTCCTGTTAAGGTACTGTGACCTCCACGTCTCTTTCGAGGGGCATTAAAACCGTCTTGTTAAGCTACTGTGAGCTCCACATCTCTTCCGAGGGGCATTAAAACCGTCTTGTTAAGCTACTGTGACCTCCACATCTCTTCCGAGGGGCATTAAAAGCGTCTTGTTAAGCTACTGTGACCTCCACGTCTCTTCCAAGGGGCATTAAAACCGTCCTGTTAAGTTACTGTGACCTCCACGTCTCTTTCGAGGGGAATTAAAACTGTCTTGTTAAGCTACTGTGAACTCCACCACTTTTCCAAGGGGCATTAAAACCATCTTGTTAAGCTACTGTGACCTCCACGTCTCTTCCGAGGGGCATTAAAACCGTCTTGTTAAGCTACTGTGACCTCCACATCTCTTCCGAGGGGCATTAAAACCATCTTGTTAAACTACTGTGACCTCCATGTCTCTTCTGAGGGGCATTAAAACCATCTTGTTAAGCTACTGTGTCCTCCACGTCTCTTTCGAGGGGAATTAAAACCGTCTTGTTAATCTACTGTGACCTCCACCACTTTTCAAAGGGGCATTAAAACCATCTTGTTAAGCTACTGTGACCTCCACGTCTTTTCCGAGGGGCATTAAAACCGTCTTGTTAAGCTACTGTGACCTCCACGTCTCTTCCAAGGGGCATTAAAACCGTCCTGTTAAGCTACTGTGACCTCCACGTCTCTTTCGAGGGGAATTAAACCGTCTTGTTAAGCTACTGTGACCTCCACCACTTTTTCAAGGGGCATTAAAACCATCTTGTTAAGCTACTGTGACCTCCACGTCTCTTCTGAGGGGCATTAAAACCATCTTGTTAAGCTACTGTGTCCTCCACGTCTCATTCGAGGGGAATTAAAACCGTCTTGTTAAGCTACTGTGACCTCCACCACTTTTCCAAGGGGCATTAAAACCATCTTTTTAAGCTACTGTGACCTCCACGTCTCTTCCGAGGGGCACTAAAACAGTCTTTTTAAGCTACTGTGACCTCTACCACATTTCCAAGGGGCATTAAAACCGTCTTGTTAAGCTTCTGCGACCTCCACCACTTTACCAAGGGGCATTAAAACCGTCTTGTTAAGCTACTGTGACCTCCACGTCTCTTCTGAGGGGCATTAAAACCATCTTGTTAAGCTACTGTGACCTCCACATCCCTTCCGAGGGGCATTAAAACCGTCTTGTTAAGCTACTGTGACCTCCACGTCTCTTTCGACGGGAATTAAAACCGTCTTGTTAATCTACTGTGACCTCCACCACTTTTCCAAGGGGCATTAAAACCATTTTGTTAAGCTACTGTGACCTCCACGTCTCTTCCGAGGGGCATTAAAACTGTCTTGTTAAGCTACTGTGACCTCCACGTCTCTTCCGAGGGGCATTAAAACCGTCCTGTTAATCTACTGTGACCTCCACGTCTCTTTCGAGGGGAATTAAAACCGTCTTGTTAAGCTACTGTGACCTCCACCACTTTTCCAAGGGGCATTAAAACCTTCTTGTTAAGGTACTGTGACCTCCACGTCTCTTCCGAGGGGCATTAAAATCGTCTTGTTAAGCTACTGTGACCTCCACGTCTCTTCCGAGGGGCATTAAAACTGTCTTGTTAAGCTACTGTGACCTCCACGTCTATTTTGAGGGGCATTAAAGCCGTCTTGTTAAGCTACTGTGACCTCCACGTCTCTTCCGAGGGGCATTAAAACCGTCTTGTTAAGCTACTGTGTCCTCCACATCTCTTTCGAGGGGCATTAAAACAGTCTTGTTAAGCTACTGTGACCTCTACCACTTTTCCAAGGGCATTAAAACCGTCTTGTTAAGCTTCTGCGACCTCCACCACTTTACCAAGGGTCATTAAAACCATCTTGTTAAGCTACTGTGACCTCCACGTCTCTTCCGAGGAGCATTAAAACCGTCTTGTTAAGCAACTATGAGCTCCACATCTCTTCCGAGGGGCATTAAAACCGTCTTGTTAAGCTACTGTGACCTCCACATCTCTTCCGAGGGGCATTAAAAGCGTCTTGTTAAGCTACTGTGACCTCCACGTCTCTTCCAAGGGGCATTAAAACCGTCCTGTTAAGTTACTGTGACCTCCACGTCTCTTTCGAGGGGAATTAAAACTGTCTTGTTAAGCTACTGTGACCTCCACCACTTTTCCAAGGGGCATTAAAACCATCTTGTTAATCTAATGTGACCTCCACGTCTCTTCCGAGGGGCATTAAAACCATCTTGTTAAGCTACTGTGACCTCCACGTCTCTTCCGAGGGGCATTAAAACCGTCTTGTTAAGCTACTGTGTCCTCCACATCTCTTTCGAGGGGCATTAAAACCGTCTTGTTAAGCTACTGTGACCTCCACGTCTCTTCTGAGGGGCATTAAAACCGTCTTGTTAAGCTACTGTGACCTCTACCACTTTTCCAAGGGGCATTAAAAGCGTCTTGTTAAGCTTCTGCGACCTCCACCACTTTACCAAGGGGCATTAAAACCGTCTTGTTAAGCTACTGTGTCCTCCCCGTCTCTTTCGAGGGGAATTAAAACCGTCTTGTTAAGCTACTGTGACTTCCACCACTTTTCCAAGGGGCATTAAAACCATCTTGTTAAGCTACTGTGACCTCCACGTCTCTTCCGAGGGGCATTAAAACCGTCTTGTTAAGCTACTGTGACCTCCACGTCTCTTTCGAGGGGAATTAAAACCGTCTTGTTAAGCTACTGTGACCTCTACCACTTTTCCAAGGGCCTTAAAACCGTCTTGTTAAGCTTCTGCGACCTCCACCACTTTACCAAGGGGCATTAAAACCGTCTTGTTAAGCTACTGTGACCTCCACGTCTCTTCCGAGGGGCATTAAAACCGTCTTTTTAAGCTACTGTGAGCTCCACATCTCTTCCGAGGGGCATTAAAACCGTCTTGTTAAGCTACTGTGACCTCCACGTCTCTTCCGAGTGGCATTAAAAGCGTCTTGTTGAGCTACTGTGACCTCCACTTCTCTTTCAAGGGGCATTAAAACCATCTTTTTAAACTACTGTGACCTCCACGTCTCTTCTGAGGGGCATTAAAACCATCTTGTTAAGCTACTGTGTCCTCCACGTCTCATTCGAGGGGAATTAAAACCGTCTTGTTAAGCTACTGTGACCTCCACCACTTTTCCAAGGGGCATTAAAACCATCTTTTTAAGCTACTGTGACCTCCACGTCTCTTCCGAGGGGCACTAAAACAGTCTTGTTAAGCTACTGTGACCTCTACCACATTTCCAAGGGGCATTAAAACCGTCTTGTTAAGCTTCTGCGACCTCCACCACTTTACCAAGGGGCATTAAAACCGTCTTGTTAAGCTACTGTGACCTCCACGTCTCATCTGAGGGGCATTAAAACCATCTTGTTAAGCTACTGTGACCTCCACATCCCTTCCGAGGGGCATTAAAACCGTCTTGTTAAGCTACTGTGACCTCCACGTCTCTTTCGACGGGAATTAAAACCGTCTTGTTAAGCTACTGTGACCTCCACCACTTTTCCAAGGGGCATTAAAACCATCTTGTTAAGCTACTGTGACCTCCACGTCTCTTCCGAGGGGCATTAAAACTGTCTTGTTAAGCTACTGTGACCTCCACGTCTCTTCCGAGGGGCATTAAAACCGTCCTGTTAATCTACTGTGACCTCCACGTCTCTTTCGAGGGGAATTAAAACCGTCTTGTTAAGTTACTGTGACCTCCACCACTTTTCCAAGGGGCATTAAAACCTTCTTGTTAAGGTACTGTGACCTCCACGTCTCTTCCGAGGGGCATTAAAATCGTCTTGTTAAGCTACTGTGACCTCCACGTCTCTTCCGAGGGGCATTAAAACTGTCTTGTTAAGCTACTGTGACCTCCACGTCTATTTTGAGGGGCATTAAAGCCGTCTTGTTAAGCTACTGTGACCTCCACGTCTCTTCCGAGGGGCATTAAAACCGTCTTGTTAAGCTACTGTGTCCTCCACATCTCTTTCGAGGGGCATTAAAACAGTCTTGTTAAGCTACTGTGACCTCTACCACTTTTCCAAGGGCATTAAAACCGTCTTGTTAAGCTTCTGCGACCTCCACCACTTTACCAATGGTCATTAAAACCGTCTTGTTAAGCTACTGTGACCTCCACGTCTCTTCCGAGGGGCATTAAAACCGTCTTGTTAAGCTACTATGAGCTCCACATCTCTTCCGAGGGGCATTAAAACCGTCTTGTTAAGCTACTGTGACCTCCACATCTCTTCCGAGGGGCATTAAAAGCATCTTGTTAAGCTACTGTGACCTCCACGTCTCTTCCAAGGGGCATTAAAACCGTCCTGTTAAGTTACTGTGACCTCCACGTCTCTTTCGAGGGGAATTAAAACTGTCTTGTTAAGCTACTGTGAACTCCACCACTTTTCCAAGGGGCATTAAAACCATCTTGTTAAGCTACTGTGACCTCCACGTCTCTTCCGAGGGGCATTAAAACCGTCTTGTTAAGCTACTGTGACCTCCACATCTCTTCCGAGGGGCATTAAAAACGTCTTGTTAAGCTACTGTGACTTCCACGTGTCTTCTTAGGGGCATTAAAACCGTCTTGTTAAGCTACTGTGACCTCCACGTCTCTTCCAAGGGGCATTAAAACCATCTTGTTAAACTACTGTGACCTCCATGTCTCTTCTGAGGGGCATTAAAACCATCTTGTTAAGCTACTGTGTCCTCCACGTCTCTTTCGAGGGGAATTAAAACCGTCTTGTTAAGCTACTGTGACCTCCACCACTTTTCAAAGGGGCATTAAAACCATCTTGTTAAGCTACTGTGACCTCCACGTCTCTTCCGAGGGGCATTAAAACCGTCTTGTTAAGCTACTGTGACCTCCACGTCTCTTCCGAGGGGCATTAAAACCGTCCTGTTAAGCTACTGTGACCTCCACGTCTCTTTCGAGGGGAATTAAACCGTCTTGTTAAGCTACTGTGACCTCCACCACTTTTCCAAGGGGCATTAAAAACATCTTGTTAAGCTACTGTGACCTCCACGTCTCTTCCGAGGGGCATTAAAACCGTCTTGTTAAGCTACTGTGACCTCCACCACTTTTCCAAGGGGCATTAAAACCATCTTGTTAAGCTACTGTGACCTCCACGTCTCTTCCGAGGGGCATTAAAACCGTCTTGTTAAGCTACTGTGACCTCCACGTCTCTTCCGAGGGGCATTAAAACCGTCCTGTTAAGGTACTGTGACCTCCACGTCTCTTTCGAGGGGAATTAAAACCGTCTTGTTAAGCTACTGTGACCTCCTCCACTTTTCCAAGGGGCATTAAAACCATCTTGTTAAGCTACTGTGACCTCCACGTCTCTTCCCAGGGTCATTAAAATCGTCTTGTTAAGCTACTGTGACCTCCACGTCTCTTCCGAGGGGCATTAAAACCGTCTTGTTAAGCTACTGTGACCTCCACGTCTCTTCCGAGGGGCATTAAAATCGTCTTGTTAAGCTACTGTGACCTCCACATCTCTTCCGAGGGGCATTAAAACCGTCTTGTTAAGCTACTGTGACCTCCACGTCTCTTCCGAGGGGCATTAAAACTGTCTTGTTAAGCTACTGTGACCTCCACGTCTATTTTGAGGGGCATTAAAGCCGTCTTGTTAAGCTACTGTAACCTCCACGTCTCTTCCGAGGGGCATTAAAACCGTTTTATTAAGCTACTGTGTCCTCCACATCTCTTTCGAGGGGCATTAAAACAGTCTTGTCAAACTACTGTGACCTCTACCACTTTTCCAAGGGCATTAAAACCGTCTTGTTAAGCTTCTGCGACCTCCACCACTTTACCAAGGGTCATTAAAACCGTCTTGTTAAGCTTCTGTGACCTCCACGTCTCTTCCGAGGGGCATTAAAACCGTCTTGTTAAGCTACTGTGAGCTCCACATCTCTTCCGAGGGGCATTAAAACCGTCTTGTTAAGCTACTGTGACCTCCACATCTCTTCCGAGGGGCATTAAAAGCGTCTTGTTAAGCTACTGTGACCTCCACGTCTCTTCCAAGGGGCATTAAAACCGTCCTGTTAAGTTACTGTGACCTCCACGTCTCTTTCGAGGGGAATTAAAACTGTCTTGTTAAGCTACTGTGAACTCCACCACTTTTCCAAGAGGCATTAAAACCATCTTGTTAAGCTACTGTGACCTCCACGTCTCTTCCGAGGGGCATTAAAACCGTCTTGTTAAGCTACTGTGACCTCCACATCTCTTCCGAGGGGCATTAAAACCATCTTGTTAAACTACTGTGACCTCCATGTCTCTTCTGAGGGGCATTAAAACCATCTTGTTAAGCTACTGTGTCCTCCACGTCTCTTTCGAGGGGAATTAAAACCGTCTTGTTAATCTACTGTGACCTCCACCACTTTTCAAAGGGGCATTAAAACCATCTTGTTAAGCTACTGTGACCTCCACGTCTTTTCCGAGGGGCATTAAAACCGTCTTGTTAAGCTACTGTGACCTCCACGTCTCTTCCAAGGGGCATTAAAACCGTCCTGTTAAGCTACTGTGACCTCCACGTCTCTTTCGAGGGGAATTAAACCGTCTTGTTAAGCTACTGTGACCTCCACCACATTTTCAAGGGGCATTAAAACCATCTTGTTAAGCTACTGTGACCTCCACGTCTCTTCCGAGGGGCATTAAAACAGTTTTGTTAAGCTACTGTGACCTCCACCACTTTTCCAAGGGGCATTAAAACCATCTTGTTAAGCTACTGTGACCTAAATCGTCTCTTCCGAGGGGCATTAAAACTGTCTTGTTAAGCTACTGTGACCTCCACCACTTTTCCAAGGGGCATTAAAACCATCTTGTTAAGCTACTGTGACCTCCACGTCTCTTCCGAGGGGCATTAAAACCGTCTTGTTAAGCTACTGTGACCTCCACTTCTCTTCCGAGGGGCACTAAAACCGTCCTGTTAAGCTACTGTGACCTCCACGTCTCTTTCGAGGGGAATTAATACCGTCTTTTTAAGCTACTGTGACCTCCACCACTTTTCCAAGGGGCATTAAAACCATCTTGTTAAGCTACTGTGACCTCCACGTCTCTTCCCAGGGGCATTAAAATCGTCTTGTTAAGCTACTGTGACCTCCACGTCTCTTCCGAGGGGCATTAAAACCATCTTGTTAAGCTACTATGACCTCCACGTCTCTTCCGAGTGGCATTAAAATTGTCTTGTTAAGCTACTGTGACCTCCACGTCTCTTCCGAGGGGCATTAAAACCGTCTTGTTAAGCTACTGTGACATCCACGTCTCTTCCGAGGGGCATTAAAACTGTCTTGTTAAGCTACTGTGACCTCCACGTCTATTTTGAGGGGCATTAAAGCCGTCTTGTTAAGCTACTGTGACCTCCACGTCTCTTCCGAGGGGCATTAAAACCGTCTTGTTAAGCTACTGTGTCCTCCATATCTCTTTCGAGGGGCATTAAAACAGTCTTGTTAAGCTACTGTGACCTCTACCACTTTTCCAAGGGCATTAAAACCGTCTTGTTAAGCTTCTGCGACCACCACCACTTTACCAAGGGTCATTAAAACCGTCTTTTTCAGCTACTGTGACCTCCACGTCTCTTCCGAGGGGCATTAAAACCGTCTTGTTATGCTACTGTGAGCTCCACATCTCTTCCGAGGGGCATTAAAACCGTCTTTTTAAGCTACTGTGACCTCCACGTCTCTTCCGAGGGGCATTAAAAGCGTCTTGTTAAGCTACTGTGACCTCCATGTCTCTTCCAAGGGGCATTAAAACCGTCCTGTTAAGTTACTGTGACCTCCACGTCTCTTTCGAGGGGAATTAAAACTGTCTTGTTAAGCTACTGTGAACTCCACCACTTTTCCAAGGGGCATTAAAACCATCTTAAGCTACTGTGACCTCCACGTCTCTTCCGAGGGGCATTAAAACCGTCTTGTTAAGCTACTGTGACCTCCACATCTCTTCCGAGGGGCATTAAAACCGTCTTGTTAAGCTACTGTGACTTCCACGTCTCTTCTTAGGGGCATTAAAACCGTCTTGTTAAGCTACTGTGACCGCCACGTCTCTTCCGAGGGGCATTAAAACCGTCTTGTTAAGCAACTGTCACCTCCACGTCTCTTTCGAGGGGCATTAAAACTGTCTTGTTAAGCTACTGTGACCACCACTTTTCCAAGGGGCATTAAAACCGTCTTGTTAAGCTACTGTGACCTCCACGTCTCTTCCGAGGGGCACTAAAACCGTCCTGTTAAGCTACTGTGACCGCCACGTCTCTTCCGAGGGGCATTAAAACCGTCTTGTTAAGCTACTGTGACCTCCACTTCTCTTCGAGGTGCATTAAAACCGTCTTGTTAAGCTACTGTGACCACCACTTTTCCAAGGGGCATTAAAACCGTCTTGTTAAGCTACTGGGACCTCCAAGATTCTTCCGAGGGGCATTAAAACTGTCTTGTTAAGCTACTGTGACCTCCATCACTTTCCGAGGGGCATTAAAACCGTCTTGTTAAGCTTCTGCGACCTCCACCTCTTTACCAAGGGGCATTAAGACTGTCTTTTTAAGCTACTGTGACCTACACGTCTCTTCCGAGGGGCATTAAAACCGTTTTGTTAATCTACTGTGACCTCCACGTCTCTTCGGAGGTGTATTAAAACCGTCTTGTTAAGCTACTTTGACCTCCACTTCTCTTCCGAGGGGCATTAAAACCATCTTGTTAAGCTACTGTGACCTCCATGTCTCTTTCGAGGGGCATTAAAACCATCTTGTTAAGCTACTGTGACCTCCACGTCTCTTCCAAGGGGCATTAAAACCGTCTTGTTGAGCTACTGGGACCTCCACGTCTCTTCCGAGGGGCATTAAAACCGTCTTGTTAAGCTACTGTGACCTCTACGTCTCTTCTAAGGGGCATTAAAACCGTCTTGTTAAGCTACTGTGACCTCCACCACATTTCCAAGGGGCATTAAAACCATCTTGTTAAGCTTCTGCGACCTCCACCACTTTACCAAGGGGCAATAAAACCGTCTTGTTAAGCTACTGTGACCTCCGCGTCTCTTCCGAGGGGCATTAAAACCGTTTTGCTAAGCTGCTGTGACCTCCACGTCTCTTCCGAGGGGCATTAAAATCGTCTTGTTAAGCAACTGTGACCTCCACGTCTCTTCCGAGGGGCATTAAAACCGTCTTGTTAAGCTACTGTGACCTCCACGTCTCTTCTGAGGGGCATTAAAACCGTCTTTTTAAGCTACTGTGACCTCCACCACTTTTCCAAGGGGCATTAAAACCGTCTTGTTAAGCTTCTGCGACCTCCACCACTTTACCAAGGGGCATTAAAACCGTCTTGTTAAGCTACTGTGACCTCCACGTCTCTTCCGAGGGGCATTAAAACCGTCTTGTTAAGCTACTGTGACCTCCACGTCTCTTCCGAGGGGCATTAAAACCGTCTTGTTAAGCTACTGTGACCTCCACGTCTCTTCCGAGGGGCATTAAAACCGTCTTGTTAAGCTACTGTGTCCTCCACATCTCTTTCGACGGGCATTAAAACAGTCTTGTTAAGCTACTGTGACCTCTACCACTTTTCCAAGGGGCATTAAAACCGTCTTGTTAAGCTTCTGCGACCTCCACCACTTTACCAAGGGGCATTAAAACTGTCTTGTTAAGCTACTGTGACCTCCACGTCTCTTCCGAGGGGCATTAAAACCATCTTGTTAAGCTACTTTGACATCCACATTTCTTCCGAGGGGCATTAAAACCGTCTTGTTAAGCTACTGTGACCTCCACGTCTCTTCCGAAGGGCATTAAAAACGTCTTGTTAAGCTACTGTGACCTCCACGTCTCTTCCAAGGGGCATTAAAACCATCTTGTTAGACTACTGTGACCTCCACGTCTCTTCTGAGGGGCATTAAAACCATCTTGTTAAGCTACTGTGTCCTCCACGTCTCTTCCGAGGGGCATTAAAACCGTCTTGTTAAGCTACTGTGACCTCCATGTCTCTTCTGAGGGGCATTAAAACCGTCTTGTTAAGCTACTGTGACCTCCACCACTTTTCCAAGGGGCATTAAAACCGTCTTGTTAAGCTTCTGCGACCTCCACCACTTTACCAAGGGGCATTAAAACAGTCTTGTTAAGCTACTGTGACCTCCAAGTCTCTTCCGAGGGGCAGTAAAACCGTTTTGCTAAGCTACTGTGACCTCCACGTCTCTTCCGAGGGGCATTAAAACCGTCTTGTTAAGCTACTGTGACCTCCACGTCTATTTTGAGGGGCATTAAAGCCGTCTTGTTAAGCTACTGTGACCTCCACGTCTCTTCCGAGGGGCATTAAAACCGTCTTGTTAAGCTACTGTGACCTCCACGTCTCTTCCAAGGGGCATTAAAACCATTTTGTTAAACTACTGTGACCTCCACGTCTCTTCTGAGGGGCATTAAAACCATCTTGTTAAGCTACTGTGACCTCCACCACTTTTCCAAGGGGCATTAAAACCATCTTGTTAAGCTACTGTGACCGACACGTCTCTTCCGAGGGGCATTAAAACCGTCTTGTTCAACTACTGTGACCTCCACGTCTCTTTCGAGGGGCATTAAAACCGTCTGGTTAAGCTACTGTGACCACCACTTTTCCAAGGGGCATTAAAACCATCTTGTTGAGCAACTGGGACCTCCACGTCTCTTCCGATGGCCATTCAAACCATCTTGATAAGCTACTGTGACCTCCACGTCTCTTCCAAGGGGCATTAAAACCGTCTTGTTAAGCTACTGTGACCTCCACGTCTCTTCCGAGGGGCATTAAAATCGTCTTGTTAAGCTACTGTGACCTCCACGTCTCTTCCGAGGGGCATTAAAACCGTCTTTTTAAGCTACTGTGACCTCCACGTCTCTTCCGAGGGGCATTAAAACCATCTTGTTAAGCTACTGTGTCCTCCACGTCTCTTTCGAGGGGAATTAAAACCGTCTTGTTAAGCTACTGTGACCTCCACCACTTTTCCAAGGGGCATTAAAACCATCTTGTTAAGCTACTGTGACCTCCACGTCTCTTTCGACGGGCATTAAAACAGTCTTGTTAAGCTACTGTGACCTCTACCACTTTTCCAAGGGACATTAAAACCGTCTTGTTAAGCTTCTGCTACCTCCACCACTTTACCAAGGGGCATTAAAACTGTCTTGTTAAGCTACTGTGACCTCCACGTCTCTTCCGAGGGGCATTAAAACCGTCTTGTTAAGCTACTTTGACCTCCACATTTCTTCCGAGGGGCATTAAAACCGTCTTGTTAAGCTACTGTGACCTCCACGTCTCTTCCGAGGGGCATTAAAAACGTCTTGTTAAGCTACTGTGACCTCCACGTCTCTTCTGAGGGGCATTAAAACCATCTTGTTAAGCTACTGTGTCCTCCACGTCTCTTCCGAGGGGCATTGAAACCGTCTTGTTAAGCTACTGTGACCTCCATGTCTCTTCTGAGGGGCATTAAAACCGTCTTGTTAAGCTACTGTGACCTCCACCACTTTTCCAAGGGGCATTAAAACCGTCTTGTTAAGCTTCTACGACCTCCACCACTTTACCAAGGGGCATTAAAACAATCTTGTTAAGCTACTGTGACCTCCAAGTCTCTTCCGAGGGGCAGTAAAACCGTTTTGCTAAGCTACTGTGACCTCCACGTCTCTTCCGAGGGGCATTAAAACCGTCTTGTTAAGCTACTGTGACCTCCACGTCTATTTTGAGGGGCATTAAAGCCGTCTTGTTAAGCTACTGTGACCTCCACGTCTCTTCCGAGGGGCATTAAAACCGTCTTGTTAAGCTACTGTGACCTCCACGTCTCTTCCAAGGGGCATTAAAACCATTTTGTTAAACTACTGTGACCTCCACGTCTCTTCTGAGGGGCATTAAAACCATCTTGTTAAGCTACTGTGACCTCCACCACTTTTCCAAGGGGCATTAAAACCATCTTGTTAAGCTACTGTGACCGACACGTCTCTTCCGAGGGGCATTAAAACCGTCTTGTTAAGCTACTGTGACCTCCACGTCTCTTTCGAGGGGCATTAAAACCGTCTGGTTAAGCTACTGTGACCACCACTTTTCCAAGGGGAATTAAAACCATCTTGTTGAGCTACTGGGACCTCCGCGTCTCTTCCGATGGGCATTCAAACCATCTTGATAAGCTACTGTGACCTCCACATCTCTTCCGAGGGGCATTAAAAGTGTCTTGTTAAGCCACTGTGACTTCCATGTCTCTTCCAAGGGGCATTAAAACCGTCCTGTTAAATTACTGTGACCTCCACGTCTCTTTCGAGGGGAATTAAAGCTGTCTTGTTAAGCTACTGTGAACTCCACAACTTTTCCAAGGGGCATTAAAACCATCTTGTTAAGCTACTGTGACCTCCACGTCTCTTCCGAGGGGCATTAAAACCATCTTGTTAAGCTACTGTGACCTCCACATCTCTTCCGAGGGGCATTAAAACCGTCTTGTTAAGCTACTGTGACTTCTACGTCTCTTCTTAGGGGCATTAAAACCGTCTTGTTAAGCTACTGTGACCTCCACATCTCTTCCAAGGGGCATTAAAACCATCTTGTTAAACTACTGTGACCTCCATGTCTCTTCTGAGGGGCATTAAAACCATCTTGTTAAGCTACTGTGTCCTCCACGTCTCTTTCGAGGGGAATTAAAACCGTATTGTTAAGCTACTGTGACCTCCACCACTTTTCAAAGGGGCATTAAAACCATCTTATTAAGCTACTGTGACCTCCACGTCTCTTCCGAGGGGCATTAAAACCGTCTTGTTAAGCTACTGTGATCTCCACGTCTCTTCCGAGGGGCATTAAAACCGTCCTGTTAAGCTACTGTGACCTCCACGTCTCTTTCGAGGGGAATTAAACCATCTTGTTAAGCTACTGTGACCTCCACCACTTTTCCAAGGGGCATTAAAACCATCTTGTTAAGCTACTGTGACCTCCACTTCTCTTCCGAGGGGCATTAAAGCCGTCTTGTTAAGCTACTGTGACCTCCACGTCTCTTCCGAGGGGCATTAAAACCATCTTGTTAAGCTACTGTGACCGCCACGTCTCTTCCGAAGGGCATTAAAACCGTCTTGTTAAGCTACTGTCACCTCCACGTCTCTTTCGAGGGGCATTAAAACCGTCTTGTTAAGCTACTGTGACCACCACTTTTCCAAGGGGCATTAAAACCGTCTTGTTAAGCTACTGTGACCTCCACGTCTCTTCCGAGGGGCACTAAAACCGTCCTGTTAAGCTACTGTGACCTCCACGTCTCTTTCGAGGGGAATTAAAACCGTCTTGTTAAGCTACTGTGACCTACACCACTTTTCCAAGGAGCATTAAAATAGTCTTGTTAAGCTACTGTGACCTCCACGTCTCTTCCCAGGGGCATTAAAACCGTCTTGTTAAGCTACTGTGACCTTCACGTCTCTTCCGAGGGGCATTAAAACCATCTTGTTAAGCTACTGTGACCGCCACGTCTCTTCCGAGGGGCATTAAAACCGTCTTGTTAAGCTACTGTGACCTCCACGTCTCTTTCGAGGTGCATTAAAACCGTCTTATTAAGCTACTGTGACCACCACTTTTCCAAGGGGCATTAAAACCGTCTTGTTAAGCTACTGGGACCTCCAAGTTTCTTCCGAGGGGCATTAAAACTGTCTTGTTAAGCTACTGTGACCTCCATCACTTTCCGAGGGGCATTAAAACCGTCTTGTTAAGCTTCTGCGACCTCCACCTCTTTACCAAGGGGCATTAAGACTGTCTTTTTAAGCTACTGTGACCTACACGTCTCTTCCGAGGGGCATTAAAACCGTTTTGTTAATCTACTGTGACCTCCACGTCTCTTCGGAGGGGTATTAAAACCGTCTTTTTAAGCTACTTTGACCTCCACGTCTCTTCCGAGGGGCATTAAAACCATCTTGTTAAGCTACTGTGACCTCCATGTCTCTTTCGAGGGGCATTAAAACCATCTTGTTAAGCTACTGTGACCTCCACGTCTCTTCCAAGGGGCATTAAAACCGTCTTGTTGAGCTACTGGGACCTCCACGTCTCTTCCGAGGGGCATTAAAACCGTCTTGTTAAGCTACTGTGACCTCTACGTCTCTTCTAAGGGGCATTAAAACCGTCTTGTTAAGCTACTGTGACCTCCACCACATTTCCAAGGGGCATTAAAACCGTCTTGTTAAGCTTCTGCGACCTCCACCACTTTACCAAGGGGCAAGAAAACCGTCTTGTTAAGCTACTGTGACCTCCGCGTCTCTTCCGAGGGGCATTAAAACCGTTTTGCTAAGCTACTGTGACCTCCACGTCTCTTCCGAGGGGCATTAAAACCATCTTGTTAAGCTACTGTGACCTCCACGTCTCTTCCGAGGGGCATTAAAACCGTCTTGTTAAGCTACTGTGAACTCCACGTCTATTTTGACTGGCATCAAAGCCGTCTTGTTAAGCTACTGTGACCTCCACGTCTCTTCCGAGGGGCATTAAAACCGTCTTGTTAAGCTACTGTGTCCTCCACATCTCTTTCGAAGGGCATTAAAACAGTCTTTTTAAGCTACTGTGACCTCTACCACTTTTCCAAGGGGCATTAAAACCGTCTTGTTAAGCTTCTGCGACCTCCATCACTTTACCAAGGGGCATTAAAACTGACTTGTTAAGCTACTGTGACCTCCACGTCTCTTCCGAGGGGCATTAAAACCGTCTTGTTAAGCTACTTTGACCTCCACATTTCTTCCGAGGGGCATTAAAACCGTCTTGTTAAGCTACTGTGACCTCCACGTCTCTTCCGAGGGGCATTAAAAACGTCTTGTTAAGCTACTGTGACCTCCACGTCTCTTCCAAGGGGCATTAAAACCATCTTGTTAGACTACTGTGACCTCCACGTCTCTTCTGAGGGGCATTAAAACCATCTTGTTAAGCTACTGTGTCCTCCACGTCTCTTCCGAGGGGAATTAAAACCGTCTTGTTAAGCTACTGTGACCTCCATGTCTCTTCTGAGGGGCATTAAAACCGTCTTGTTAAGCTACTGTGACCTCCACCACTTTTCCAAGGGGCATTAAAACCATCTTGTTAAGCTTCTGCGACCTCCACCACTTTACCAAGGGGCATTAAAACAGTCTTGTTAAGCTACTGTGACCTCCAAGTCTCTTCCGAGGGGCAGTAAAACCGTTTTGCTAAGCTACTGTGACCTCCACGTCTCTTCCGAGGGGCATTAAAACCGTCTTGTTAAGCTACTGTGACCTCCACGTCTATTTTGAGGGGCAATAAAGCCGTCTTGTTTAGCTACTGTGACCTCCACGTCTCTTCCGAGCGGCATTAAAACCGTCTTGTTAAGCTACTGTGACCTCCACGTCTCTTCCAAGGGGCATTAAAACCATCTTGTTAAGCTACTGTGACCTCCACCACTTTTCCAAGGGGCATTAAAACCATCTTGTTATGCTACTGTGACCGACACGTCTCTTCCGAGGGGCATTAAAACCGTCTTGTTAAGCTACTGTGACCTCCACGTCTCTTTCGAGGGGCATTAAAACCGTCTGGTTAAGCTACTGTGACCACCACTTTTCCAAGGGGCATTAAAACCATCTTGTTGAGCTACTGGGACCTCCACGTCTCTTCGATGGGCATTCAAACCATCTTGATAAGCTACTGTGACCTCCACGTCTCTTCCGAGGGGCATTAAAACCGTCTTGTTAAGCTACTGTGACCTACACGTCTCTTCCGAGGGGCATTAAAATCGTCTTGTTAAGCTACTGTGACCTCCACGTCTCTTCCGAGGGGCATTAAAACCGTCTTTTTAAGCTACTGTGACCTCCACGTCTCTTCCGAGGGGCATTAAAACCGTCTTGTTAAGCTACTGTGTCCTCCACGTCTCTTTCGAGGGGAATTAAAACCGTCTTGTTAAGCTACTGTGACCTCCACCACTTTTCCAAGGTGCATTAAAACCATCTTGTTAAGCTACTGTGACCTCCACGTCTCTTTCGACGGGCATTAAAACAGTCTTGTTAAGCTACTGTGACCTCTACCACTTTTCCAAGGGGCATTAAAACCGTCTTGTTAAGCTTCTGCGACCTCCACCACTTTACCAAGGGGCATTAAAACTGTCTTGTTAAGCTACTGTGACCTCCACGTCTCTTCCGAGGGGCATTAAAACCGTCTTGTTAAGCTACTTTGACCTCCACATTTCTTCCGAGGGGCATTAAAACCGTCTTGTTAAGCTACTGTGACCTCCACGTCTCTTCCGAGGGGCATTAAAAACGTCTTGTTAAGCTACTGTGACCTCCACGTCTCTTCCAAGGGGCATTAAAACCATCTTGTTAGACTACTGTGACCTCCACGTCTCTTCTGAGGGGCATTAAAACCATCTTGTTAAGCTACTGTGTCCTCCACGTCTCTTCCGAGGGGCATTAAAACCGTCTTGTTAAGCTACTGTGACCTCGATGTCTCTTCTGAGGGGCATTAAAACCGTCTTGTTAAGCTACTGTGACCTCCACCACTTTTCCAAGGGGCATTAAAACCGTCTTGCTAAGCTTCTGCGACCTCCACCACTTTACCAAGGGGCATTAAAACAGTCTTGTTAAGCTACTGTGACCTCCAAGTCTCTTCCGAGGGGCAGTAAAACCGTTTTGCTAAGCTACTGTGACCTCCACGTCTCTTCCGAGGGGCATTAAAACCGTCTTGTTAAGCTACTGTGACCTCCACGTCTATTTTGAGGGGCATTAAAGCCGTCTTGTTAAGCTACTGTGACCTCCACGTCTCTTCCGAGGGGCATTAAAACCGTCTTGTTAAGCTACTGTGACCTCCACGTCTCTTTCAAGGGGCATTAAAACCATTTTGTTAAACTACTGTGACCTCCACGTCTCTTCTGAGGGGCAATAAAACCATCTTGTTAAGCTACTGTGACCTCCACCACTTTTCCAAGGGGCATTAAAACCATCTTGTTAAGCTACTGTGACCGACACGTCTCTTCCGAGGGGCATTAAAACCGTCTTGTTAAGCTACTGTGACCTCCACGTCTCTTTCGAGGGGCATTAAAACCGTCTGGTTAAGCTACTGTGACCACCACTTTTCCAAGGGGCATTAAAACCATCTTGTTGAGCTACTGGGACCTCCACGTCTCTTCCGATGGGCATTCAAACCATCTTGATAAGCTACTGTGACCTCCACGTCTCTTCCGAGGGGCATTAAAACCGTCTTGTTAAGCTACTGTGACCTACACGTCTCTTCCGAGGGGCATTAAAATCGTCTTGTTAAGCTACTGTGACCTCCACGTCTCTTCCGAGGGGCATTAAAACCGTCTTTTTAAGCTACTGTGACCTCCACGTCTCTTCCGAGGGGCATTAAAACCATCTTGTTAAGCTACTGTGTCCTCCACGTCTCTTTCGAGGGGAATTAAAACCGTCTTGTTAAGCTACTGTGACCTCCACCACTTTTCCAAGGGGCATTAAAACCATCTTGTTAAGCTACTGTGACCTCCACGTCTCTTTCGACGGGCATTAAAACAGTCTTGTTAAGCTACTGTGACCTCTACCACTTTTCCAAGGGGCATTAAAACCGTCTTGTTAAGCTTCTGCGACCTCCACCACTTTACCAAGGGGCATTAAAACTGTCTTGTTAAGCTACTGTGACCTCCACATCTCTTCCGAGGGGCATTAAAACCGTCTTGTTAAGCTACTTTGACCTCCATATTTCTTCCGAGGGGCATTAAAACCGTCTTGTTAAGCTACCTTGACCTCCACGTCTCTTCCGAGGGGCATTAAAAACATCTTGTTAAGCTACTGTGACCTCCACGTCTCTTCCAAGGGGCATTAAAACCATCTTGTTAGACTACTGTGACATCCACGTCTCTTCTGAGGGGCATTAAAACCATCTTGTTAAGCTACTGTGTCCTCCACGTCTCTTCCGAGGGGCATTAAAACCGTCTTGTTAAGCTACTGTGACCTCCATGTCTCTTCTGAGGGGCATTAAAACCGTCTTGTTAAGCTACTGTGACCTCCACCACTTTTCCAAGGGGCATTAAAACAATCTTGTTAAGCTTCTGCGACCTCCACCACTTTACCAAGGGGCATTAAAACAGTCTTGTTAAGCTACTGTGACCTCCAAGTCTCTTCCGAGGGGCAGTAAAACCGTTTTGCTAAGCTACTGTGACCTCCACGTCTCTTCCGAGGGGCATTAAAACCGTCTTGTTAAGCTACTGTGACCTCCACGTCTATTTTGAGGGGCATTACAGCCGTGTTGTTAAGCTACTGTGACCTACACGTCTCTTCCGAGGGGCATTAAAACCGTCTTGTTAAGCTACTGTGACCTCCACGTCTCTTGCAAGGGACATTAAAACCATTTTGTTAAACTACTGTGACCTCCACGTCTCTTCTGAGGGGCATTAAAACCATCTTGTTAAGCTACTGTGACCTCCACCACTTTTCCAAGGGGCATTAAAACCATCTTGTTAAGCTACTGTGACCTCCACGTCTCTTTCGAGGGGCATTAAAACCGTCTGGTTAAGCTACTGTGACCACCACTTTTCCAAGGGGCATTAAAACCATCTTGTTGAGATACTGGGACCTCCACGTCTCTTCCGATGGGCATTCAAACCATCTTGATAAGCTACTGTGACCTCCACGTCTCTTCCGAGGGGCATTAAAACCGTCTTGTTAAGCTACTGTGACCTCCACGTCTCTTCCGAGGGGCATTAAAATCGTCTTGTTAAGCTACTGTGACCTCCACGTCTCTTCCGAGGGGCATTAAAACCGTCTTTTTAAGCTACTGTGACCTCCACGTCTCTTCCGAGGGGCATTAAAACCATCTTGTTAAGCTACTGTGTCCTCCACGTCTCTTTCGAGGTGAATTAAAACCGTCTTGTTAAGCTACTGTGACCTCCACCACTTTTCCAAGGGGCATTAAAACCATCTTGTTAAGCTACTGTGACCTCCACGTCTCTTTCGACGGGCATTAAAACAGTCTTATTAAGCTACTGTGACCTCTACCACTTTTCCAAGGGGCATTAAAACCATCTTGTTAAGCTACTGTGACCTCCACTTCTCTTCCGAGGGGCATTAAAGCCGTCTTGTTAAGCTACTGTGACCTCCACGTCTCTTCCGAGGGGCATTAAAACCATCTTGTTAAGCTACTGTGACCGCCACGTCTCTTCCGAGGGGCATTAAAACCGTCTTGTTAAGCTACTGTCACCTCCACGTCTCTTTCGAGGGGCATTAAAACCGTCTTGTTAAGCTACTGTGACCACCACTTTTCCAAGGGGCATTAAAACCGTCTTGTTAAGCTACTGTGACCTCCACGTCTCTTCCGAGGGGCACTAAAACCGTCCTGTTAAGCTACTGTGACCTCCACGTCTCTTTCGAGGGGAATTAAAACCGTCTTGTTAAGCTACTGTGACCTACACCACTTTTCCAAGGAGCATTAAAATAGTCTTGTTAAGCTACTGTGACCTCCACGTCTCTTCCCAGGGGCATTAAAACCGTCTTGTTAAGCTACTGTGACCTTCACGTCTCTTCCGAGGGGCATTAAAACCATCTTGTTAAGCTACTGTGACCGCCACGTCTCTTCCGAGGGGCATTAAAACCGTCTTGTTAAGCTACTGTGACCTCCACGTCTCTTTCGAGGTGCATTAAAACCGTCTTATTAAGCTACTGTGACCACCACTTTTCCAAGGGGCATTAAAACCGTCTTGTTAAGCTACTGGGACCTCCAAGTTTCTTCCGAGGGGCATTAAAACTGTCTTGTTAAGCTACTGTGACCTCCATCACTTTCCGAGGGGCATTAAAACCGTCTTCTTAAGCTTCTGCGACCTCCACCTCTTTACCAAGGGGCATTAAGACTGTCTTTTTAAGCTACTGTGACCTACACGTCTCTTCCGAGGGGCATTAAAACCGTTTTGTTAATCTATTGTGACCTCCACGTCTCTTCGGAGGGGTATTAAAACCGTCTTTTTAAGCTACTTTGACCTCCACGTCTCTTCCGAGGGGCATTAAAACCATCTTGTTAAGCTACTGTGACCTCCATGTCTCTTTCGAGGGGCATTAAAACCATCTTGTTAAGCTACTGTGACCTCCACGTCTCTTCCAAGGGGCATTAAAACCGTCTTGTTGAGCTACTGGGACCTCCACGTCTCTTCCGAGGGGCATTAAAACCGTCTTGTTAAGCTACTGTGACCTCTACGTCTCTTCTAAGGGGCATTAAAACCGTCTTGTTAAGCTACTGTGACCTCCACCACATTTCCAAGGGGCATTAAAACCGTCTTGTTAAGCTTCTGCGACCTCCACCACTTTACCAAGGGGCAAGAAAACCGTCTTGTTAAGCTACTGTGACCTCCGCGTCTCTTCCGATTGGCATTAAAACCGTTTTGCTAAGCTACTGTGGCCTCCACGTCTCTTCCGAGGGGCATTAAAATCGTCTTGTTAAGCTACTATGACCTCCACGTCTCTTCCGAGGGGCATTAAAACCGTCTTGTTAAGCTACTGTGACCTCCACGTCTCTTCCGAGGGGCATTAAAACCGTCTTGTTAAGCTACTGTGACCTCCACGTCTCTTCTGAGGGGCATTAAAACCGTCTTTTTAAGCTACTTTGACCTCCACCACTTTTCCAAGGGGCATTAAAACCGTCTTGTTAAGCTTCTGCGACCTCCACCACTTTACCAAGGGGCATTAAAACCGTCTTGTTAAGCTACTGTGACCTCCACGTCTCTTCCGAGGGGCATTAAAACCGTCTTGTTAAGCTACTGTGACCTCCACGTCTCTTCCGAGGGGCATTAAAACCGTCTTGTTAAGCTACTGTGACCTCCACGTCTCTTCCGAGGGGCATTAAAACCGTCTTGTTAAGCTACTGTGAACTCCACGTCTATTTTGACTGGCATCAAAGCCGTCTTGTTAAGCTACTGTGACCTCCACGTCTCTTCCGAGGGGCATTAAAACCGTCTTGTTAAGCTACTGTGTCCTCCACATCTCTTTCGACGGGCATTAAAACAGTCTTTTTAAGCTACTGTGACCTCTACCACTTTTCCAAGGGGCATTAAAACCGTCTTGTTAAGCTTCTGCGACCTCCATCACTTTACCAAGGGGCATTAAAACTGTCTTGTTAAGCTACTGTGACCTCCACGTCTCTTCCGAGGGGCATTAAAACCGTCTTGTTAAGCTACTTTGACCTCCACATTTCTTCCGAGGGGCATTAAAACCGTCTTGTTAAGCTACTGTGACCTACACGTCTCTTCCGAGGGGTATTAAAAACGTCTTGTTAAGCTACTGTGACCTCCACGTCTCTTCCAATGGGCATTAAAACCATCTTGTTAGACTACTGTGACCTCCACGTCTCTTCTGAGGGGCATTAAAACCATCTTGTTAAGCTACTGTGTCCTCCACGTCTCTTCCGAGGGGAATTAAAACCGTCTTGTTAAGCTACTGTGACCTCCATGTCTCTTCTGAGGGGCATTAAAACCGTCTTGTTAAGCTACTGTGACCTCCACCACTTTTCCAAGGGGCATTAAAACCGTCTTGTTAAGCTTCTGCGACCTCCACCACTTTACCAAGGGGCATTAAAACAGTCTTGTTAAGCTACTGTGACCTCCACGTCTCTTCCGAGGGGCATTAAATCCGTCTTGTTAAGCTACTGTGACCTCCACGTCTATTTTGAGGGGCATTAAAGCCGTCTTGTTAAGCTACTGTGACCTCCACGTCTCTTCCGAGGGGCATTAAAACCGTCTTGTTAAGCTACTGTGACCTCCACGTCTCTTCCAAGGGGCATTAAAACCATCTTGTTAAGCTACTGTGACCTCCACCACTTTTCCAAGGTGCATTAAAACCATCTTGTTAAGCTACTGTGACCGACACGTCTCTTCCGAGGGGCATTAAAACCGTCTTGTTAAGCTACTGTGACCTCCACGTCTCTTTCGAGGGGCATTAAAACCGTCTGGTTAAGCTACTGTGACCACCACTTTTCCAAGGGGCATTAAAACCATCTTGTTGAGCTACTGGGACCTCCACGTCTCTTCGATGGGCATTCAAACCATCTTGATAAGCTACTGTGACCTCCACGTCTCTTCCGAGGGGCATTAAAACCGTCTTGTTAAGCTACTGTGACCTCCATGTCTCTTCCGAGGGGCATTAAAATCGTCTTGTTAAGCTACTGTGACCTCCACGTCTCTTCCGAGGGGCATTAAAACCGTCTTTTTAAGCTACTGTGACCTCCACGTCTCTTCCGAGGGGCATTAAAACCATCTTGTTAAGCCACTGTGTCCTCCACGTCTCTTTCGAGGGGAATTAAAACCGTCTTGTTAAGCTACTGTGACCTCCACCACTTTTCCAAGGGGCATTAAAACCATCTTGTTAAGCTACTGTGACCTCCACGTCTCTTTCGACGGGCATTAAAACAGTCTTGTTAAGCTACTGTGACCTCTACCACTTTTCCAAGGGGCATTAAAACCGTCTTGTTAAGCTTCTGCGACCTCCACCACTTTACCAAGGGGCATTAAAACTGTCTTGTTAAGCTACTGTGACCTCCACGTCTCTTCCGAGGGGCATTAAAACCGTCTTGTTAAGCTACTTTGACCTCCACATTTCTTCCGAGGGGCATTAAATCCGTCTTGTTAAGCTACTGTGACCTCCACGTCTCTTCCGAGGGGCATTAAAAACGTCTTGTTAAGCTACTGTGACCTCCACGTCTCTTCCAAGGGGCATTAAAACCATCTTGTTAGACTACTGTGACCTCCACGTCTCTTCTGAGGGGCATTAAAACCATCTTGTTAAGCTACTGTGTCCTCCACGTCTCTTCCGAGGGGCATTAAAACCGTCTTGTTAAGCTACTGTGACCTCGATGTCTCTTCTGAGGGGCATTAAAACCGTCTTGTTAAGCTACTGTGACCTCCACCACTTTTCCAAGGGGCATTAAAACCGTCTTGTTAAGCTTCTGCGACCTCCACCACTTTACCAAGGGGCATTAAAACAGTCTTGTTAAGCTACTGTGACCTCCACGTCTCTTCCGAGGGGCATTAAAAACGTCTTGTTAAGCTACTGTGACCTCCACGTCTCTTCCAAGGGGCATTAAAACCATCTTGTTAGACTACTGTGACCTCCACGTCTCTTCTGAGGGGCATTAAAACCATCTTGTTAAGCTACTGTGTCCTCCACGTCTCTTCCGAGGGGCAGTAAAACCGTTTTGCTAAGCTACTGTGACCTCCACGTCTCTTCCGAGGGGCATTAAAACCGTCTTGTTAAGCTACTGTGACCTCCACGTCTATTTTGAGGGGCATTAAAGCCGTCTTGTTAAGCTACTGTGACCTCCACGTCTCTTCCGAGGGGCATTAAAACCGTCTTGTTAAGCTACTGTGACCTCCACGTCTCTTTCAAGGGGCATTAAAACCATTTTGTTAAACTACTGTGACCTCCACGTCTCTTCTGAGGGGCAATAAAACCATCTTGTTAAGCTACTGTGACCTCCACCACTTTTCCAAGGGGCATTAAAACCATCTTGTTAAGCTACTGTGACCGACACGTCTCTTCCGAGGGGCATTAAAACCGTCTTGTTAAGCTACTGTGACCTCCACGTCTCTTTCGAGGGGCATTAAAACCGTCTGGTTAAGCTACTGTGACCTCCACGTCTCTTCCGAGGGGCATTAAAACCGTCTTTTTAAGCTACTGTGACCTCCACGTCTCTTCCGAGGGGCATTAAAACCATCTTGTTAAGCTACTGTGTCCTCCACGTCTCTTTCGAGGGGAATTAAAACCGTCTTGTTAAGCTACTGTGACCTCCACCACTTTTCCAAGGGGCATTAAAACCATCTTGTTAAGCTACTGTGACCTCCACGTCTCTTTCGACGGGCATTAAAACAGTCTTGTTAAGCTACTGTGACCTCTACCACTTTTCCAAGGGGCATTAAAACCATCTTGTTGAGCTACTGGGACCTCCACGTCTCTTCCGATGGGCATTCAAACCATCTTGATAAGCTACTGTGACCTCCACGTCTCTTCCGAGGGGCATTAAAACCGTCTTGTTAAGCTACTGTGACCTACACGTCTCTTCCAAGGGGCATTAAAATCGTCTTGTTAAGCTACTGTGACCTCCACGTCTCTTCCGAGGGGCATTAAAACCGTCTTTTTAAGCTACTGTGACCTCCACGTCTCTTCCGAGGGGCATTAAAACCATCTTGTTAAGCTACTGTGTCCTCCACGTCTCTTTCGAGGGGAATTAAAACCGTCTTGTTAAGCTACTGTGACCTCCACCACTTTTCCAAGGGGCATTAAAACCATCTTGTTAAGCTACTGTGACCTCCACGTCTCTTTCGACGGGCATTAAAACAGTCTTGTTAAGCTACTGTGACCTCTACCACTTTTCCAAGGGGCATTAAAACCGTCTTGTTAAGCTTCTGCGACCTCCACCACTTTACCAAGGGGCATTAAAACTGTCTTGTTAAGCTACTGTGACCTCCACATCTCTTCCGAGGGGCATTAAAACCGTCTTGTTAAGCTACTTTGACCTCCATATTTCTTCCGAGGGGCATTAAAACCGTCTTGTTAAGCTACCTTGACCTCCACGTCTCTTACGAGGGGCATTAAAAACATCTTGTTAAGCTACTGTGACCTCCACGTCTCTTCCAAGGGGCATTAAAACCATCTTGTTAGACTACTGTGACCTCCACGTCTCTTCTGAGGGGCATTAAAACCATTTTGTTAAGCTACTGTGTCCTCCACGTCTCTTCCGAGGGGCATTAAAACCGTCTTGTTAAGCTACTGTGACCTCCATGTCTCTTCTGAGGGGCATTAAAACCGTCTTGTTAAGCTACTGTGACCTCCACCACTTTTCCAAGGGGCATTAAAACCGTCTTGTTAAGCTTCTGCGACCTCCACCACTTTACCAAGGGGCATTAAAACAGTCTTGTTAAGCTACTGTGACCTCCAAGTCTCTTCCGAGGGGCAGTAAAACCGTTTTGCTAAGCTACTGTGACCTCCACGTCTCTTCCGAGGGGCATTAAAACCGTCTTGTTAAGCTACTGTGACCTCCACGTCTATTTTGAGGGGCATTACAGCCGTGTTGTTAAGCTACTGTGACCTACACGTCTCTTCCGAGGGGCATTAAAACCGTCTTGTTAAGCTACTGTGACCTCCACGTCTCTTCCAAGGGACATTAAAACCATTTTGTTAAACTACTGTGACCTCCACGTCTCTTCTGAGGGGCATTAAAACCATCTTGTTAAGCTACTGTGACCTCCACCACTTTTCCAAGGGGCATTAAAACCATCTTGTTAAGCTACTGTGACCTCCACGTCTCTTTCGAGGGGCATTAAAACCGTCTGGTTAAGCTACTGTGACCACCACTTTTCCAAGGGGCATTAAAACCATCTTGTTGAGATACTGGGACCTCCACGTCTCTTCCGATGGGCATTCAAACCATCTTGATAAGCTACTGTGACCTCCACGTCTCTTCCGAGGGGCATTAAAACCGTCTTGTTAAGCTACTGTGACCTCCACGTCTCTTCCGAGGGGCATTAAAATCGTCTTGTTAAGCTACTGTGACCTCCACGTCTCTTCCGAGGGGCATTAAAACCGTCTTTTTAAGCTACTGTGACCTCCACGTCTCTTCCGAGGGGCATTAAAACCATCTTGTTAAGCTACTGTGTCCTCCACGTCTCTTTCGAGGGGAATTAAAACCGTCTTGTTAAGCTACTGTGACCTCCACCACTTTTCCAAGGGGCATTAAAACCATCTTGTTAAGCTACTGTGACCTCCACGTCTCTTTCGACGGGCATTAAAACAGTCTTGTTAAGCTACTGTGACCTCTACCACTTTTCCAAGGGGCATTAAAACCGTCTTGTTAAGCTTCTGCGACCTCCACCACTTTACCAAGGGGCATTAAAACTGTCTTGTTAAGCTACTGTGACCTCCACGTCTCTTCCGAGGGGCATTAAAACCGTCTTGTTAAGCTACTGTGACCTCCACGTCTCTTCCGAGGGGCATTAAAATCGTCTTGTTAAGCTACTGTGACCTCCACGTCTCTTCCGAGGGGCATTAAAACCATCTTGTTAAGCTACTGTGTCCTCCACGTCTCTTTCGAGGGGAATTAAAACCGTCTTGTTAAGCTACTGTGACCTCCACCACTTTTCCAAGGGGCATTAAAACCATCTTGTTAAGCTACTGTGACCTCCACGTCTCTTTCGACGGGCATTAAAACAGTCTTATTAAGCTACTGTGACCTCTACCACTTTTCCAAGGGGCATTAAAACCGTCTTGTTAAGCTTCTGCGACCTCCACCACTTTACCAAGGGGCATTAAAACTGTCTTGTTAAGCTACTGTGACCTCCACGTCTCTTCCGAGGGGCATTAAAACCGTCTTGTTAAGCTACTTTGACCTCCACATTTCTTCCGAGGGGCATTAAAACCGTCTTGTTAAGCTACTGTGACCTCCACGTCTCTTCCGAGGGGCATTAAAAACGTCTTGTTAAGCTACTGTGACCTCCACGTCTCTTCCAAGGGGCATTAAAACCATCTTGTTAGACTACTGTGACCTCCACGTCTCTTCTGAGGGGCATTAAAACCATCTTGTTAAGCTACTGTGTCCTCCACGTCTCTTCCGAGGGGCATTAAAACCGTCTTGTTAAGCTACTGTGACCTCCATGTCTCTTCTGAGGGGCATTAAAACAGTCTTGTTAAGCTACTGTGACCTCCACCACTTTTCCAAGGGGCATTAAAACCGTCTTGTTAAGCTTCTGCGACCTCCACCACTTTACCAAGGGGCATTAAAACAGTCTTGTTAAGCTACTGTGACCTCCAAGTCTCTTCCGAGGGGCAGTAAAACCGTTTTGCTAAGCTACTGTGACCTCCACGTCTCTTCCGAGGGGTTTTAAAACCGTCTTGTTAAGCTACTGTGACCTCCACGTCTATTTTGAGGGGCATTAAAGCCGTCTTGTTAAGCTACTGTGACCTCCACGTTTCTTCCGAGGGGCATTAAAACCGTCTTGTTAAGCTACTGTGACCTCCACGTCTCTTCCAAGGGGCATTAAAACCATTTTGTTAAACTACTGTGACCTCCACGTCTCTTCTGAGGGGCATTAAAACCATCTTGTTAAGCTACTGTGACCTCCACCACTTTTCCAAGGGGCATTAAAACCATCTTGTTAAGCTACTGTGACCGACACGTCTCTTCCGAGGGGCATTAAAACCGTCTTGTTAAGCTACTGTGACCTCCAGGTCTCTTTCGAGGGGCATTAAAACCGTCTGGTTAAGCTACTGTGACCACCACTTTTCCAAGGGGCATTAAAACCATCTTGTTGAGCTACTGGGACCTCCACGTCTCTTCCGATGGGCATTCAAACCATCTTGATAAGCTACTGTGACCTCCACGTCTCTTCCGAGGGGCATTAAAACCGTCTTGTTAAGCTACTGTGACCTCCACGTCTCTTCCGAGGGGCATTAAAATCGTCTTGTTAAGCTACTGTGACCTCCACGTCTCTTCCGAGGGGCATTAAAACCGTCTTTTTAAGCTACTGTGACCTCCACGTCTCTTCCGAGGGGCATTAAAACCATCTTGTTAAGCTACTGTGTCCTCCACGTCTCTTTCGAGGGGAATTAAAACCGTCTTGTTAAGCTACTGTGACCTCCACCACTTTTCCAAGGGGCATTAAAACCATCTTGTTAAGCTACTGTGACCTCCACGTCTCTTCCGAGGGGCATTAAAACTGTCTTGTTAAGCTACTGTGACCTCCACGTCTCTTACGAGGGGAATTAAAACCGTGTTATTAAGCTACTGTGACCTCCACGACTTTTCCAAGGGGCATTAAAACCATCTTGTTAAGCTACTGTGACCTCCACGTCTCTTCCGAGGGGCATTAAAATCGTCTTGTTAAGCTACTGTGACCTCCACGTCTCTTCCGAGGGGCATTAAAACCGTCTTGTTAAGCTACTGTGACCTCCACGTCTATTTTGAGGGGCATTAAAGCCGTCTTGTTAAGCTACTGTGACCTCCACGTCTCTTCCGAGGGGCATTAAAACCGTCTTGTTAAGCTACTGTGTCCTCCACATCTCTTTCGAGGGGCATTAAAACAGTCTTGTTAAGCTACTGTGACCTCTACCACTTTTCCAAGGGCATTAAAACCGTCTTGTTAAGCTTCTGCGACCTCCACCACTTTACCAAGGGTCATTAAAACCGTCTTGTTAAGCTACTGTGACCTCCACGTCTCTTCCGAGGGGCATTAAAACCGTCTTGTTAAGCTACTGTGAGCTCCACATCTCTTCCGAGGGGCATTAAAACCGTCTTGTTAAGCTACTGTGACCTCCACATCTCTTCCGAGGGGCATTAAAAGCGTCTTGTTAAGCTACTGTGACCTCCACGTCTCTTCCAAGGGGCATTAAAACCGTCCTGTTAAGTTACTGTGACCTCCACGTCTCTTTCGAGGGGAATTAAAACTGTCTTGTTAAGCTACTGTGAACTCCACCACTTTTCCAAGGGGCATTAAAACCATCTTGTTAAGCTACTGTGACCTCCACGTCTCTTCCGAGGGGCATTAAAACCGTCTTGTTAAGCTACTGTGACCTCCACATCTCTTCCGAGGGGCATTAAAAACGTCTTGTTAAGCTACTGTGACTTCCACGTCTCTTCTTAGGGGCATTAAAACCGTCTTGTTAAGCTACTGTGACCTCCACGTCTCTTCCAAGGGGCATTAAAACCATCTTGTTAAACTACTGTGACCTCCATGTCTCTTCTGAGGGGCATTAAAACCATCTTGTTAAGCTACTGTGTCCTCCACGTCTCTTTCGAGGGGAATTAAAACCGTCTTGTTAAGCTACTGTGACCTCCACCACTTTTCAAAGGGGCATTAAAACCATCTTGTTAAGCTACTGTGACCTCCACGTCTCTTCCGAGGGGCATTAAAACCGTCTTGTTAAGCTACTGTGACCTCCACGTCTTTTCCGAGGGGCATTAAAACCGTCCTGTTAAGCTACTGTGACCTCCACGTCTCTTTCGAGGGGAATTAAACCGTCTTGTCAAGCTACTGTGACCTCCACCACTTTTCCAAGGGGCATTAAAACCATCTTGTTAAGCTACTGTGACCTCCACGTCTCTTCCGAGGGGCATTAAAACCGTCTTGTTAAGCTACTGTGACCTCCACCACTTTTCCAAGGGGCATTAAAACCATCTTGTTAAGCTACTGTGACCTCCACGTCTCTTCCGAGGGGCATTAAAACTGTCTTGTTAAGCTACTGTGTCCTCCACGTCTCTTACGAGGGGAATTAAAACCGTGTTATTAAGCTACTGTGACCTCCACGACTTTTCCAAGGGGCATTAAAACCATCTTGTTAAGCTACTGTGACCTCCACGTCTCTTCCGAGGGGCATTAAAATCGTCTTGTTAAGCTACTGTGACCTCCACGTCTCTTCCGAGGGGCATTAAAACTGTCTTGTTAAGCTACTGTGACCTCCACGTCTATTTTGAGGGGCATTAAAGCCGTCTTGTTAAGCTACTGTGACCTCCACGTCTCTTCCGAGGGGCATTAAAACCGTCTTGTTAAGCTACTGTGTCCTCCACATCTCTTTCGAGGGGCATTAAAACAGTCTTGTTAAGCTACTGTTACCTCTACCACTTTTCCAAGGGCATTAAAACCGTCTTGTTAAGCTTCTGCGACCTCCACCACTTTACCAAGGGTCATTAAAACCGTCTTGTTAAGCTACTGTGACCTCCACGTCTCTTCCGAGGGGCATTAAAACCGTCTTGTTAAGCTACTGTGAGCTCCACATCTCTTCCAAGGGGCATTAAAACCGTCTTGTTAAGCTACTGTGACCTCCACATCTCTTCCGAGGGGCATTAAAAGCGTCTTGTTAAGCTACTGTGACCTCCACGTCTCTTCCAAGGGGCATTAAAACCGTCCTGTTAAGTTACTGTGACCTCCACGTCTATTTTGAGGGGCATTAAAGCCGTCTTGTTAAGCTACTGTGACCTCCACGTCTCTTCCGAGGGGCATTAAAACCGTCTTGTTAAGCTACTGTGACCTCCACGTCTCTTCCAAGGGGCATTAAAACCATTTTGTTAAACTACTGTGACCTCCACGTCTCTTCTGAGGGGCATTAAAACCATCTTGTTAAGCTACTGTGACCTCCACCACTTTTCCAAGGGGCATTAAAACCATCTTGTTAAGCTACTGTGACCGACACGTCTCTTCCGAGGGGCATTAAAACCGTCTTGTTAAGCTACTGTGACCTCCACGTCTCTTTCGAGGGGCATTAAAACCGTCTGGTTAAGCTACTGTGACCACCACTTTTCCAAGGGGCATTAAAACCATCTTGTTGAGCTACTGGGACCTCCACGTCTCTTCCGATGGGCATTCAAACCATCTTGATAAGCTACTGTGACCTCCACGTCTCTTCCGAGGGGCATTAAAACCGTCTTGTTAAGCTACTGTGACCTCCACGTCTCTTCCGAGGGGCATTAAAATCGTCTTGTTAAGCTACTGTGACCTCCACGTCTCTTCCGAGGGGCATTAAAACCGTCTTCTTAAGCTACTGTGACCTCCACGTCTCTTCCGAGGGGCATTAAAACCATCTTGTTAAGCTACTGTGTCCTCCACGTCTCTTTCGAGGGGAATTAAAACCGTCTTGTTAAGCTACTGTGACCTCCACCACTTTTCCAAGGGGCATTAAAACCATCTTGTTAAGCTACTGTGACCTCCACGTCTCTTCCGAGGGGCATTAAAACTGTCTTGTTAATCTTCTGTGACCTCCACGTCTCTTACGAGGGGAATTAAAACCGTGTTATTAAGCTACTGTGACCTCCACGACTTTTCCAAGGGGCATTAAAACCATCTTGTTAAGCTACTGTGACCTCCACGTCTCTTCCGAGGGGCATTAAAATCGTCTTGTTAAGCTACTGTGACCTCCACGTCTCTTCCGAGGGGCATTAAAACCGTCTTGTTAAGCTACTGTGACCTCCACGTCTATTTTGAGGGGCATTAAAGCCGTCTTGTTAAGCTACTGTGACCTCCACGTCTCTTCCGAGGGGCATTAAAACCGTCTTGTTAAGCTACTGTGTCCTCCACATCTCTTTCGAGGGGCATTAAAACAGTCTTGTTAAGCTACTGTGACCTCTACCACTTTTCCAAGGGCATTAAAACCGTCTTGTTAAGCTTCTGCGACCTCCACCACTTTACCAAGGGTCATTAAAACCGTCTTGTTAAGCTACTGTGACCTCCACGTCTCTTCCGAGGGGCATTAAAACCGTCTTGTTAAGCTACTGTGAGCTCCACATCTCTTCCGAGGGGCATTAAAACCGTCTTGTTAAGCTACTGTGACCTCCACATCTCTTCCGAGGGGCATTAAAAGCGTCTTGTTAAGCTACTGTGACCTCCACGTCTCTTCCAAGGGGCATTAAAACCGTCCTGTTAAGTTACTGTGACCTCCACGTCTCTTTCGAGGGGAATTAAAACTGTCTTGTTAAGCTACTGTGAACTCCACCACTTTTCCAAGGGGCATTAAAACCATCTTGTTAAGCTACTGTGACCTCCACGTCTCTTCCGAGGGGCATTAAAACCGTCTTGTTAAGCTACTGTGACCTCCACATCTCTTCCGAGGGGCATTAAAAACGTCTTGTTAAGCTACTGTGACTTCCACGTCTCTTCTTAGGGGCATTAAAACCGTCTTGTTAAGCTACTGTGACCTCCACGTCTCTTCCAAGGGGCATTAAAACCATCTTGTTAAACTACTGTGACCTCCATGTCTCTTCTGAGGGGCATTAAAACCATCTTGTTAAGCTACTGTGTCCTCCACGTCTCTTTCGAGGGGAATTAAAACCGTCTTGTTAAGCTACTGTGACCTCCACCACTTTTCAAAGGGGCATTAAAACCATCTTGTTAAGCTACTGTGACCTCCACGTCTCTTCCGAGGGGCATTAAAACCGTCTTGTTAAGCTACTGTGACTTCCACGTCTCTTCTTAGGGGCATTAAAACCGTCTTGTTAAGCTACTGTGACCTCCACGTCTCTTCCAAGGGGCATTAAAACCATCTTGTTAAACTACTGTGACCTCCATGTCTCTTCTGAGGGGCATTAAAACCATCTTGTTAAGCTACTGTGTCCTCCACGTCTCTTTCGAGGGGAATTAAAACCGTCTTGTTAAGCTACTGTGACCTCCACGTCTCTTCCGAGGGGCATTAAAACCGTCTTGTTAAGCTACTGTGACCTCCACATCTCTTCCGAGGGGCATTAAAAACGTCTTGTTAAGCTACTGTGACTTCCACGTCTCTTCTTAGGGGCATTAAAACCGTCTTGTTAAGCTACTGTGACCTCCACGTCTCTTCCAAGGGGCATTAAAACCATCTTGTTAAACTACTGTGACCTCCATGTCTCTTCTGAGGGGCATTAAAACCATCTTGTTAAGCTACTGTGTCCTCCACGTCTCTTTCGAGGGGAATTAAAACCGTCTTGTTAAGCTACTGTGACCTCCACCACTTTTCAAAGGGGCATTAAAACCATCTTGTTAAGCTACTGTGACCTCCACGTCTCTTCCGAGGGGCATTAAAACCGTCTTGTTAAGCTACTGTGACCTCCACGTCTCTTCCGAGGGGCATTAAAACCGTCCTGTTAAGCTACTGTGACCTCCACGTCTCTTTCGAGGGGAATTAAACCGTCTTGTCAAGCTACTGTGACCTCCACCACTTTTCCAAGGGGCATTAAAACCATCTTGTTAAGCTACTGTGACCTCCACGTCTCTTCCGAGGGGCATTAAAACCGTCTTGTTAAGCTACTGTGACCTCCACCACTTTTCCAAGGGGCATTAAAACCATCTTGTTAAGCTACTGTGACCTCCACGTCTCTTCCGAGGGGCATTAAAACTGTCTTGTTAAGCTACTGTGTCCTCCACGTCTCTTACGAGGGGAATTAAAACCGTGTTATTAAGCTACTGTGACCTCCACGACTTTTCCAAGGGGCATTAAAACCATCTTGTTAAGCTACTGTGACCTCCACGTCTCTTCCGAGGGGCATTAAAATCGTCTTGTTAAGCTACTGTGACCTCCACGTCTCTTCCGAGGGGCATTAAAACTGTCTTGTTAAGCTACTGTGACCTCCACGTCTATTTTGAGGGGCATTAAAGCCGTCTTGTTAAGCTACTGTGACCTCCACGTCTCTTCCGAGGGGCATTAAAACCGTCTTGTTAAGCTACTGTGTCCTCCACATCTCTTTCGAGGGGCATTAAAACAGTCTTGTTAAGCTACTGTTACCTCTACCACTTTTCCAAGGGCATTAAAACCGTCTTGTTAAGCTTCTGCGACCTCCACCACTTTACCAAGGGTCATTAAAACCGTCTTGTTAAGCTACTGTGACCTCCACGTCTCTTCCGAGGGGCATTAAAACCGTCTTGTTAAGCTACTGTGAGCTCCACATCTCTTCCAAGGGGCATTAAAACCGTCTTGTTAAGCTACTGTGACCTCCACATATCTTCCGAGGGGCATTAAAAGCGTCTTGTTAAGCTACTGTGACCTCCACGTCTCTTCCAAGGGGCATTAAAACCGTCCTGTTAAGTTACTGTGACCTCCACGTCTATTTTGAGGGGCATTAAAGCCGTCTTGTTAAGCTACTGTGACCTCCACGTCTCTTCCGAGGGGCATTAAAACCGTCTTGTTAAGCTACTGTGACCTCCACGTCTCTTCCAAGGGGCATTAAAACCATTTTGTTAAACTACTGTGACCTCCACGTCTCTTCTGAGGGGCATTAAAACCATCTTGTTAAGCTACTGTGACCTCCACCACTTTTCCAAGGGGCATTAAAACCATCTTGTTAAGCTACTGTGACCGACACGTCTCTTCCGAGGGGCATTAAAACCGTCTTGTTAAGCTACTGTGACCTCCACGTCTCTTTCGAGGGGCATTAAAACCGTCTGGTTAAGCTACTGTGACCACCACTTTTCCAAGGGGCATTAAAACCATCTTGTTGAGCTACTGGGACCTCCACGTCTCTTCCGATGGGCATTCAAACCATCTTGATAAGCTACTGTGACCTCCACGTCTCTTCCGAGGGGCATTAAAACCGTCTTGTTAAGCTACTGTGACCTCCACGTCTCTTCCGAGGGGCATTAAAATCGTCTTGTTAAGCTACTGTGACCTCCACGTCTCTTCCGAGGGGCATTAAAACCGTCTTCTTAAGCTACTGTGACCTCCACGTCTCTTCCGAGGGGCATTAAAACCATCTTGTTAAGCTACTGTGTCCTCCACGTCTCTTTCGAGGGGAATTAAAACCGTCTTGTTAAGCTACTGTGACCTCCACCACTTTTCCAAGGGGCATTAAAACCATCTTGTTAAGCTACTGTGACCTCCACGTCTCTTCCGAGGGGCATTAAAACTGTCTTGTTAAGCTTCTGTGACCTCCACGTCTCTTACGAGGGGAATTAAAACCGTGTTATTAAGCTACTGTGACCTCCACGACTTTTCCAAGGGGCATTAAAACCATCTTGTTAAGCTACTGTGACCTCCACGTCTCTTCCGAGGGGCATTAAAATCGTCTTGTTAAGCTACTGTGACCTCCACGTCTCTTCCGAGGGGCATTAAAACCGTCTTGTTAAGCTACTGTGACCTCCACGTCTATTTTGAGGGGCATTAAAGCCGTCTTGTTAAGCTACTGTGACCTCCACGTCTCTTCCGAGGGGCATTAAAACCGTCTTGTTAAGCTACTGTGTCCTCCACATCTCTTTCGAGGGGCATTAAAACAGTCTTGTTAAGCTACTGTGACCTCTACCACTTTTCCAAGGGCATTAAAACCGTCTTGTTAAGCTTCTGCGACCTCCACCACTTTACCAAGGGTCATTAAAACCGTCTTGTTAAGCTACTGTGACCTCCACGTCTCTTCCGAGGGGCATTAAAACCGTCTTGTTAAGCTACTGTGAGCTCCACATCTCTTCCGAGGGGCATTAAAACCGTCTTGTTAAGCTACTGTGACCTCCACATCTCTTCCGAGGGGCATTAAAAGCGTCTTGTTAAGCTACTGTGACCTCCACGTCTCTTCCAAGGGGCATTAAAACCGTCCTGTTAAGTTACTGTGACCACCACGTCTCTTTCGAGGGGAATTAAAACTGTCTTGTTAAGCTACTGTGAACTCCACCACTTTTCCAAGGGGCATTAAAACCATCTTGTTAAGCTACTGTGACCTCCACGTCTCTTCCGAGGGGCATTAAAACCGTCTTGTTAAGCTACTGTGACCTCCACATCTCTTCCGAGGGGCATTAAAAACGTCTTGTTAAGCTACTGTGACTTCCACGTCTCTTCTTAGGGGCATTAAAACCGTCTTGTTAAGCTACTGTGACCTCCACGTCTCTTCCAAGGGGCATTAAAACCATCTTGTTAAACTACTGTGACCTCCATGTCTCTTCTGAGGGGCATTAAAACCATCTTGTTAAGCTACTGTGTCCTCCACGTCTCTTTCGAGGGGAATTAAAACCGTCTTGTTAAGCTACTGTGACCTCCACCACTTTTCAAAGGGGCATTAAAACCATCTTGTTAAGCTACTGTGACCTCCACGTCTCTTCCGAGGGGCATTAAAACCGTCTTGTTAAGCTACTGTGACCTCCACGTCTCTTCCGAGGGGCATTAAAACCGTCCTGTTAAGCTACTGTGACCTCCACGTCTCTTTCGAGGGGAATTAAACCGTCTTGTCAAGCTACTGTGACCTCCACCACTTTTCCAAGGGGCATTAAAACCATCTTGTTAAGCTACTGTGACCTCCACGTCTCTTCCGAGGGGCATTAAAACCGTCTTCTTAAGCTACTGTGACCTCCACCACTTTTCCAAGGGGCATTAAAACCATCTTGTTAAGCTACTGTGACCTCCACGTCTCTTCCGAGGGGCATTAAAACTGTCTTGTTAAGCTACTGTGACCTCCACGTCTCTTACGAGGGGAATTAAAACCGTGTTATTAAGCTACTGTGACCTCCACGACTTTTCCAAGGGGCATTAAAACCATCTTGTTAAGCTACTGTGACCTCCACGTCTCTTCCGAGGGGCATTAAAATCGTCTTGTTAAGCTACTGTGACCTCCACGTCTCTTCCGAGGGGCATTAAAACTGTCTTGTTAAGCTACTGTGACCTCCACGTCTATTTTGAGGGGCATTAAAGCCGTCTTGTTAAGCTACTGTGACCTCCACGTCTCTTCCGAGGGGCATTAAAACCGTCTTGTTAAGCTACTGTGTCCTCCACATCTCTTTCGAGGGGCATTAAAACAGTCTTGTTAAGCTACTGTGACCTCTACCACTTTTCCAAGGGCATTAAAACCGTCTTGTTAAGCTTCTGCGACCTCCACCACTTTACCAAGGGTCATAAAAACCGTCTTGTTAAGCTACTGTGACCTCCACGTCTCTTCCGAGGGGCATTAAAACCGTCTTGTTAAGCTACTGTGAGCTCCACATCTCTTCCGAGGGGCATTAAAACCGTCTTGTTAAGCTATTGTGACCTCCACATCTCTTCCGAGGGGCATTAAAAGCGTCTTGTTAAGCTACTGTGACCTCCACGTCTCTTCCAAGGGGCATTAAAACCGTCCTGTTAAGTTACTGTGACCTCCACGTCTCTTTCGAGGGGAATTAAAACTGTCTTGTTAAGCTACTGTGAACTCCACCACTTTTCCAAGGGGCATTAAAACCATCTTGTTAAGCTACTGTGACCTCCACGTCTCTTCCGAGGGGCATTAAAACCGTCTTGTTAAGCTACTGTGACCTCCACATCTCTTCCGAGGGGCATTAAAAACGTCTTGTTAAGCTACTGTGACTTCAACGTCTCTTCTTAGGGGCATTAAAACCGTCTTGTTAAGCTACTGTGACCTCCACGTCTCTTCCAAGGGGCATTAAAACCATCTTGTTAAACTACTGTGACCTCCATGTCTCTTCTGAGGGGCATTAAAACCATCTTGTTAAGCTACTGTGTCCTCCACGTCTCTTTCGAGGGGAATTAAAACCGTCTTGTTAAGCTACTGTGACCTCCACCACTTTTCAAAGGGGCATTAAAACCATCTTGTTAAGCTAATGTGACCTCCACGTCTCTTCCGAGGGGCATTAAAACCGTGTTGTTAAGCTACTGTGACCTCCACGTCTCTTCCGAGGGGCATTAAAACCGTCCTGTTAAGCTACTGTGACCTCCACGTCTCTTTCGAGGGGAATTAAACCGTCTTGTCAAGCTACTGTGACCTCCACCACTTTTCCAAGGGGCATTAAAACCATCTTGTTAAGCTACTGTGACCTCCACGTCTCTTCCGAGGGGCATTAAAACCGTCTTGTTAAGCTACTGTGACCTCCACCACTTTTCCAAGGGGCATTAAAACCATCTTGTTAAGCTACTGTGACCTCCACGTCTCTTCCGAGGGGCATTAAAACCGTCTTGTTAAGCTACTGTGACCTCCACGTCTCTTCCGAGGGGCATTAAAACCGTCCTGTTAAGCTACTGTGACCTCCACGTCTCTTTCGAGGGGAATTAAACCGTCTTGTCAAGCTACTGTGACCTCCACCACTTTTCCAAGGGGCATTAAAACCATCTTGTTAAGCTACTGTGACCTCCACGTCTCTTCCGAGGGGCATTAAAACCGTCTTGTTAAGCTACTGTGACCTCCACCACTTTTCCAAGGGGCATTAAAACCATCTTGTTAAGCTACTGTGACCTCCACGTCTCTTCCGAGGGGCATTAAAACCGTCTTGTTAAGCTACTGTGACCTCCACGTTTCTTCCGAGGGGCATTAAAACCGTCCTGTTAAGCTACTGTGACCTCCACGTCTCTTTCGAGGGGAATTAAAACCGTCTTGTTAAGCTACTGTGACCTCCACCACTTTTCCAAGTGGCATTAAAACCATCTTGTTAAGCTACTGTGACCTCCACGTCTCTTCCCAGGGGCATTAAAATCGTCTTGTTAAGCTACTGTGACCTCCACGTCTCTTCCGAGGGGCATTAAAACCGTCTTGTTAAGCTACTGTGACCTCCACGTCTCTTCCGAGGGGCATTAAAATCGTCTTGTTAAGCTACTGTGACCTCCACGTCTCTTCCGAGGGGCATTAAATCCGTCTTGTTAAGCTACTGTGACCTCCACGTCTCTTCCGAGGGGCATTAAAACTGTCTTGTTAAGCTACTGTGACCTCCACGTCTATTTTGAGGGGCATTAAAGCCGTCTTGTTAAGCTACTGTGACCTCCACGTCTCTTCCGAGGGGCATTAAAACCGTTTTGTTAAGCTACTGTGTCCTCCACATCTCTTTCGAGGGGCATTAAAACAGTCTTGTTAAGCTACTGTGACCTCTACCACTTTTCCAAGGGCATTAAAACCGTCTTGTTAAGCTTCTGCGACCTCCACCACTTTACCAAGGGTCATTAAAACCGTCTTGTTAAGCTTCTGTGACCTCCACGTCTCTTCCGAGGGGCATTAAAACCGTCTTGTTAAGCTACTGTGAGCTCCACATCTCTTCCGAGGGGCATTAAAACCGTCTTGTTAAGCTACTGTGACCTCCACGTCTCTTCCGAGGGGCATTAAAACCGTCTTGTTAAGCTACTGTGACCTCCACCACTTTTCCAAGGGGCATTAAAACCATCTTGTTAAGCTACTGTGACCTCCACGTCTCTTCCGAGGGGCATTAAAACCGTCTTGTTAAGCTACTGTGACCTCCACGTCTCTTCCGAGGGGCATTAAAACCGTCCTGTTAAGCTACTGTGACCTCCACGTCTCTTTCGAGGGGAATTAAAACCGTCTTGTTAAGCTACTGTGACCTCCACCACTTTTCCAAGTGGCATTAAAACCATCTTGTTAAGCTACTGTGACCTCCACGTCTCTTCCCAGGGGCATTAAAATCGTCTTGTTAAGCTACTGTGACCTCCACGTCTCTTCCGAGGGGCATTAAAACCGTCTTGTTAAGCTACTGTGACCTCCACGTCTCTTCCGAGGGGCATTAAAACTGTCTTGTTAAGCTACTGTGACCTCCACCACTTTTCCAAGGGGCATTAAAACCATCTTGTTAAGCTACTTTGACCTCCACGTCTCTTCCGAGGGGCATTAAAACCGTCTTGTTAAGCTACTGTGACCTCCACGTCTCTTCCGAGGGGCATTAAAACCGTCCTGTTAAGCTACTGTGACCTCCAGGTCTCTTTCGAGGGGAATTAAAACCATCTTGTTAAGCTACTGTGACCTCCACCACTTTTCCAAGGGGCATTAAAACCATCTTGTTAAGCTACTGTGACCTCCACGTCTCTTCCCAGGGCATTAATATCGTCTTGTTAAGATACTGTGACCTCCACGTCTCTTCCGAGGGGCATTAAAACCGTCTTGTTAAGTTACTGTGACCTCCACGTCTCTTCCGAGTGGCATTAAAAACGTCTTGTTAAGCTACTGTGACCTCCACGTCTCTTCCGAGGGGCATTAAAACCGTCTTGTTAAGCTACTGTGACATCCACGTCTCTTCCGAGGGGCATTAAAACTGTCTTGTTAAGCTACTGTGACCTCCACGTCTATTTTGAGGGGCATTAAAGCCGTCTTGTTAAGCTACTGTGACCTCTACCACTTTTCCAAGGGCATTAAAACCGTCTTGTTAAGCTTCTGCGACCACCACCACTTTACCAAGGGTCATTAAAACCGTCTTGTTAAGCTACTGTGACCTCCACGTCTCTTCCGAGGGGCATTAAAACCGTCTTGTTAAGCTACTGTGAGCTCCACATCTCTTCCGAGGGGCATTAAAACCGTCTTGTTAAGCTACTGTGACCTCCACGTCTCTTCCGAGGGGCATTAAAAGCGTCTTGTTAAGCTACTGTGACCTCCATGTCTCTTCCAAGGGGCATTAAAACCGTCCTGTTAAGTTACTGTGACCTCCACATCTCTTTCGAGGGGAATTAAAACCGTCTTGTTAAGCTACTGTGACCTCCACCACTTTTCAAAGGGGCATTAAAACCATCTTGTTAAACTACTGTGACCTCCATGTCTCTTCTGAGGGGCATTAAAACCATCTTGTTAAGCTACTGTGTCCTCCACGTCTCTTTCGAGGGGAATTAAAACCGTATTGTTAAGCTACTGTGACCTCCACCACTTTTCAAAGGGGCATTAAAACCATCTTGTTAAGCTACTGTGACCTCCACGTCTCTTCCGAGGGGCATTAAAACCATCTTGTTAAGCTACTGTGACCTCCACGTCTCTTCCGAGGGGCATTAAAACCGTCTTGTTAAGCTACTGTGACCTCCACCACTTTTCCAAGGGGCATTAAAACCATCTTGTTAAGCTACTGTGACCTCCACGTCTCTTTCGAGGGGAATTAAAACCGTCTTGTTAAGCTACTGTGACCTCCACCACTTTTCTAAGGGGCATTAAAACCATCTTGTTAAGCTACTTTGACCTCCACGTCTCTTCCGAGGGGCATTAAAACCGTCTTGTTAAGCTACTGTGACCTCCACGTCTCTTCCGAGGGGCATTAAAAGCGTCTTGTTAAGCTACTGTGACCTCCATGTCTCTTCCAAGGGGCATTAAAACCGTCCTGTTAAGTTACTGTGACCTCCACATCTCTTTCGAGGGGAATTAAAACTGTCTTGTTAAGCTACTGTGAACTCCACCACTTTTCCAAGGGGCATTAAAACCATCTTGTTAAGCTACTGTGACCTCCACGTCTCTTCCGAGGGGCATTAAAACCGTCTTGTTAAGCTACTGTGACCTCCACATCTCTTCCGAGGGGCATTAAAACCGTCTTGTTAAGCTACTGTGACTTCCACGTCTCTTCTTAGGGGCATTAAAACCGTCTTGTTAAGCTACTGTGACCTCCACATCTCTTCCAAGGGGCATTAAAACCATCTTGTTAAACTACTGTGACCTCCATGTCTCTTCTGAGGGGCATTAAAACCATCTTGTTAAGCTACTGTGTCCTCCACGTCTCTTTGGAGGGGAATTAAAACCGTATTGTTAAGCTACTGTGACCTCCACCACTTTTCAAAGGGGCATTAAAACCATCTTGTTAAGCTACTGTGACCTCCACGTCTCTTCCGAGGGGCATTAAAACCGTCTTGTTAAGCTACTGTGACCTCCACGTCTCTTTCGAGGGGCATTAAAACCGTCTTGTTAAGCTACTGTGACCTCCACCACTTTTCCAAGGGGCATTAAAACCATCTTGTTAAGCTACTGTGACCTCCACGTCTCTTCCCAGGGCATTAAAATCGTCTTGTTAAGATACTGTGACCTCCACGTCTCTTCCGAGGGGCATTAAAACCGTCTTGTTAAGTTACTGTGACCTCCACGTCTCTTCCGAGTGGCATTAAAATCGTCTTGTTAAGCTACTGTGACCTCCACGTCTCTTCCGAGGGGCATTAAAACCGTCTTGTTAAGCTACTGTGACATCCACGTCTCTTCCGAGGGGCATTAAAACTGTCTTGTTAAGCTACTGTGACCTCCACGTCTATTTTGAGGGGCATTAAAGCCGTCTTGTTAAGCTACTGTGACCTCTACCACTTTTCCAAGGGCATTAAAACCGTCTTGTTAAGCTTCTGCGACCACCACCACTTTACCAAGGGTCATTAAAACCGTCTTGTTAAGCTACTGTGACCTCCACGTCTCTTCCGAGGGGCATTAAAACCGTCTTGTTAAGCTACTGTGAGCTCCACATCTCTTCCGAGGGGCATTAAAACCGTCTTGTTAAGCTACTGTGACCTCCACGTCTCTTCCGAGGGGCATTAAAACCGTCTTGTTAAGCTACTGTGACCTCCACCACTTTTCCAAGGGGCATTAAAACCATCTTGTTAAGCTACTGTGATCTCCACGTCTCTTCCGAGGGGCATTAAAACCGTCTTGTTAAACTACTGTGACCTCCACCACTTTTCCAAGGGGCATTAAAACCATCTTGTTAAGCTACTTTGACCTCCACGTCTCTTCCGAGGGGCATTAAAACCGTCTTGTTAAGCTACTGTGACCTCCACGTCTCTTCCGAGGGGCATTAAAAGCGTCTTGTTAAGCTACTGTGACCTCCATGTCTCTTCCAAGGGGCATTAAAACCGTCCTGTTAAGTTACTGTGACCTCCACATCTCTTTCGAGGGGAATTAAAACTGTCTTGTTAAGCTACTGTGAACTCCACCACTTTTCCAAGGGGCATTAAAACCATCTTGTTAAGCTACTGTGACCTCCACGTCTCTTCCGAGGGGCATTAAAACTGTCTTGTTAAGCTACTGTGACCTCCACCACTTTTCCAAGGGGCATTAAAACCATCTTGTTAAGCTAATGTGACCTCCACGTCTCTTCCGAGGGGCATTAAAACCGTCTTGTTAAGCTACTGTGACCGCCACGTCTCTTCCGAGGGGCATTAAAACCGTCTTGATAAGCTAATGTGACCTCCACGTCTCTTTCGAGCGGCATTAAAACCGTCTTGTTAAGCTACTGTGAACACCACTTTTCCAATTGGCATTAAAACCGTCTTGTTAAGCTACTGGGACCTCCACGTTTCTTCCGAGGGGCATTAAAACTGTCTTGTTAAGCTCCTGTTACCTCCACCACTTTTCCGAGGGCATTAAAACCGTCTTGTTAAGCTTCTGCGACCTCCACCACTTTACCAAGGGTCATTAAAACCGTCTTGTTAAGCTACTGTGACCTCCACGTCTCTTCCGAGGGGCATTAAAACCGTCTTGTTAAGCTACTGTGAGCTCCACATCTCTTCCGAGGGGCATTAAAACCGTCTTGTTAAGCTACTGTGACCTCCACATCTCTTCCGAGGGGCATTAAAAGCGTCTTGTTAAGCTACTGTGACCTCCACGTCTCTTCCAAGGGGCATTAAAACCGTCCTGTTAAGTTACTGTGACCTCCACGTCTCTTTCGAGGGGAATTAAAACTGTCTTGTTAAGCTACTGTGAACTCCACCACTTTTCCAAGGGGCATTAAAACCATCTTGTTAAGCTACTGTGACCTCCACGTCTCTTCCGAGGGGCATTAAAACCGTCTTGTTAAGCTACTGTGACCTCCACATCTCTTCCGAGGGGCATTAAAAACGTCTTGTTAAGCTACTGTGACTTCCACGTCTCTTCTTAGGGGCATTAAAACCGTCTTGTTAAGCTAGTGTGACCTCCACGTCTCTTCCAAGGGGCATTAAAACCATCTTGTTAAACTACTGTGACCTCCATGTCTCTTCTGAGGGGCATTAAAACCATCTTGTTAAGCTACTGTGTCCTCCACGTCTCTTTCGAGGGGAATTAAAACCGTCTTGTTAAGCTACTGTGACCTCCACCACTTTTCAAAGGGGCATTAAAACCATCTTTTTAAGCTACTGTGACCTCCACGTCTCTTCCGAGGGGCATTAAAACCGTCTTGTTAAGCTACTGTGACCTCCACGTCTCTTCCGAGGGGCATTAAAACCGTCCTGTTAAGCTACTTTGACCTACACGTCTCTTTCGAGGGGAATTAAACCGTCTTGTTAAGCTACTGTGACCTCCACCACTTTTCCAAGGGGCATTAAAAACATCTTGTTAAGCTACTATGACCTCCACGTCTCTTCCGAGGGGCATTAAAACCGTCTTGTTAAGCTACTGTGACCTCCACCACTTTTCCAAGGGGCATTAAAACCATCTTGTTAAGCTACTGTGACCTCCACGTCTCTTCCGAGGGGCATTAAAACCGTCTTGTTAAGCTACTGTGACCTCCACGTCTCTTCCGAGGGGCATTAAAACCGTCCTGTTAAGCTACTGTGACCTCCACGTCTCTTTCGAGGGGAATTAAAACCATCTTGTTAAGCTACTGTGACCTCCACCACTTTTCAAAGGGGCATTAAAACCATCTTGTTAAGCTACTGTGACCTCCACGTCTTTTCCCAGGGTCATTAAAATCGTCTTGTTAAGCTACTGTGACCTCCACGTCTCTTCCGAGGGGCATTAAAACCGTCTTGTTAAGCTACTGTGACCTCCACGTCTCTTCCGAGGGGCATTAAAATCGTCTTGTTAAGCTACTGTGACCTCCACGTCTCTTCCGAGGGGCATTAAAACCGTCTTGTTAAGCTACTGTGACCTCCACGTCTCTTCCGAGGGGCATTAAAACTGTCTTGTTAAGCTACTGTGACCTCCACGTCTATTTTGAGGGGCATTAAAGCCGTCTTGTTAAGCTTCTGTGACCTCCACGTCTCTTCCGAGGGGCATTAAAACCGTTTTGTTAAGCTACTGTGTCCTCCACATCTCTTTCGAGGGGCATTAAAACAGTCTTGTTAAGCTACTGTGACCTCTACCACTTTTCCAAGGCCATTAAAACCGTCTTGTTAAGCTTCTGCGACCTCCACCACTTTACCAAGGGTCATTAAAACCGTCTTGTTAAGCTTCTGTGACCTCCACGTCTCTTCCGAGGGGCATTAAAACCGTCTTGTTAAGCTACTGTGAGCTCCACATCTCTTCCGAGGGGCATTAAAACCGTCTTGTTAAGCTACTGTGACCTCCACCACTTTACCACGGGGCATTAAAACCATCTTGTTAAGCTACTGTGACCTCCACGTCTCTTCCAAGGGGCATTAAAACCGTCTTGTTAAGCTACTGTGACCTCCACGTCTCTTCCGAGGGGCATTAACACCGTACTGTTAAGCTACTGTGACCTCCACGTCTCTTTTGAGGGGCATTAAAGCCATCTTGTTAAGCTATTGTGACCTCCCCGTCTCCTCCGAGGGGCATTAAACCGCCTTGTTAAGCTACTGTGACCTCCACCACTTTACCAAGGGGCATTAAAACCTTCTTGTTAAGCTACTGTGACCTCCACGTCTCTTCCGAGGGGCATTAAAACCATTTTGTTAAGCTACTTTGACCTCCACGTCTCTTCCGAGGGGCATTGAAACCGTCTTGTTAAGCTACTGTGACCTCCACGTCTCTTCCGAGGGGCCTTAAAACCGTCTTGTTAAGCTACTGTGACCTCCACGTCTATTTTGAGGGGCATTAAAGCCGTCTTGTTAAGGTACTGTGACCTCCACGTTTCTTCCGAGGGGCATTAAAACCGTCTTGTTAAGCTACTGTGACCTCCACGTCTCTTCCAAGGGGCATTAAAACCATCTTGTTAAACTGCTATGACCTCCACGTCTCTTCTGAGGGGCATTAAAACCATCTTGTTAAGCTACTGTGACCTCCACCACTTTTCCAAGGGGCATTAAAACCATCTTGTTAAGCTACTGTGACCGCCACGTCTCTTCCGAGGGGCATTAAAACCGTCTTGTTAAGCTACTGTGACCTCCACGTCTCTTTCGAGGGTCATTAAAACTGTCTGGTTAAGCTACTGTGACCACCACTTTTCCAAGGGGCATTAAAACCATCTTGTTGAGCTACTGGGACCTCCACGTCTCTTCCGAGGGGCATTCAAACCGTCTTGATAAGCTACTGTGACCTCCACGTCTATTCTGAGGGGCATTAAAAGCGTCTTGTTAAGATACTTTGACCTCCACCACTTTTCCAAGGGGCATTAAAAGCGTCTTTTTAAGCTTCTGCGACCTCCACCACTTTACCAAGGGGTATTAAAACCGTCTTGTTAAGCTACTGTGACCTCCACGTCTCTTCTGAGGGGCATTAAAACCGTCTTGTAAAGCTACTGTGACCTCCACATCTCTTCCGAGGGGCATTAAAACCGTCTTGTTAAGCTACTGTGACCTCCACCACTTTACCACGGGGCATTAAAACCATCTTGTTAAGCTACTGTGACCTCCACGTCTCTTCCAAGGGGCATTAAAACCGTCTTGTTAAGCTACTGTGACCTCCACGTCTCTTCCGAGGGGCATTAACACCGTCCTGTTAAGCTACTGTGACCTCCACGTCTCTTTTGAGGGGCATTAAAGCCATCTTGTTAAGCTACTGTGACCTCCCCGTCTCCTCCGAGGGGCATTAAACCATCTTGTTAAGCTACTGTGACCTCCACCACTTTACCAAGGGGCATTAAAACCTTCTTGTTAAGCTACTGTGACCTCCACGTCTCTTCCGAGGGGCATTAAAACCATTTTGTTAAGCTACTTTGACCTCCACGTTTCTTCCGAGGGGCATTCAAACCGTCTTGTTAAGCTACTGTGACCTCCACGTCTCTTCCGAGGGGCCTTAAAACCGTCTTGTTAAGCTACTGTGACCTCCACGTCTCTTCCGAGGGGCATTAAAACCGTCCTGTTAAGCTACTGTGACCTCCACGTCTCTTTCGAGGGGAATTAAAACCGTCTTGTTAAGCTACTGTGACCTCCACCACTTTTCCAAGGGGCATTAAAACCATCTTGTTAAGCTAATGTGACCTCCACGTCTCTTCCGAGGGGCATTAAAACCGTCTTGTTAAGCTACTGTGACCGCCACATCTCTTCCGAGGGGCATTAAAACCGTCTTGTTAAGCTACTGTGACCTCCACGTCTCTTCCGAGGGGTATTAAAACTGTCTTGTTAAGCTACTGTGACCTCCACATCTCTTCCAAGGGGCATTGAAAGCATCTTGTTAAACTACTGTGACCTCCACGTCTCTTCTGAGGGGCATTAAAACCATCTTGTTAAGCTACTGTGTCCTCCACGTATCTTTCGAGGGGAATTAAAACCGTCGTATTAAGCTACTGTGACCTCCACCACTTTTCCAAGGGGCATTAAAACCATCTTGTTAAGCTACTGTGACCTCCTCGTCTCTTCCGAGGGGCATTAAAACCGTCTTGTTAAGCTACTGTGTCCTCCACATCTCTTTCGAGGGGTATTAAAACAGTCTTGTTAAGCTACTGTGACCTCTACCACTTTTCCAAGGGGTATTAAAAGCGTCTTGTTAAGCTTCTGCGACCTCCACCACTTTACCAAGGGGCATTAAAACCGTCTTGTTAAGCTACTGTGACCTCCACGTCTCTTCTGAGGGGCATTAAAACCGTCTTGTTAAGCTACTGTGACCTCCACATCTCTTCCGAGGGGCATTAAAACCGTCTTGTTAAGCTACTGTGACCTCCACGTCTCTTCCGAGGGGCATTAAAACCGTCTTGTTAAGCTACTGCGACCTCCACGTCTCTTCCAAGGGGCATTAAAACCATCTTGTTAAACTACTGTGACCTCCACGTCTCTTCTGAGGGGCAATAAAACCATCTTGTTAAGCTACTGTGTCCTCAACGTCTCTTTCGAGGGGAATTAAAAACGTCTTGTTAAGCTACTGTGACCTCCACCACTTTACCAAGGGGCATTAAAACCATCTTGTTAAGCTACTGTGACCTCCACGTCTCTTCCAAGGGGCATTAAAACCGTCTTCTTAAGCTACTGTGACCTCCACGTCTCTTCCGAGGGGCATTAAAACCGTCCTGTTAAGCTACTGTGACCTCCACGTCTCTTTTGAGGGGCATTAAAGCCATCTTGTTAAGCTACTGTGACCTCCACGTCTCCTCCGAGGGGCATTAAACCGTCTTGTTAAGCTACTGTGACCTCCACGTCTCTTCCGAGGCTCATTAGAACCGTCTTGTTAAGCTACTGTGATCTCCACGTCTCTTCTGAGGGGCATTAAAACCATCTTGTTAAGCTACTGTGACCTCCACCACTTTTCCAAGGGGCATTAAAACCGTCTTGTTAAGCTTCTGTGACCTCCACCACTTTACCAAGGGGCATTAAAACCGTCTTGTTAAGCTACTGTGACCTCCACGTCTCTTCCGAGGGGCATTAAAACCATTTTGTTAAGCTACTGTGACCACCACATCTCTTCCGAGGGGCATTAGAACCATCTTGTTAAGCTACTGTGACCTCCATGTCTCTTCCGAGGGGCATTATAAACGTCCTGTTAAGCTACTGTGACCTCCACGTCTCTTTCGAGGGGAATTAAATCCGTCTTGTTAAGCTACTGTGACCTCCACCACTTTTCCAAGGGGCATTATAACCATCTTGTTAAGCTAATGTGACCTCCACGTCTCTTCCGAGGGGCATTAAAACCGTCTTGTTAAGCTACTGTGAACACCACGTCTCTTCCGAGGGGCATTAAAACCATCTTGTTAAGCTACTGTGACCGCCACGTCTCTTCCGAGGGGCATTAAAACCGTCTTGTTAAGGTACTGTGACCTCCACATCTCTTTTGAGGGGCATTAAAACCGTCTTGTTAAGCTACTGTGACCACCACTTTTCCAAGGGGCATTAAAACCGTCTTGTTAAGCTACTGGGACGTCCATGTTTCTTCCGAGGGGCATTAAAACTGTCTTGTTAAGCTACTGTGACCTCCACCACTTTTCCGAGGGGCATTAAAACCGTCTTGTTAAGCTTCTGCGACCTCCACCACTTTACCAAGGGGCATTAAAACCGTCTTGTTAAGCTGCTGTGACCTCCAAGTCTATTCCGAGGGGCATTAAAACCGTTTTGCTAAGCTACTGTGACCTCCATGTCTCTTCGGAAGGGCATTAAAACCGTCTTGTTAAGCTACATTGACCTCCACGTCTCTTCCGAGGGGCAGTAAAACCGGCTTGTTAAGCTACTGTAACCTCCATGTCTCTTCCGAGGGGCATTAAAACCATCTTATTAAGCTACTGTGACCTCCACGTCTCTTCCGAGGGGCATTAAAACCGTCTTGTTAAGCTACTGTGACCTCCACGTCTTTTCCGAGGGGCATTAAAACCGTCTTGTTAAGCTACTGTGACCTCCACGTCTTTTTTGAGGCGCATTAAAGCCGTCTTGTTAAGCTACTGTGACCACCACTTTTCCAAGGGGCATTAAAACCGTCTTGTTGAGCTACTGGGACCTCCACGTCTCTTCCGAGGGGCATTAAAAATGTCTTGTTAAGCTACTGTGACCTCCACGTCTCTTCTGAGGGGCATTAAAACCGTCTTGATAAGCTACTGTGACCTCCACCACTTTTCCAAGGGGCATTAAAACCGTCTTGTTAAGCTTTTGCGACCTCCACCACTTTACCAAGGGGCAATAAAACCATCATGTTAAGCTACTGTGACCTCCGCGTCTCTTCCGAGGGGCATTAAAACCGTTTTGTTAAGCTACTGTAACCTCCACGTCTGTTCCGAGGGGCATTAAAATCATCTTGTTAAGCTACTGTGACCTCCACGTCTCTTCCGAGGGGCATTAAAACTGTCTTGTTAAGCTACTGTGACCTCCACGTCTCTTCCGAGGGGCATTAAAACCGTCTTGTTAAGCTACTGTGACCTCCACGTCTCTTCTGAGGGGCATTAAAACCGTCTTGTTAAGCTACTGTGACCTCCACCACTTTTCCAAGGGGCATTAAAACCGTCTTGTTAAGCTTCTGCGACCTCCACCACTTTACCAAGGGGCATTAAAACCGTCTTGTTAAGCTACTGTGACCTCCACGTCTCTTCCGAGGGGCATTAAAACCGTTTTGTTAAGCTACTGTGACCTCCACGTCTCTTCCGAGGGGCATTAAAATCGTGTTGTTAAGCTACTGTGACCTCCACGTCTCTTCCGAGGGGCATTAAAATCGTCTTGTTAAGCTACTGTGAACTCCACGTCTCTTCCGAGGGGCATTAAAACCATCTTGTTAAGCTACTGTGACCTCCACGTCTCTTCCGAGGGGCATTAAAACCGTCTTGTTAAGCTACTGTGACCTCCACGTCTATTTTGAGGGGCATTAAAGCCGTCTTGTTAAGGTACTGTGACCTCCACGTTTCTTCCGAGGGGCATTAAAACCGTCTTGTTAAGCTACTGTGACCTCCACGTCTCTTCCAAGGGGCATTAAAACCATCTTGTTAAACTGCTATGACCTCCACGTCTCTTCTGAGGGGCATTAAAACCATCTTGTTAAGCTACTGTGACCTCCACCACTTTTCCAAGGGGCATTAAAACCATCTTGTTAAGCTACTGTGACCGCCACGTCTCTTCCGAGGGGCATTAAAACCGTCTTGTTAAGCTACTGTGACCTCCACGTCTCTTTCGAGGGTCATTAAAACTGTCTGGTTAAGCTACTGTGACCACCACTTTTCCAAGGGGCATTAAAACCATCTTGTTGAGCTACTGGGACCTCCACGTCTCTTCCGAGGGGCATTCAAACCGTCTTGATAAGCTACTGTGACCTCCACGTCTCTTCTGAGGGGCATTAAAAGCGTCTTGTTAAGATACTTTGACCTCCACCACTTTTCCAAGGGGCATTAAAAGCGTCTTTTTAAGCTTCTGCGACCTCCACCACTTTACCAAGGGGTATTAAAACCGTCTTGTTAAGCTACTGTGACCTCCACGTCTCTTCTGAGGGGCATTAAAACCGTCTTGTAAAGCTACTGTGACCTCCACATCTCTTCCGAGGGGCATTAAAACCGTCTTGTTAAGCTACTGTGACCTCCACCACTTTACCACGGGGCATTAAAACCATCTTGTTAAGCTACTGTGACCTCCACGTCTCTTCCAAGGGGCATTAAAACCGTCTTGTTAAGCTACTGTGACCTCCACGTCTCTTCCGAGGGGCATTAACACCGTCCTGTTAAGCTACTGTGACCTCCACGTCTCTTTTGAGGGGCATTAAAGCCATCTTGTTAAGCTACTGTGACCTCCCCGTCTCCTCCGAGGGGCATTAAACCATCTTGTTAAGCTACTGTGACCTCCACCACTTTACCAAGGGGCATTAAAACCTTCTTGTTAAGCTACTGTGACCTCCACGTCTCTTCCGAGGGGCATTAAAACCATTTTGTTAAGCTACTTTGACCTCCACGTCTCTTCCGAGGGGCATTCAAACCATCTTGTTAAGCTACTGTGACCTCCACGTCTCTTCCGAGGGGCCTTAAAACCGTCTTGTTAAGCTACTGTGACCTCCACGTCTCTTCCGAGGGGCATTAAAACCGTCCTGTTAAGCTACTGTGACCTCCACGTCTCTTTCGAGGGGAATTAAAACCGTCTTGTTAAGCTACTGTGACCTCCACCACTTTTCCAAGGGGCATTAAAACCATCTTGTTAAGCTAATGTGACCTCCACGTCTCTTCCGAGGGGCATTAAAACCGTCTTGTTAAGCTACTGTGACCGCCACGTCTCTTCCGAGGGGCATTAAAACCGTCTTGATAAGCTAATGTGACCTCCACGTCTCTTTCGAGCGGCATTAAAACCGTCTTGTTAAGCTACTGTGAACACCACTTTTCCAATTGGCATTAAAACCGTCTTGTTAAGCTACTGGGACCTCCACGTTTCTTCCGAGGGGCATTAAAACTGTCTTGTTAAGCTCCTGTTACCTCCACCACTTTTCCGAGGGCATTAAAACCGTCTTGTTAAGCTTCTGCGACCTCCACCACTTTACCAAGGGTCATTAAAACCGTCTTGTTAAGCTACTGTGACCTCCACGTCTCTTCCGAGGGGCATTAAAACCGTCTTGTTAAGCTACTGTGAGCTCCACATCTCTTCCGAGGGGCATTAAAACCGTCTTGTTAAGCTACTGTGACCTCCACATCTCTTCCGAGGGGCATTAAAAGCGTCTTGTTAAGCTACTGTGACCTCCACGTCTCTTCCAAGGGGCATTAAAACCGTCCTGTTAAGTTACTGTGACCTCCACGTCTCTTTCGAGGGGAATTAAAACTGTCTTGTTAAGCTACTGTGAACTCCACCACTTTTCCAAGGGGCATTAAAACCATCTTGTTAAGCTACTGTGACCTCCACGTCTCTTCCGAGGGGCATTAAAACCGTCTTGTTAAGCTACTGTGACCTCCACATCTCTTCCGAGGGGCATTAAAAACGTCTTGTTAAGCTACTGTGACTTCCACGTCTCTTCTTAGGGGCATTAAAACCGTCTTGTTAAGCTAGTGTGACCTCCACGTCTCTTCCAAGGGGCATTAAAACCATCTTGTTAAACTACTGTGACCTCCATGTCTCTTCTGAGGGGCATTAAAACCATCTTGTTAAGCTACTGTGTCCTCCACGTCTCTTTCGAGGGGAATTAAAACCGTCTTGTTAAGCTACTGTGACCTCCACCACTTTTCAAAGGGGCATTAAAACCATCTTTTTAAGCTACTGTGACCTCCACGTCTCTTCCGAGGGGCATTAAAACCGTCTTGTTAAGCTACTGTGACCTCCACGTCTCTTCCGAGGGGCATTAAAACCGTCCTGTTAAGCTACTTTGACCTACACGTCTCTTTCGAGGGGAATTAAACCGTCTTGTTAAGCTACTGTGACCTCCACCACTTTTCCAAGGGGCATTAAAAACATCTTGTTAAGCTACTATGACCTCCACGTCTCTTCCGAGGGGCATTAAAACCGTCTTGTTAAGCTACTGTGACCTCCACCACTTTTCCAAGGGGCATTAAAACCATCTTGTTAAGCTACTGTGACCTCCACGTCTCTTCCGAGGGGCATTAAAACCGTCTTGTTAAGCTACTGTGACCTCCACGTCTCTTCCGAGGGGCATTAAAACCGTCCTGTTAAGCTACTGTGACCTCCACGTCTCTTTCGAGGGGAATTAAAACCATCTTGTTAAGCTACTGTGACCTCCACCACTTTTCAAAGGGGCATTAAAACCATCTTGTTAAGCTACTGTGACCTCCACGTCTTTTCCCAGGGTCATTAAAATCGTCTTGTTAAGCTACTGTGACCTCCACGTCTCTTCCGAGGGGCATTAAAACCGTCTTGTTAAGCTACTGTGACCTCCACGTCTCTTCCGAGGGGCATTAAAATCGTCTTGTTAAGCTACTGTGACCTCCACGTCTCTTCCGAGGGGCATTAAAACCGTCTTGTTAAGCTACTGTGACCTCCACGTCTCTTCCGAGGGGCATTAAAACTGTCTTGTTAAGCTACTGTGACCTCCACGTCTATTTTGAGGGGCATTAAAGCCGTCTTGTTAAGCTTCTGTGACCTCCACGTCTCTTCCGAGGGGCATTAAAACCGTTTTGTTAAGCTACTGTGTCCTCCACATCTCTTTCGAGGGGCATTAAAACAGTCTTGTTAAGCTACTGTGACCTCTACCACTTTTCCAAGGCCATTAAAACCGTCTTGTTAAGCTTCTGCGACCTCCACCACTTTACCAAGGGTCATTAAAACCGTCTTGTTAAGCTTCTGTGACCTCCACGTCTCTTCCGAGGGGCATTAAAACCGTCTTGTTAAGCTACTGTGAGCTCCACATCTCTTCCGAGGGGCATTAAAACCGTCTTGTTAAGCTACTGTGACCTCCACCACTTTACCACGGGGCATTAAAACCATCTTGTTAAGCTACTGTGACCTCCACGTCTCTTCCAAGGGGCATTAAAACCGTCTTGTTAAGCTACTGTGACCTCCACGTCTCTTCCGAGGGGCATTAACACCGTACTGTTAAGCTACTGTGACCTCCACGTCTCTTTTGAGGGGCATTAAAGCCATCTTGTTAAGCTACTGTGACCTCCCCGTCTCCTCCGAGGGGCATTAAACCGCCTTGTTAAGCTACTGTGACCTCCACCACTTTACCAAGGGGCATTAAAACCTTCTTGTTAAGCTACTGTGACCTCCACGTCTCTTCCGAGGGGCATTAAAACCATTTTGTTAAGCTACTTTGACCTCCACGTCTCTTCCGAGGGGCATTGAAACCGTCTTGTTAAGCTACTGTGACCTCCACGTCTCTTCCGAGGGGCCTTAAAACCGTCTTGTTAAGCTACTGTGACCTCCACGTCTATTTTGAGGGGCATTAAAGCCGTCTTGTTAAGGTACTGTGACCTCCACGTTTCTTCCGAGGGGCATTAAAACCGTCTTGTTAAGCTACTGTGACCTCCACGTCTCTTCCAAGGGGCATTAAAACCATCTTGTTAAACTGCTATGACCTCCACGTCTCTTCTGAGGGGCATTAAAACCATCTTGTTAAGCTACTGTGACCTCCACCACTTTTCCAAGGGGCATTAAAACCATCTTGTTAAGCTACTGTGACCGCCACGTCTCTTCCGAGGGGCATTAAAACCGTCTTGTTAAGCTACTGTGACCTCCACGTCTCTTTCGAGGGTCATTAAAACTGTCTGGTTAAGCTACTGTGACCACCACTTTTCCAAGGGGCATTAAAACCATCTTGTTGAGCTACTGGGACCTCCACGTCTCTTCCGAGGGGCATTCAAACCGTCTTGATAAGCTACTGTGACCTCCACGTCTCTTCTGAGGGGCATTAAAAGCGTCTTGTTAAGATACTTTGACCTCCACCACTTTTCCAAGGGGCATTAAAAGCGTCTTTTTAAGCTTCTGCGACCTCCACCACTTTACCAAGGGGTATTAAAACCGTCTTGTTAAGCTACTGTGACCTCCACGTCTCTTCTGAGGGGCATTAAAACCGTCTTGTAAAGCTACTGTGACCTCCACATCTCTTCCGAGGGGCATTAAAACCGTCTTGTTAAGCTACTGTGACCTCCACCACTTTACCACGGGGCATTAAAACCATCTTGTTAAGCTACTGTGACCTCCACGTCTCTTCCAAGGGGCATTAAAACCGTCTTGTTAAGCTACTGTGACCTCCACGTCTCTTCCGAGGGGCATTAACACCGTCCTGTTAAGCTACTGTGACCTCCACGTCTCTTTTGAGGGGCATTAAAGCCATCTTGTTAAGCTACTGTGACCTCCCCGTCTCCTCCGAGGGGCATTAAACCATCTTGTTAAGCTACTGTGACCTCCACCACTTTACCAAGGGGCATTAAAACCTTCTTGTTAAGCTACTGTGACCTCCACGTCTCTTCCGAGGGGCATTAAAACCATTTTGTTAAGCTACTTTGACCTCCACGTTTCTTCCGAGGGGCATTCAAACCGTCTTGTTAAGCTACTGTGACCTCCACGTCTCTTCCGAGGGGCCTTAAAACCGTCTTGTTAAGCTACTGTGACCTCCACGTCTCTTCCGAGGGGCATTAAAACCGTCCTGTTAAGCTACTGTGACCTCCACGTCTCTTTCGAGGGGAATTAAAACCGTCTTGTTAAGCTACTGTGACCTCCACCACTTTTCCAAGGGGCATTAAAACCATCTTGTTAAGCTAATGTGACCTCCACGTCTCTTCCGAGGGGCATTAAAACCGTCTTGTTAAGCTACTGTGACCGCCACATCTCTTCCGAGGGGCATTAAAACCGTCTTGTTAAGCTACTGTGACCTCCACGTCTCTTCCGAGGGGTATTAAAACTGTCTTGTTAAGCTACTGTGACCTCCACATCTCTTCCAAGGGGCATTGAAAGCATCTTGTTAAACTACTGTGACCTCCACGTCTCTTCTGAGGGGCATTAAAACCATCTTGTTAAGCTACTGTGTCCTCCACGTATCTTTCGAGGGGAATTAAAACCGTCGTATTAAGCTACTGTGACCTCCACCACTTTTCCAAGGGGCATTAAAACCATCTTGTTAAGCTACTGTGACCTCCTCGTCTCTTCCGAGGGGCATTAAAACCGTCTTGTTAAGCTACTGTGTCCTCCACATCTCTTTCGAGGGGTATTAAAACAGTCTTGTTAAGCTACTGTGACCTCTACCACTTTTCCAAGGGGTATTAAAAGCGTCTTGTTAAGCTTCTGCGACCTCCACCACTTTACCAAGGGGCATTAAAACCGTCTTGTTAAGCTACTGTGACCTCCACGTCTCTTCTGAGGGGCATTAAAACCGTCTTGTTAAGCTACTGTGACCTCCACATCTCTTCCGAGGGGCATTAAAACCGTCTTGTTAAGCTACTGTGACCTCCACGTCTCTTCCGAGGGGCATTAAAACCGTCTTGTTAAGCTACTGCGACCTCCACGTCTCTTCCAAGGGGCATTAAAACCATCTTGTTAAACTACTGTGACCTCCACGTCTCTTCTGAGGGGCAATAAAACCATCTTGTTAAGCTACTGTGTCCTCAACGTCTCTTTCGAGGGGAATTAAAAACGTCTTGTTAAGCTACTGTGACCTCCACCACTTTACCAAGGGGCATTAAAACCATCTTGTTAAGCTACTGTGACCTCCACGTCTCTTCCAAGGGGCATTAAAACCGTCTTCTTAAGCTACTGTGACCTCCACGTCTCTTCCGAGGGGCATTAAAACCGTCCTGTTAAGCTACTGTGACCTCCACGTCTCTTTTGAGGGGCATTAAAGCCATCTTGTTAAGCTACTGTGACCTCCACGTCTCCTCCGAGGGGCATTAAACCGTCTTGTTAAGCTACTGTGACCTCCACGTCTCTTCCGAGGCTCATTAGAACCGTCTTGTTAAGCTACTGTGATCTCCACGTCTCTTCTGAGGGGCATTAAAACCATCTTGTTAAGCTACTGTGACCTCCACCACTTTTCCAAGGGGCATTAAAACCGTCTTGTTAAGCTTCTGTGACCTCCACCACTTTACCAAGGGGCATTAAAACCGTCTTGTTAAGCTACTGTGACCTCCACGTCTCTTCCGAGGGGCATTAAAACCATTTTGTTAAGCTACTGTGACCACCACATCTCTTCCGAGGGGCATTAGAACCATCTTGTTAAGCTACTGTGACCTCCATGTCTCTTCCGAGGGGCATTATAAACGTCCTGTTAAGCTACTGTGACCTCCACGTCTCTTTCGAGGGGAATTAAATCCGTCTTGTTAAGCTACTGTGACCTCCACCACTTTTCCAAGGGGCATTATAACCATCTTGTTAAGCTAATGTGACCTCCACGTCTCTTCCGAGGGGCATTAAAACCGTCTTGTTAAGCTACTGTGAACACCACGTCTCTTCTGAGGGGCATTAAAACCATCTTGTTAAGCTACTGTGACCGCCACGTCTCTTCCGAGGGGCATTAAAACCGTCTTGTTAAGGTACTGTGACCTCCACATCTCTTTTGAGGGGCATTAAAACCGTCTTGTTAAGCTACTGTGACCACCACTTTTCCAAGGGGCATTAAAACCGTCTTGTTAAGCTACTGGGACGTCCATGTTTCTTCCGAGGGGCATTAAAACTGTCTTGTTAAGCTACTGTGACCTCCACCACTTTTCCGAGGGGCATTAAAACCGTCTTGTTAAGCTTCTGCGACCTCCACCACTTTACCAAGGGGCATTAAAACCGTCTTGTTAAGCTGCTGTGACCTCCAAGTCTATTCCGAGGGGCATTAAAACCGTTTTGCTAAGCTACTGTGACCTCCATGTCTCTTCGGAAGGGCATTAAAACCGTCTTGTTAAGCTACATTGACCTCCACGTCTCTTCCGAGGGGCAGTAAAACCGGCTTGTTAAGCTACTGTAACCTCCATGTCTCTTCCGAGGGGCATTAAAACCATCTTATTAAGCTACTGTGACCTCCACGTCTCTTCCGAGGGGCATTAAAACCGTCTTGTTAAGCTACTGTGACCTCCACGTCTTTTCCGAGGGGCATTAAAACCGTCTTGTTAAGCTACTGTGACCTCCACGTCTTTTTTGAGGCGCATTAAAGCCGTCTTGTTAAGCTACTGTGACCACCACTTTTCCAAGGGGCATTAAAACCGTCTTGTTGAGCTACTGGGACCTCCACGTCTCTTCCGAGGGGCATTAAAAATGTCTTGTTAAGCTACTGTGACCTCCACGTCTCTTCTGAGGGGCATTAAAACCGTCTTGATAAGCTACTGTGACCTCCACCACTTTTCCAAGGGGCATTAAAACCGTCTTGTTAAGCTTTTGCGACCTCCACCACTTTACCAAGGGGCAATAAAACCATCATGTTAAGCTACTGTGACCTCCGCGTCTCTTCCGAGGGGCATTAAAACCGTTTTGTTAAGCTACTGTAACCTCCACGTCTGTTCCGAGGGGCATTAAAATCATCTTGTTAAGCTACTGTGACCTCCACGTCTCTTCCGAGGGGCATTAAAACTGTCTTGTTAAGCTACTGTGACCTCCACGTCTCTTCCGAGGGGCATTAAAACCGTCTTGTTAAGCTACTGTGACCTCCACGTCTCTTCTGAGGGGCATTAAAACCGTCTTGTTAAGCTACTGTGACCTCCACCACTTTTCCAAGGGGCATTAAAACCGTCTTGTTAAGCTTCTGCGACCTCCACCACTTTACCAAGGGGCATTAAAACCGTCTTGTTAAGCTACTGTGACCTCCACGTCTCTTCCGAGGGGCATTAAAACCGTTTTGTTAAGCTACTGTGACCTCCACGTCTCTTCCGAGGGGCATTAAAATCGTGTTGTTAAGCTACTGTGACCTCCACGTCTCTTCCGAGGGGCATTAAAATCGTCTTGTTAAGCTACTGTGAACTCCACGTCTCTTCCGAGGGGCATTAAAACCATCTTGTTAAGCTACTGTGACCTCCACGTCTCTTCCGAGGGGCATTAAAACCGTCTTGTTAAGCTACTGTGACCTCCACGTCTATTTTGAGGGGCATTAAAGCCGTCTTGTTAAGGTACTGTGACCTCCACGTTTCTTCCGAGGGGCATTAAAACCGTCTTGTTAAGCTACTGTGACCTCCACGTCTCTTCCAAGGGGCATTAAAACCATCTTGTTAAACTGCTATGACCTCCACGTCTCTTCTGAGGGGCATTAAAACCATCTTGTTAAGCTACTGTGACCTCCACCACTTTTCCAAGGGGCATTAAAACCATCTTGTTAAGCTACTGTGACCGCCACGTCTCTTCCGAGGGGCATTAAAACCGTCTTGTTAAGCTACTGTGACCTCCACGTCTCTTTCGAGGGTCATTAAAACTGTCTGGTTAAGCTACTGTGACCACCACTTTTCCAAGGGGCATTAAAACCATCTTGTTGAGCTACTGGGACCTCCACGTCTCTTCCGAGGGGCATTCAAACCGTCTTGATAAGCTACTGTGACCTCCACGTCTCTTCTGAGGGGCATTAAAAGCGTCTTGTTAAGATACTTTGACCTCCA